>NC_058098.1:135610227-135913257 GCF_020171115.1 Neogale vison
GGTGGGGGAGGGCATTCCAAGGAGCAAGATTAACATTGAAATTGATTTTCCAGGCCAAGAAAAATACTTCTTTTGTGAAAAGATCCTTTTTTAGCTTTACTGTTAGAAAGAGCAAGCCAAAAATTCTCAAGGGAAATGGGATCTGAAACGCCACCTTTCATTCTGAAATTCAGGAGATATAAGTTTGCATTTTCTTATTCTCAGTTGGCTGTTTTCTTTTCTTTAACCTCCATTCCACCCCACCCCAAGTGCTTTACCAAAGCCTTTTGCTCTCAGGTTAAAAAAGGAATAAATTATTTGGGAGAATAAAGGACTGATGTAAGCATGCAAGTAAATGGAAACAGAAGCTACTCAGATTCATCAGCCCTTTAGTCATTTTGTGTGTCGAACACGTATTGGGTTTTTACTCTGTGCCAAGCATTATGCTTGTTGTAGAGGCTATAAAGGTACTTACGTCATCGTCCCTGTCCCTGAGGGGCTGTGATCAGTGAGGGGAAAGTGCAGGTAACCAGACAATTTCAACTTCAAAGGACAGAGGGAACAAACAACATAAGCCCAGCCTGCAGGGTCAGGGGAAAAGTCACATGATATTAAATTCAATATTGACATCCCTTAAATCCCCCTTCTTTTTTAAAGATTTATTTATTTGAGAGAGAGAGTGTGTGTGTCTGTGTGTCTGTGTGTCTGTGTGTCTGTGTGTGTCTGTGTGTGCGCGCCCACACGGGAAGAAGGGGCAGAGAGAGAGGGAGCAGAAGAGATGGAACCTCAAGCAGACTCCCCACTGAGTACGGAGCCCACTGAGGGTCTCAATCTATGACCCAGAGATCATGACCTGAGGTGAAAAAAGAGCTGGACGCTTAACCAAGAGCCACCCAGGTGTCCTGTCCTTAAATCCTCCTCTTGAAAGAATGCTGGAGGGACACCCAGGTGGCTCAGTCAAGCGTCTGCCTTCTGCCCAAAGTCCCAGGATGGAGCCCCAGGTTGAGCTCCCTGCTCAGCATGGAGTCTGCTTCTCCCTCTGCCCCTTCTCCTACTACTTCTCTCCCTCTCTCTCTCTCCGTCGAATAAATAAATAAAATCTCAAAAAAAAAAGAAAGAAAGAAAGAAAGAGAAAGAATGTTGGAGTGAGAACTAATTAGGTAAGCTGGAGGTTGTTGTCCAGCCATCACCTGGTGTGCATTATAAAGTGTGCACAACTCAGCACTATGTGTAAGTGATAGAGACCATCTTTCCAATGGATAACTGCTTCACACTTTTCAATTTCCTCCTTTTGAAAGAAAAAGTTCAATCAGGGCTAAATTAAATTATAAATGTTAATGCTGAGATAATTGCCACTGCTTTCCAAAAAATTATATTTAATAACGCATTTCAATCATCAGCCCTAAAGGCAGTTTTGATCCCACCATTGTGGTAGAAGCAGTCCAGAGGTGCATTTGGATTTCCATACCAAATTGCAACTTTCAAGCATTCATCACACCAAGGGCCTGTATCCAGAATAGTGGGTGAATTCCAATCTCTGCTCACTTGAGTGTTAAAATTCAATGTACAGACACACAACAGCTCAGGGATTCTTTGAATTTAATGAAGTTGACTCACAGAGCTGGGGGTGTTAGAAGGGCAGATTTTTGAAGCTGTTGGCATTTGGGGAAATCAGGTGAAGAAAGCTGAGTCGGGCTTCTCGGGTTGTCTCCGTGGGAGCAAGGTATCTGAGACAATGTTTTTCCACTGCAACCCTATGGAGTCTTTTCCAAGTTGGAAAGTAGTAGGCGCAAGCACAGGAGGCCAAATCAGACTTGCCTCTTCCTCTCCTTCCCACCAGCTCTGACACTTACTAGATATATTTTGCCTAAATTCACTAAAACCATAATTTTTCATCTATAAAATGGGTTAATACAACTTATAAGGTCATTAATACAACTTATAAGGTCATTATGATAATAATATAAAGAAATACTTCTCTGCTTGCCATAAATACTAAAAGATGAAATAAGAAGTGACTGGCAAGCACTGCTATCTTTTACTTACTTATTTTCATTATAGATAGGGAGCAGAATCCATGCTTAACGCTTTTGGATAACCCATGTCCTAACAAAGCAGGGGCTTGGTGAATATTTGATGAATAGTTATGTTGTAAGGATACCTATGTAGGAGGCTTGGATGTATCAGTCTCTATTACATCATTTTTTCATTTTTACCACTGCCACCAGAGAATTCACTTTCCATACTAAGAAAATTTAAAAATTTGGAAAAATTTTAAAAAATTTGGAAAAAGTGGAGAGTACGTTTACAGACCTGGAGACAGGAGTTCTAGATCCGTATGTCATTTCACCTCCTTAGGCCTCAGTTTTCCCTTTAGACAGTAGAAGTTTGGACTTGTAGATATATGAAATGCCTTCTAGCTCTACCTTCTGTCAGGAAGAAAAGATGCAATAGCTAAAGATGACTCACAAGTGCCAAGTCCTGTAGTGGGCATCTATACATGTTATCCCATTTAGTACATTTCAAAAGCACTTATTTTTTGGAAATTGTAATAATTTTTATAGGTGGAAGAACAATGACTAAGAGACTCTTAGAGACTCTTCCTATTGCAAGAGACAGACACTCACACTATCATAAGTAAAATTCTGGATTTGTTTTCAGAGTCAGAGAGAAGTTTCACAGAATCCAGAAGGGACGCAGGAATATCTACTGAGGATAGCAGCTGAAGTCCAGGGCCTTGCATTCCTGATCCCCTTCATAGGACACACTGATGATGCTCCTCAAATACCTGGCCTTGGTAGAAGAATTAGAAATTGCTTCTGTGTTTCCTAACTTTGTCTGTCTTTTCAGGGGCTACTTCAGATGACTTTTTTCTGATTTTGCAGATTCAAACATATGAAAAATATAATGCAATATATGTGAAAATACATGAAAAATATTAAATATATGAAAAATCAAATTTTGGTCATTGAACATCATGATCCAGTAGAGTTCATATCCCCTGTATTTTTGGAAAGTGATGAGGAAACTGTAACAGAGAATCCAAAACATTTGGCCAAGGGTTCTAGGCTGAAAAACAAATGGCAAAAATAAAATAAAAATTTTAAAGGGCTGTGAGTAAAGTATTTTTGGTTGACAGGGTATTTTGTTGTTTTTGTTTTGTTTTGTTTTTTTGAGCACTTTGAACATATCATCCCATTCTCTCCTGGCCTACAACATTTCTGCTGAGAAATTGTTGAAAGCTTTATTGGTATTCCTTTATGTCTGATGAATATTCTTTCTCTTGTTGCTTTCAAATTTTTCTCTTTGTCTTTGATTTTTGAGAGCTCGATTATAATGTGTCTTGGTGAAAATCTCTGTTTGGGAATCTTTGAACTTTATGTGCCTACATGGCCATATTTTTCCCCAGATTTGGGGAGTTCTTAGGCATTATTCCTTTAAATAAATTTTCTGTCCCTTTCTCTCTCTCTCTTCTCCTTCTGGGACACCCATAATGTGAATATTGTTCTCCTTCTTGTATCCCATAATATTCATAAGATTTCTTCACTCTTTTTAATTCTAATTTTTGCTTTTATCCTCTGACTAGATATCAAGAGATCTGTCTTCAAGTTTACAGATTCTTTCTTTTGTCTTATTGAGCCAGATACTAAAGCTCCCTGCTTTATTGTTTCATTTTATTTATTGTATTCTTCAGCTCTAAAATTTCTGTTTGGTTCTTTGTTATGATATGTGTCTCTTTGTTGAACTTCTCATTTTGCTCAGATATAGTTTTCCTGAGTTCATTGAAATGTCTGTCTGTGTTCTCTTGAATCTCACTGAGCTTTCTTAAAATTTATTTTGAATTATTTTTCAGGTTACTTGCAGATCTCCATTTCCTTAGGGTCAGTTACAGAAAAATTGTTATGTTCCTTTGCTGGTGTTATGTCTTTTCATCTTTCTTATGGCTTTGCACTGCTGTCTGTGCATGTACTGGTACATTCACCTTTTCAAGTCTATTCATACTGGCTTCAGTGGGGAAAGACTTTCACCTGAAGGTGGAGAAAAGGGCACTGGCTGAAAGGGATGCAGCATCTTTAGTTCCTGGGAAGGCACAACCACATAGTCTCCATGCAGCTCTGTCAGCTGAGGTCAATATCAGTACAGCTAAATCTAGATGTATGAAATGAGAAAGATAAACAACTACAATTTTGTAAAATAAATAATATGGCAATATAGACCATGATGTGCAAACATAAAGGAGATAGTTAATAATTGTGCATCAGGGGCTTTCCTGACGAGATAGTTTTTGAAAAGACTTTGAAACCTATATAAGTAATTCTACATCAGTTAAAATATAACCAACTACATAAATCCTTAGTTGTACCAAAGGCAAAAAGCCTTTGATGAGTGATAGAAAATTGTTTTAATCTGTATCTCATATATAGACACACACACACACACACACACACACATTCATTCCTCAGTTATGTTCCAACTGTTATTGTTTGCCAAGTACAAGATCATGAGACATGGTCCCTGCCTCCAAGAAGTTCATATTACAGGAAAGGATACAGAGAAGTAAGTCAATTGAACTACAGAAGAGTATGCTATATGCTAAAAAGAGAGGTTTGTACAAAATATATATACAGAGGAGGAAATTGACTCAGACTAGGGAGATGAAGATAATATTACTTTCTAAACATATTGAAATACGTGCAACATACTCCATTAATATTTGACTCAATTAGAATACATTACAAACTGGAGCCCCTGGGTGGTTCAGTCTGTCAAGGGCCTGACTTCAGTCAGGTGTCTGATTCCTGGGTTCCAGGATTGAACCTGCATCCTTGCTAAATGCAGAGCCTGCTTCTCTCTCTGTGTCTCTGTCTCTGTCTTTCTTTCTCTCTGCTGCTGCTGCTCCATCCTGTTTGTGTCCTCTCTCTCCCTCTCTCTCTATTTATTTAAATAAATAAAATATTTTTTAAATGAATACATTACAAGCTAGTATAATAGTAGTTGCATTCTTACAAACCTAGGCATCAGTCTCAGCTCTATTGTTTAATAACTGTGTGATTTTAACCAAGATATTTAATCTCTATTAGTCCCAATTTCCTCATCTGTAAATTCTGGGGGCTAGACAGGATGAACCTATCTCACAGAATTAATTGAGATAGTAGATGTAAGTATTATTCATTGGAAAATAACTAATAGATTTTAGTTACTAGTAGTATTATTGTTACTAATAACAATTCTTCCACCAATTAATTCCATTCAAATTGAAAAGGAATATTGACTCACGGGAACCATTCAGTGCTACCTTCTGTTGTCATAATAGCTATGTGAAGGGTCAGTGTTGGATCCTTTGAAATCCTGAGGGATATCTTTGTTGCATTCTCATCCTACTAAGGAGGGTTACAGATAAGATCAAAGTAAATCTGATAGTGGTTTTAGCACAAAGATACATTTGGCACTCAAAGAGATCCTTCGTTACCAAAGCAAATCCTCCTTGTCAAAGTTCCTGACATACTAGCTATCCAACAGATAAATTTCAGTCAATTCTTGCCAAATAGATGAATGAATAAATAAAGGAATAATAGGGTGTCTGAATGAATAAGTATATGAATAACTCTTGTCTTTGGGGGTAATTCTCCCAAATAACAAACCATTCAGTGTGAAATCTTCATCACTCCTCAGAGTCAGATCACTAGCACATATGAAGATCTGTCATATACATTATCTCCATCCACTTTCTCAACAGCCTTCGAATTAGGATAGCATTAACCCCATTTTGTGAGTTTGGGAATGGAAATCCAAAAAGGTAAATTGTCTCATCCAAGAATTACACAGCTGGTTTGGCAGAATTTGAATCCAGCCAAGTGCATTTTCTATTTAGTAATACAATTCTTAGGAAAGCTGTGAACTCAGCCTTTTCACCAAAACACACCCCTCTTTCTTTTTTTTTTTTTTTCAGTGTTCTGAGATTCATTGTTTATGTACCACACCCAGTGCTCCATGCAATATATGCCTCCTTAATACCCACCACCAGGCTCATCCATCCTCCCACCACCACCCCCCTCCAAAACCCTCAGTTTGCTTCTCACAGTCCATAGTCTCTCATGGTTTGTCTCCCCCTCTGATTTCCCCCAATTCACTTCTCCTCTCCATCTCCCAAAGTCCTCCGTGTTATTCCTTATGCTCCACAAGTAAGTGAAACCATATGATAATTGACTCTCTCTGCTTGACTTATTTCACTCAGCATAATCTCTTTCTGTCCCATCCATGTTGATACAGAAGTTGGGTATTCGTCCTTTCTGATGGAGGCATAATACTCCATTGTATATATGGACCATATCTTCTTTGTCCATTCCTCTGATGAAGGGCATCTTGGTTCTTTCCACAGTTTGGCGACTTTGCCATTGCTGCTATGAATATTGGGGTACAGATGGACCTTCTTTTCACTACATCTGTATCTTTGGGGTAAATACCCAGTAGTGCAATTGCAGGGTCAAAGGGTAGCTCTATTTTTAATTTCTTAAGGAGTCTCCACACTGTTTTCCAAAGTGGCTGCACCAACTTGCATTCCCACCAATAGTGTAAGAAGGTTCCCCTTTTTCCACATCCTCTCCAACACTTGTTGTTTCCTGTCCTGTTAATTTTGTCCATTCTAACTGGTGTAAAATGATATCTCAATGTGATTTTGATTTGAATCTCCCTGATGGCTAATGACAATGAACATTTTTTCATGTGTCTGTTAGCCATTTGTATGTCCTCTTTGGAGAAGTATTTGTTCATGTCTTCTGCCCATTTTCTGACATGATTATCTAAAACACACCCTTTTTTCACTTTCATTTTTTTCTTTTAATGCTCTACTGCCTATCATCCGCTTATTCTAGAAACTTGGCATCAACAGTGAATCTACAACTTCCCCCACTGCCTTTCATTTTTGATGAATTACTAATATTTACCAATTCCCACCCTAGAAATCTCAACTATTTTCCTCATCATTCTTCTCGTATGCTATTCTCTTTGTTCAGCCCCCATCTTCTTTCTCCTCACCTAACTTAATTGCCTTACAGTCCTGAGCCCTTTGGCCTCTGTCAGCTTAATTTCATCCTCCATACAAGTCTTTATGGAACTTTCTGGTACGCTTGGATGATACCCTCACTCTCTTCCTTTCCATTCTTCAATCATTCCTCTTTTCTCATAAGAAAAATATGCACAGAATATGAAGCCATCATGGTCTGATTCTTCCCAGTGTATGCGTTTTCATTCTACACTATTTATTCCCTCCTGTTGTGATTGCCCTGCCCTTACCACCACACAATGCTTATAAGTCAATACTGTGTGTCAAAACTGTTCTAAGTGCTTTACTTCTAATAAATTCTTCAATACCAAAACAAATCTATGCAACAATTTCTATATTAGACTAGGAAATCTGTATGAAAAGAAACCATGTGACCATGCCTTACTCAATTTTTCATTCTCAATGCCTAGCACAGGACATGGTCCACAGTAGGCACTCAGTGAACATTTGTAAGATAGGTGGACAAAAGAGTGGATGAATATAGTATGGGATAAAGGTGTCTGATGCTGATAAAATAATCTAAAATTAAATGCTACAGCAACACTAAGCCCGGTTAATCAGAACTCTATATTCTTCCTGTATCCCAGTTTGAAATCTTTTTATCAATCTTATTTTCAACACACTGATTAAAATATAGATTCACAAAAACTCCAGAATTTAAAAATGATAAACTAATAATTAATGTAAGATGTTGCTTATTCTCTCCTTTCCCAAGATCTTCTGAAGTTTTGCCATGCAACCCGATGAGAAGACCACAGTCAGTCATGAAGTCTATGAGTCCAGCCAAATGCATCTACCCAAGACCAGGGAAAGGAGACTTGTCCTAAAGAATAGCTCCTTCTAAACCTCTCAGTAATTGAGCTGATTTGCATTTTCCCTTCAACATGAACTTATTTTAAGTGGGAGAAAAATCAACTTCTGTTTTGTACTCTAATGGGAAGATAAAAGTTATACAACCATGAATTCCACTGATTAGAGATTCCTGCTCATTTTCTGCTGCCTGCTGGCCATTTGGTAGCATTTTAATTTAACTTTCCACTTGCATGTTCTCCATTAATATTTATGAAATGATTACTAGATGTGGCTCAGTCTTTAGAAACTGGTTTTGAAGCACTCGGCAAAATACATTTGCTAGTAGTTGTGAACAAACAATGCTATAACAAGCTGTTAGAAAGCTTTCATTTCTTAATGAATCTCGTTGTTTTTTTTTTTTTTCTGAAGCTAAGGTAACTAAAAAGCAGTCTGTGCCTAATCAGCAGGTAGAAATTTTAATAATTACACAAACATTATATATTACAGGAATCCTTAAGCCTATATCACCAGAATTTAGTTCAATTCCTGACTTTTGGAGCCTTTGAAGCCCATTAGATGAAGAGAGAGCTTTATTCACAGTAACTACATTAACATAATAAAAACTAAGGTTCATAATAATCTTTATAATTGAAAAGTTCTTTTCCACATTTTTTTTTTAATTTTATCTTCACAACCCTTCCATGAGACAGGGGTGGTCATTCCTTTTATTTTGTAAATTAGAGTTTTTAAGATACGAAGGCTTAAATAATGTCATTCGTTTAGTAAATACTATCTGGCTGGCAGTGCAGTGCCAGACTCTGTACTTGGTTCTTTCATTGAGAGGATACATTTTACAATCTCTCCATCCACGAGCTCACAACCCCTGGAGAAGGAAGTCATTCACGTAAACATATCATTGCAGTGTAGTGAGTGTTTAAAGAACAGAGAGCAGTGGAAGTCTGTGTAAGTTTCAATATAAAACCAAAAAGGAATTAACCATAACTAAAATGAGAAGCAAAAAGTGGGGTTCTGGAAAGTTAATAATCTGTTGAAGCTGCATCCTAAGGACCATTAAGCAAATACAACACAGAGGAATAAAATACCCTTCCTTATCAAGAAACTACATACGGCCTGATCCATGGCAGTAGAGAGCAAGGTGGGAGGGATCACTTGAAGAAGGAGACAGGAACCAGATCAAAATGAGCCTTCTAGTTCACATTTAATTTTTTAGGTAATGAGGGATCATTTTTTAAAAATTAAGCAGGACAGTGAAATCATAAAGTCTATGGGCTAGACAGGTTGTTCAGTAATAGCAGCTGACTAAACCAAAGAGTAAGAGACCAGAGACAAGAGGACCAGTAAAAGTCCAAGAAAGGAGTGACAATAGCTTGAACTTGGCCATGGGGCAGGGAGAGTGAGGATGAATATCCAGCTGCCAGAAAGTGGCAGAGCCTATAATTAAACCAAATCCTGTGTCTGAGAATGCTACGTCCTGTGACCACACCACACTGTCTTTATAAGACAGGCTTTAAAGACCATCTTTCATAGGCACAAAGAAACCAATAAGATAGTGTCCAAGGGTGATGAAACCCATACTGGATATTAAAGCTGAACAGAGTGCTTACTATCACGAGACAGAGTGACATTGATCAGGCTCAGTTTCAATCGTCTATATGTAAGCCTAGCTTGTGGCAAAATCAGAAAAGAGGAGCACTTTGACTCTCTCATCTCCTTCCTCCCTGTCTGAATGATAACATCATCCTTGACATTGGCTTAAAACGTAACTTCATTCCAAGGCATACCGGCATGAAGAGCACTTAAGTACGTGGGTCCAAGAGAGTTCGTCTCGGAAGGTGGAAATCCTGGAACTTTATGAGATACTGAGGAGGTTGTTGACTACACCAGAGAGCCTTGCTCATAATTGTTCTTCCTGATTGTATTAATCTCCACCTTTGCAGTGCAATGTGAGGTCTTCCAAACAGCCCCTTTTACTCCCATTAGTTCAGTTCTTCCTTCTCCTGGCTTGGGCCATTCAAGATTCAGAGCTTTATATTGTGTTGCCTAGAAGTTTGCAGGTAAAACATAATTTTCTTTGAGAGACAAATTCATGGAGTCCCAATCCAATAGTATTAGAGATAATGACTAACCTTCTGCATGAGGAGCTAGGTGGATAAAATGAAATAGAACAGTGAGCCGTTCATCTTTACTGGTAGCAAAGGGCAAGGACTTATGGAAAGAGTGCATCAGGCATCTTCAGGCTTTGTTGAGGTGTTGTGTTGGAGAAAAAGTAGACTCTTACTCATACATACACGCACATATGCAAACATGCACAGGCATGCACACACACACAAATCACTGCAAATAAGAGGGAACTGGGTAAATTACCCATTTGTTCATGACTTCCTGTTACAAAGAGAATTATCCTAGAGCAGCCACATTTTTCAAACCAAAATCATAACTCATTTCTAAAAAACTTTCCTTTTTATTATTTTTCTTTAGTAAAGCATGTGTTTCAGAAAGTCCAAATGATCATCATACCTTAGTTCACCTGATGCCCAGGAGAACAGTAGATTTGTCCCCCTAAGTCTCCACTCCTCACTCTTACAGGACCTGCTCCCCATTTAACTGAAGTGATTGTGGCTCTTTGGTCTAAATGCCTATTCTCTCCTCTTCTTCAAAATATTTGTTTCTACTCTACTGTCTTCTTTTAATACAGTGAAGCAGCCTAAGAAAAACTTCCCAGGATCAGGGGTGTGATAGACAGAAGACTGACCTCCAGCGCTGATTAGTCCAAACTCTGTGACACAGGGAAAGTTCTTCCATGTTTTTAACCCTTAGAGTTTTCATCTGTGAAACATGGGTAAGTGTATCCCCTGTGAAGCTTCAGAAACATAACAAGTGCTCAGGAAATATTTGCTCTCATTCCCTCCCTTGGCCTTCATTTTCTCAACATTCGAAGTCTCAGTGCCATCAATTCTAATATCAGTGTTCTTCCTAAAGTTGCTGTCACCCTTTGCACTGCCTTTTCATCAGTAACAATTTCTGAACGCACTCCGAAAGCCAGTGCCATCTCATCCAGTCCTGTAAAAGATGTTACGTGAATTTCTCTTTTTAATATAAGTAAATATAATGTTTGTATCCTGTGGTTTACTTCAGATTAAACTACAGCATTTCACAGGAGGCAAGAATTTATTTTATTTGGTTGTTTAAAAAAAAGCAACCTCAATGTTTTTACATTTCTGTAGTTTCTCTGACATCAATAAAGCAAAACCCATTATTTTCAATGTTCATTTTGGTGCTTATAAAAAAGAAATGAGTATATTAATGTTGGAACTTAAAATATTCACAGTGAGGAAGGAAGCACTGATCATTTTTCATTTATGCATTTTGAATCCGTAGGCCTGAAGTGGTAATATATTTATGAGTTGCTTTGAGAATGAATGCAATTATTAACTGGGCAGCATGAAAGAGAATTGATTAACTGAAGAGCTCTTTTCTATGCTTCAGATGCCACACACCACCTTGTAAACACTTAAAAAATACTTTTGCCTTCAAGGCAGCTCAATTCAGTTCAACTAACATTAAGATGAAACTAGCACAAGATACTTGAGGTGTTGCTTATTAGAAAATCTTATGTTCCTCCCCCATCCCTCTGTCTTCCCAAGCTTTATTGTTCTTCAAGAGCTAGCTCAGATGTCTGTCTGTCATCTCCTCCAAGAGTCTTCCTCTGATCCTTACAGCTGGGTTTCATGCTGCTATCCTCTTCCTTCTAGCCATGTGCTGCTAAAGACACAGCGCCCCTGCATTGCATCATACTGTTCTCTTTCTTCATTTGTGATCCCAGTCATTGTGAGCTCCTTAAGGATAGGGACCATTTCTTTTATGGCTAAATCCACAGCACCTAGCCCAAGGCCTAGCACACATAGGCATTCATTAAATGTTTGTTAAACAGAACAATAAATGGATGAGTCTATGAATGAAGCAAAGAAAGAGCTGAAGAACCTATTTAATCAAGTATTTTAGTGAATGATACACAGAAGGCATTGACTGGCCTAGTGCCAGTGAACAGGTAACTAACTAGCACAAGACGTTGAACTAAAGAGAGTTTATTTTCAGTACTACATGCAAGTATCTATGTGTACATTAGCAGCTGCTATAATGTGCTTCTTGTACCTAAAAAACAAAAAATCATATTTTGAAGTAAGATTGAAACAGGATTCAATCATTATAGTACTGATAATGATAATAAGGCATTGTACTATTCTTGTACATTTGTCCAAAGCTTTACGTTTACAAATTATTTTTAAATATGTCAGCTCAAGTAATTTTCCACACTTTATATAAAAGGAATAGAGTTCCAAGAGCCATGGAACTTTCCCTGTGGGCTCTCAGGCTCTTTATAACACCAGAGTCTACACTGGTCTATTGGTCTACTATCCCGCTGGAGGTGACCATTCTCTTTGTGATTATTACTGGGCTGGATTCTGTGCTAAGACACATGTTTTTCTGAGAGTTGAGGACAATTAAAGGGTAAATTTGTAAGAAGAATTTAACCAAAATGAGAGGTTTCCTCAGTCAAAATCTTCACATAATTTTTGTACACAATACTGTGCAGGGCCAATACTCAAACTTTTCATAAATCTCTCAGCATTTTAATCCATTATTCAAAATGGATTTTACTTTTGCAATGATTCTGTGTATTTGTATATTGTTATCAAATTTATTCTCATTTCTCACACTTTCACTTTTTAAATTTCTAATCTATCTTCGGACAATTATGCTAAATTCTACTTTCTTAAAAATTGTATAGCACTTGTGAAGTGTGTAAACCTGGCGATTCACAGACCTGTACCCCTGAGGATAAAAATACATTATGTGTTTATTAAATAAATAAATAAAATTTTTTAAAAATTGTATAGCACTTCTAATTTTTAATCTAAATGAAAAATTTTCAAAAGTAGATGCTAAGAATCACAACCTCAAATGTGGACAATTTCTTCACACTCAATATATTGATTTTTTTTTAATCTATTTTAAAACAATCTGCCCATTCTCTAAACTCTTTTACTAAAACATATTTTAACTCTAAATTTATCAGTTTTTTTATTAAATTGATTTATTTATTTTTAGAAAAACAGTATTCATTATTTTTTCACCACACCCAGTGCTCCATGCAATCCATGCCCTCTATAATACCCACCACCATTTTGCTTCTTTTGTTTTCACCACAGTAAACAGTAAATTTGTTTCATTTTAAGGACCTTCCACATAATATGGAAATAAATTTGGCTACCATGTAACATCATATTACCATCATTTGATAGGACTTCTGAAGTCTGAAATAAAGTTCTCATCAAAGTAATGTGTGATGCACTCGAAATGGATAAAAGACCTCAACATTAGGCAGGAATCTATCAAAATCCTAGAGGAGAATATAGACAGTAGCCTCTTTGACATCGGCCACAGCAACTTCTTTCAAGACATTCTCCAAAGACAAAGGAAACAAAGTGAAAATGAACTTTTGGGACTTCATCAAGATCAAAAGCTTCTGCACAGCAAAGGAAACAGTCAACAAAGCAAAGAGGCAACCCATGGAACAGGAGAAGATATTCTCAAAAGACACTACAGACAAAGGGCTGATATCCAATATCTATAAAGAACTCCTCAAACTCAACACACACAAAACAGATAATCATGTCAAAAAATGGGCAGAAAACATGAACAGACACTTCTCCAAAGAGGACATACAAATGGCTAACAGACACATGAAAAAATTTGCGACATCATCAGCCAACAGGGAGATTCAAATCAAAACCACATTGAGTTACCACCTTACACCAGTTAGAATGACCAAAATTAATAGGACAGGAAACAAGTGTTGGAGAGGATGTGGAGAAAGGGGAAATTTCTTACACTATTGGTGGGAATGCAAGTTGGTGCAGCCACTTTGGAAAACAGTGTAAAGACTCCTTAAGAAATTAAAAATAGAGCTTCCCTATGACCCTGCAATTGCACTACTGGGTATTTACCCCAAAGATACAGATGTAGCGAAAAGAGGGGCCATCTGTACCCCAACGTTTATAGCAGCAATGGCCACAGTCACCAAACTGTGGAAAGAACCAAGATGCCCTTCATCAGAGGAAAGGACAAAGAAGATATGGTCCATATATATAATGGAGTATTATGCCTCCATCAGAAAGGACGAATACCCAACTTTTGTATCAACATGGACGGGACAGGAAGAGATTATGCTGAGTGAAATAAGTGAACTAAGTCGAGCGGAGAGTCAATTATCATATGGTTTCGCTTACTTGTGGGGCATAAGGAATAACACAGAGGACATTGGGAGATGGAGAAGAGAAGTGATTTGGGGGAAATCAGAGGGGGAGACAAACCATGAGAGACTATGGATTCTGAGAAACAAACTGAGGGTTTTAGAGGGGAAGGAGGTGGAGGGCTGGGTGAACCCAGTGATGGGTATTAAGGAGGGCACATATTGCATGGATCACTGGGTGTGGTGCATAAACAATGAATTATGGATCACTGAAAAAAATTTAATTTAAATTTTAAAAATAAAGGAAGTGATGAAAATAATTTATGTACACCTATATAAAGATGTGAGAAACAAGGCATATCCAAAATTAAGGAATTTGTTAAATATATTGTAATAAACTCATACAATGAAAAATTAAAAAAATTTTTTAAAGTAATGTGTGATTCAGATTTAAGGAGAGAACCTAACCATTGATTTACAAAAATGAACTCAAACAAGTGTTCCCAATGAAAACCTACATAAAAATTCATAAAGGATTAAAAAGACTTTGCAAAATATAATCAATGCTTGGAGATAGGTAGAATATGTATAAAATTACCCTCATGTTGCACCAAATTACTAATACATAAAAACATTTATTTTTGTTCAATATGCTCAATATGCTTTTTCTAAGTCAGGTTTATTAGTAGGTTTATTAGTGGGATATGTAAATCTACAACCTAATAATTGGACCTCATGTCATGATTACAGAAAAATTTTAGTGATAGATTACTGAGCAATTCTTTAATTACCATGGTAGGTTTCATTTACTTGTTTATTTTTGATGAGGGGAATTTCCTCCCTGAAAATCATGTCAATAGTCCTGGTCAAAAAATGCTATTATTACCCCCATTTTACAGAAGAGGAACAGACTGATGTTTAATATGTTTACAACTAATGATAACGTAAAGCAAAACAAATATGTGCTAAAGAGAGATAAAAATAACATAACCAGAAAAGAGAAAGGAACAATTAATTCCAGCAGGAAGGACAACCCCTAGAAGATGTAATAGAAAAGTTATATTTCAGCTGATATTTGAAGAAGAAGAAAAATTCACCAGATGTAAGTAGTTAACTGTAAGGCCACTTTGCCATAATAGTAGGACTATCAGGTCAACTCCAGTATCAGACAATCAAAAAAGATGTGTCTTATTGATCAAAGCAAACTTTTCTTGTGTATTTGTTAGGCTCTTGCAGGGACAATATGCCATAAAACAATTTCTCATTCAGCCCATGAATTTTGTCTACCTTGTACTTATGCATTTTGTTTCCAGGTCTAGATGTTGTGCACATGAGTGCACAAAGAACAGAAGACAACATTCTTTTTGCACTCCAATGCAAATTCATTGTTGGCATTGCCTTTGAAGAGAATGTCAAGGAACGGGGTCCAGAAAGCTCACTTGAACTGGGAAGGTAGTTTCCCAGAACAAAGAAAAACCAAATCATAACTGATAAGAGAAAGAAGCTCTGTCCAGAGTCAGGGACACATCTGGCTTGAAGCATAAGATAAGACTTACTATGAAAAAATGAATCATGAGGATAAATCAGAAGGTCGATATGGAAAAAAAGGTATAGATATAAAAACTATGATAAAGACAGAGATGTAGATACTCATCTATGTGGGGCATTTCTGAGAGTTCGATTTTACCCTTCTACTGATCTGACCGAGATTAAGGGGTTTGAGGGCCAAGAACAAGGCACAGCTTATCCCCAGCAGTGGAGCAAGGCATGGCTAACTAAGATGAGAGACTTTCAGAATTACAGTCTAGTCTGAACGCAGAACAAGTTGAAAACTAAGTGGTTCCGGCTCAAATCGAGGTCACCAGGTTCAAATAAGATAAATTCAAAGGGTCACGATCAGGCAGATAAGTGCTAAAGATATAAAGGAGGCAAGGGAAATAGAACTTAGAGCCAGAGTATCGATCACATTGACTACAGATATACTGCATCAGAGTAACTAGGCCCTGTAGTTTGGGGGGCACAGGGATGGCCATTCCAGATGTCCATGATATTATGGAGAGTGGGCACCACGCTCACAAAGAAGTTGTACACATGCCCCCAGCTCTCTTAGAGGATTAACAATTTAGTTTCTGTGTCATGGGAAGTTTACCTACTCTAGGTATACAATAATTTATAATTTTCCATACATATTCCTTACTTGCAGCTCATTTGTTTTGAAACCAACTTGCTGTAAGGAGAGATAAAGTATGATTAGTTCTATACACCAGACATGACCGTGTCAAGCTCTCTGAGATGTTCCAACTAGTAGTGTTCTTTAGATTGTTTTCTGGTATTTGCATATGTAAAGACCTCCCATTGCTAAAAAAAAGCAAGCCATGTCCATTCACTGTGTGTTTGCCCTTCATATAAAGTAATATAGAACTTTGAGAGTGTGATTATCAATTCATTCTCTGCTTCCTACCCACCAAAAGAATGATTGTGCCATGTCATATGAATGGGCAGCAGGATGCTAGGAGTCTCTTTCAGAAGGCTAGCTTTCTTTCTCTGTTTACTTCCCGAATATTATTTTCCACTTTTGGAAAGCTCCTGGCTTTGTGAACTCATAGCAACAAACCATGAATGATAGATGAGAAGAAAAAGTCTATCCTTCTCAGCTATTAAACTGTGAAAGTCCAGACAATGTTTCCACTCCCTCAGACAAGCCCAATAACATCAAGAACAATAAAAATGATATTGGAAAGCAGCATTATTTGAACAAGGTTGGAGGAAGGAAATAAAAGAAAGAATTAGGAAGAAAGAAAAAAATTATATCGCAAAAGGGATAATTTTTTTCCTTTCATGTTTTCAACCCTTTCATCTACATCAGAGAATCTGAGAATAAAAACTGTTTACTTACATTCTATGTAACACAAACACACAAAACGCACACACACACACACACACACACACCCCACCTACCTTGTTTAAATCTTTACCTAGCATGTGACCTTTTCAAATACTGATCTATTTTATTTTTCAATGTGGTTATTCCAATTCAAACTACTGTCATGATGGGCTAGTGACTATTTCTTAGTCATAGAAAACAATACACAACTCAACCATCCTGACCTATGCCTGTAGTACTGGCTTCATAAAACAGCTATGGGCTCTGCACACTAAGTCCTGGGGCTTTTGTCCTGGGCGTGCTATTGAATGGATGTGGGGGAGGATGGTGAGGGTTAGAGAGTTCCAAAGGGGCTAGACCGCTGCATGCCACAAACCGACTCCCTCCCCTCCACACATAGAGAGTTTGGAGTTTTGTTTCAATTCCCATGTTGCCATTTGTCAGTTTTAGGATTGGAGGCAAATTATGTAAACTCTGTGGACCTTATTTTTTTCTTTATACCAATAATTTTGGGGAAGTAATATCAGCTTAAATTTTGTATCAGGGATTAGTTATAAGATATGCAAAGCATGTAGTATCCGAAACATAATGGATACTAAATAAATATTAGATATTAAATCAGCATTCCTTTAATATTAAAAATTAGAGATTCAATCTTTCTTGACTAGGGATATTAGTTATTGCTTCAGTTATTCCTATAAGTGCCTTTTCCTGGTTATTACACTTAATTTTTTTCTGGAAAATGAGTATTGTAATTCCAGTATCTGAAAATGAAGTAATAAGTTAGCCAATGTGAAAAAAAGAAAGAGGATATTCTCTTATTTCTATTTTGATTAATATTATCAATCAAAATTATATCTTTAATGGACAATGATTCCTAGAAGTCAGCTAGTGTTTTATTATGAACAGCATTCTAAGACTGATGAAAGTGTCCTGGTATTGGAGCCAGACAAACTAAACTTTGAATCCAGAACTTTCCCTTAACTGCCATTTTGCTCTTGGGCATATCACTTAGAGTCTTGTGAGTCATATTTGATTCAAAACTGATCTGTTGAGATCCTAGAAGTGTTTCAAAGGCTAGAGAAGCTGTGACAATAGTATAAATCCTAAGAGCTACAATTTCCTTGCTGTTAAATGGACACAATGAAAGTCACCATTGTCCCTTGTTTGAACAGCAGTGATTAACAGCTGTCTCTGCTGTCATTCCACTCCCACTCCTCATTGCCCAACTGCCTGTCTCTTATCATGAGATGCAGAAAATCTGCTGAAATCATCTATAACTTGCATATCAGGCTCTCTTCTGCTCACACCTCACCTGTGGCTTCCTAGCATGGGTAAAGCAAAATCCAGAATTCTGAGCATAGCCACAAGATCCCACCTCCCTTCACTGTCCCTTTGCTCAGTATGGTCCACACACCCACTGGTCTTTCCTTCTGCAAACAAGCTACCATTCAAGGCCAGGGACAAGAAAGCATGTGGGCACAGCTGTGAAATGGCCACAGTTTCCCTGCAGGTGGGCCTGAGAAGAAAAAGGTCTTACCTAGAAAGAATCAAGCTTCAACTCCTGGGGGCTGGCCAGCAAGATGCTGGTGATATTAGAGGTCCAGCCCTAAGTATGAAATTCCCCACGAGTTGGGAAATTTCTTTTGCTGTTGACCATGTGAACGTATTTCTTCTCAAAGAGTCCCCATCTCCCTACCTTCCTACATCAGTCACCTGGACAATTGCAGCAGCTTCCAAGCAAGTGCTGCCATCCGTCCATTCATCTTTCTATCCCAAATCCCTGTCTTTCAATCTATCTTCCAAAATGGACGCTGTCTTGTATCACTCTTCCAAGGAGATAAAATTCTAACTTCTGAGCATGTCGTCTCATTCCTGACTTCCTCTCCCACCTCAGAGCCCACTATTTCCCACCACAGATCATATCCTCCAGCCCAACAAAATTACTCGTAATTTCCCAACCACCTAATGCCTTTTGTTCGGCCTTCAATTCCATTCTTACCTTTTAGCACATGGTACATTCCCCTCTTAGTGTGTTCACCTAGGACTGCACACAGGAGTCCGAAGCACCCATGCTTTATGACCCCCTCCCTCTCATGGAAAACAGCGGCAGCTCTAGTTTTGTCTAATCAGTTTACGGATCCCCCCCTTTTCCTATTCATCATGTCCACAATGCATGCCCTTCTCAGAGCGGGGCTTCCCAAGGACCCAGATCAGCTACTGAAAGAACTCCATCCTTCACCATAG
Source organism: Neogale vison (assembly GCF_020171115.1). Classification (NCBI taxonomy): domain Eukaryota; kingdom Metazoa; phylum Chordata; class Mammalia; order Carnivora; family Mustelidae; genus Neogale; species Neogale vison. The sequence continues at coordinate 135,629,467 of NC_058098.1, forward strand.
AGTATTATTCCCTGTGGGGGGACCTGTTACAAGCAAAGCTAATCAGTTCCTTTCCTGCGATTGAAATACGGAAGAGAGAAAGATAAGCATCTTATGTTTGCCGGTTATATTTGGAAAACGGGATAGAGCCATAGTGGTCACCTGGCCTCCCCGAGGTCAGATCTCATCTACAGTATGAAGCCAGTCACAGACATGCAGAGCTGAGAGGGGCAGAGACACAAGGCCATGAGGACATCTGGCTCAGAAATTGACACTGTCAAGTGGATAAACACAATGGACACAATGGTGTTTACTGGATACCGGACAGATGCATAGATAAATGTGTGGACAGATAGAATAATGATGGAAGAACAGATAGACTGATGAGGTGTCACACACCTGCGCTGTAATTAGGACCAGATGAAGAATGCAGACTGTACACGGCGTAGAGTGCCTCTCCTGTTCTCTCTGTTGCACACTAGTCCAAATAGCACCATGCCCTTCTGTTTATTTGTAAAGTCATGCTGAATGCCAGGTTGCACGTTGCTGGGTGTCTCTGTGAGTTTCTTACCACGGCCACTGTTCAATCAAAGGAAAGATTTTTCAGAATATCTCATCTGTGTGTGTTTCTAACAGCTCTTTATGATTCATCATTGAGCAAGCTCACTCTGCATAGCTTTAATTGACATTATATTTAGATGTATTGCTGTGGTTGACTTTATTTTTTTTCACACTTTCAACTGGATTATCTTCTGAAGGGAAAATATTAGAGCTAGAGTAGAATTACATTAAGTAAAAAAATCTGCCTCGGAAGATTTCAAAGACTGATGATGCTTAGTTTTATGACAGGGGTGTAGAGAAGGGAGCCCACATACCCTGCCGATGAAAGTTGTATATTGGCAAAACTTTACTGGAAAACAATTTGGCAGTATATATCAGAATAATGATTCTACTTAGGGAAAATTTTGCCTAAGGAAGTAACCCAATAATTGTTCAAATGTATGTATGACTGTATATTCATTGCATCATTTTTTTTCAATTTAAATAGGTTTATTAATATTTATTTTAAGGAATTTTATAAAATGCATTGAAGACAAATGTGTTTTATGACATATTATTGAAAACACTCAAGCCAAGATGAGTATATTTTAAAAATAAGATTGACCATATAATTTATCATCCAAATCGGAATTATTTTATTATTCTGTGAGAAATATTAAAAACATTAAAATGAAACTGAAAACAGAAATGAAGCCTAAAGAGAAATGAAATTTTACTTTGCTATACTGGATGAATATAACGATAAAAGTGCATTAGTTCTTTCTTTTTATTTAAATTCCAGTTAGTTAACAGCATTACAATATGTGCCCTCCCTAATCCTTAATCATGATTAACTATTTAACCCATCCCCCACCAACCTCCCCTCCGGCAAATACCATTATTTTTTAAAAGTTTCTCTCTTTTAAGTAACTCCTACATCTAATGTGGGCTAGAACCTACAACCCTGAGATTCAGAGTCACATGCTTTAGCAACTGAGCCAGTCAGGCGTCCCTGCATCATTATTTTTACTAGTGAGACACTGACATGTCCAAACCATCTGTCAATATGGAATCAGTTAAAGAAATTATAGCACATCTAGGTTATGTAATATGATATACAAACTAAAAAGATTCGATTCTCATATAGACCCAGAAATATATGGATATAGAGATACAGATATAAATACAGGAATATGTAAGTGTGTGGTTATATAGCTAGATATATAAATAGAGATGAGAAGATCTTCCTGATATGTTGTTAAATTTAAAACACACATTAATGTTTATAACTCCACTCCTATTGAAAATAATAGACTATTCACATATACATACTTATAGACATCAAAAAAGTCTAGGGACGTGCCTGGGTGGCTCAGTGGATTAAACCTCTGCCCTCGGCTCAGGTCATGGTCTCAGGGTCCTGAGATCAAGATCTGCATATGCTCTCTGCTCAGCAGGGAGCCTGCATTCCCCCTCTCTCTCTGCCTGCCTCTCTGCCTGCTTGTGATCTCTCTCTCTCTCTCTCTCTCTGTCAAATAAATAAATAAAATCTTTTTAAAAAATCTAAAAGCTAAAAATATATTTACCAAACTATTACCAGTAGTTCTCTCGGGGAAATAGATCATAGAAAGCTTCCATTTTATTTGATGTACTTCCCTGTACTGTTTGATTTTTAACAGGTTAGTAGGTATACTTTAATAATAAGATAAATAGTGAAGAGTTTTCTGTTTAGGGAAAATTAGCTTCCACGTGTTACTCTTTATTCTTTGGGATATGTGCTGATTGTAGTTCTGTCTATGTTGTATAAAACACACCTAAATAAACTGAGGATATTCCGTATAGATATTAGCAATGCACCCAGTTGTCTAGACACGTGTGTGTACATCACATATTAGGCTTTGGTTTGATATTTGGTTTGGGACAGATATAAGTGTAGACTGTTAGAAAACATAAATCTATTCCTTAGTGTATTTGTCTCATGGTATCATCAAGATAAAACTAACTAGATTCTAAAGCCCAGTATGAGAAAGCAAGTAAAGTTTAAATCCTGAAATCAGAAAAGCGTGTATGTCTGGGAATGTGAGAGAGAAATTTCCAGGGACAGGGTGATCACTTCTAACATAAGCGATGGAAGCAAAAACTTCCAGAGAAAACCAGCGTGAGTATGAGGCTAGAGGCCGCTGAGGGAAGATGGGCAGGGAGCACAAGAAGTTTCCAAGTGATGCTCTACCCAGTGTAGACTATTGCATTTTTTGTTTCAGTTTTAGTTTTTTGTTTTTGTTTTGTTAATCCATTAAAACTTGCTTTGTCCCTCCGTTCTAATCTAAGGCAACTGACTTATTTTGAGAGAGGGTGGCTTAATAGATCACAATTTCTGAAGTCACGGGACTGAGCTACACATGTCCTTGGTGACCACAGCATGGCTACGGTACTTAATTCCTCAGACTTGGTTTCTTCACTTGCAAAATGACAGGACTTGATTCCTTCCCAGAATTCCACATAAGGGTATGTGTGTGAAAGGATTTTATAAACTATAAAGCACTTACAAAGATCTTAGTCTTTTTTTATTATTGTCGTCATTTCCCTCAAAATCTCCAGAAACCACCCTGGTGCTCAAGAGATTTAAAAAAAAAAAAAAAACAAAACTAATTGTTTGAGTCCAAGTTGAAAGGATAAAGGAGGCCCACAGACCCGGGATCCTGGGATGGCTCTTCCCTCCACCCCTTCCACCACGTCAGCAGGCAAGCCAGCATGGACATAGAGCCAGGTACCCTCTTCCAAACAGCAGGATTTCTGATCCCTGCTTCACAGCATGGGTGTGTGGCTCAAGTGAGACAATAGTTTCAGAAAGCTTCGTCAACTGTTCTGTGTCATACGCATGTCAGCTATCATTAATAACATTGCTATCGACACTTGTGAATGAAAACCAGAGCTGGACAGTAGTTAAAGTGGCAAAAACAGGTTTTATTCAAGAACGATTGCAATCAGGGAAGAGAGACCGTGGGATAGAACTGGATAGAAAGGGCAAGTAGGGACTTTTAGCCAAGGAGCCGATTTGGGGGGTTAGTGGATGGAAAAATTACTAAGTGGAGACACTGAGGTCGAGGGGATTCTTCCTAGACTGACCAAGCAGGACTTTGTTGAAGGCAAGCCAAGTGGAGAACCTCCTGGGTCTTCACCCTTCATGCCTTATTTCTCCTTCTAGGATTAACAAGGATAACAAAATAAAATAATCTCCTTCTAGGATTAACAAGAATAACAAAATAAAATAATGCCTATGGAAGCACATTATAGTATGTAAAGAAATTATACAGATGTTGGCTTTCTTCAAAGTTTTTAGTTTGATCATTTATGCTAAAAACTGTACTGGGAGCAGGATGATCCTAGACAGTCTGAAGGGCAGGCTTCTTGCATAGCTCATCTCTCACGCTAAGCTGGAAGTAATTTTAGAATTAGGCTTTAACAGCATTGTGACCCTTATCATCAGGATGTGAACCTGGCATTATCTTTTTGTCCAAAACATCTGCCTGAAATGTTGCGCCAGGAAGCAACTGGTGAAAAGTAAGAATCTAACTTATCCTGTCGCTCACTTTGTTCAAATTAAATCCATTTGCATTTCCAAAATGTATCATTCTATTCAAAGCATGCCATAGAAATGGAAATGGTCTTGGGGGAGCAGCCTGTTCCTAATCAGTGATCCTGGTGGGGTGAGGCAGTTACTGACTTTGAATCCCAACCGCAATTTCTCTGCAAGACTCTACATGCAAGTCTCCAAAGGTGAGTGGATGTAAATGCCACTTGCCTTCTCGGCGCGACTAATTCCCAGGGTCGTGGCATCTAGAGCTGTCAGAACCTATTAAACAACTGGAGGAGAGGCCTTCCTCTAGACAGCATGAAACAAAAGTCACAAAACAATAACCACAGACCAAAAAGCCACTCTTAAATCTTCAGTGAACTCTCTTGGGATGAGAAGGGCAGAAGCAAAGCCACTGGCCTGAATTTGAAAGGTTCCAAAAATCCTAGTTCCATTAAGGAAAGAAACAATGAGCAGTGAAACCCAGGAAAACAGTCAGTCAGGACAAAAATAAAAGTATTTTTAAATATGAGCCACTAAAAATTGCTACTGGAAATTCCTATTCCTAAAACCAACAAGTGACCCAGGAGAGTGTCCTCCATCCCTTTCCACCTGTGTAGGGACAGTGCCCCCTGGGCATTACCCCCAGACATCACAGAGTCAGACAAGTGCCCTCCACCTATCCCGTGATACCTCAGAGTCCCCAAATTTTAATCTATGTTTCTCAGGGCCAGATTGTTTTAGACACACAATAATGAATCACAGACCTAGATTCAGGATTTAACATCGTGATTTCTTCTATTCCCAAAAGATTCCACAGACTCATAACAAGCATCCATTAGCACTTTGGGGGCATCATCTGAACTGTGCCCCCACCAGGTCACAGGGGAGCAGCCAACCGAGCTTCTCCCCAGGAGCCATGTGTTCCTGAGGTTTGAGGCTCCCCACCCATCACTGTGTCCACAGCACATTTTGTGAAAGATAAAATGTTTCTGTGTGCCCAACAGCCCTTCCATTTAAAAAAAAAAAAAAAGTAGCATTAATGACATGTAAAAGATTTCTCATGGAAAGATAAACACGGAATACAGGTGCTTGTTGATTAAAATGTGATTTGGGATAAAATCAACACGCCAGCCCACTATTTTCTTATTCATAAATTGAGAGCTTTGACAACATTGTCAGGATGGACCCCTTGCAGCTGTTGAGGACATTCTGTATTTGTTCCGCTCGCTCTTTTGAGCATTCCAAGTCCTCCCCAAAGTGTCTTCTAAATATTCAGGGAGTCTACAAGAGAAACCGTATGTGTTCGTTCAGGAACCAGTTGTGGGACTCTTGCTATGTGCTGTATCTGGTATGGTGTCCAGCAATGGCAATGCAGTGGTGAAGCCAGAGGTGTGCCCCTGCCTATCCGTGAAGCACTCACTGGGCATCATCATTTCTTTCCCTCCTGTTCCACCTCCCAGTAGGGCCAATGTCTGATCCCCCGGAAATCTCAGACATTGCTGATGGCCACAATGTTATCTTCACTTCCTATGGTAACAGTAATTGTCACAAACTCGGTAGCTTAAAACATCACAAATTTATTATCTGACAGTTCTAGCGGTCAGAAATCTGAAATGGGTCTTCTGCATCTAAGACATAGAACTGCATTCCTTCTGGAGGTTCCAGGAGACAATCTATTCCTTGCCTTTTCTGTCCTGTGAAAGCTGCTGCCTTCCTTGGGTCCTGGGTGCACCTGTAACCCTCTGTTCAATCATCTTCTATGACTCCAGCTCTCTTGCCTTCCTCTCACACGGTCCCTTGTGATTACATTGGGCCCACTACATATCCTGGGGAAAGTTCCCCATCTCAGGATGGTTAACTTTATCAACATGTGCAAAGCCCTTTGGCCATGTAAGGTAACATAGTCATAGATTCTGGGAATTAGATCATGGACATCTTTGCAGAGTCATTACTCTGTCTATCACAATTGTCAGTTCTGCTAAGGCTGCTGGCTGCCACTCTGACCTCAGTGCATGGGATACGACTCTCATTTGATGTCCCTAGGAAAAACAAATATCCTTTCACAACCTGTTAATTTATTCTTTCTGGAAGTATTTATTAAGTGTGCCAGCACTATTCAAAGCTGGGCTTAAATCAATAAGCAAGGTAATATGCATGTCCTCAAACAACCCATTGTTCTCATTTGAGGGGGAACTAGCGCTAACCAAGTTAAAAAAAAAAAAAAAAAGAAACCAGTATCATTTAAATACTGGTAAGTTCTATAGAAGAAGAAGGCAGAATGACATTATAGAGTGCACCTGGGGACTCTGTGGGAGACCCCTCTGGGGACATGACTATGAAGCTTGAGACCTACTTTTGTGAGGAAGCATTCATGAGGAAACCAGGAAACAGTGCTCCAGACAGGAGGAGCCTTGCTGCTGAGGCTCTGGGGAGGGGAGAGACCTTGGCACTCTGGGGAAGACCAGTGTGGCTGGGAGTGAGGACTTCAGGGGAGAGTGGAACAAGGTGGAGCTCGACCATGCAGACAGGAGCCAGGTTGCCTAGAACCTTTGTACACATGGGACAGAATTTGGGTTCTGTCCTGGGAGCAATGCAGTGCCGATAACGGTATTGCAAGATAAAAGTGACGCAATCTAAACTGTGAAAACAACTCTTTGGCGACTTGAAGGCAGAAAGGAAAGCAGGGAAATGGGTTTCAGGATGAGTTAAGTAACCCAGGCCTGAGATAATGGCCATTTGCTTATGTGTAATGGAAACTATGGGTAGATTTGGGATGTGTTTTTTGAAATAGAATTAATAGATCTTTCTGGCGGATGAGGATGAAAAATAAACAAACAGACACACACACACACACCCAGAACTCAAAGTGTTGGCTTTTTTTCTTAAGAAGGTGGGAGGACAGAGATGCCAGCGTCTTCAGTTATTAAGTGTCGCCTTTGGCTCAGGTCATGATCCCAGGGTCCAGGGATCAAGTCCAGCATCAGGCCCTTTGCTCAGTGGGGAGACTGCCTCTCCCTCTGCCTGCCACTCCCCCTGTTTGTGCTCTCTCTCTCTGACAAAATAAATAAATAAAATCTTTAAAACAACAAAAAAAAAGGGTGGGCGGATATGTGGTGCCTGCCAGTCCCATAAGGGAGAATAGACAGAAGACAGGAACACCATCAGATTCCAGATTGCTATGGGGAGTCCAGTGGGAGTCGAGTTCCATTTTGGATAAGTCAGGTTGGATGCCTATTAACTTCAAAGAGCAGATTCAAGTCAGCCGTGGGATATCTGAGTCTGAAGCTTCGAGGAACCAAGGAGAAAAATACAAACAGGAGTCATCAGAGATGCCAAGGCACTGGGTACTCTGCGGACACCAGTGGATGTTGCAAAGACGCACTGACTCTGGGAAAGAGAAGAAGCCCCTGGGCACAGCCCCTGGATGGCCACCATCAGCTGCAGCTCAAAGGTCGCTGTCATCTCGCCACTGTGCCCCCTCAGAATAACATAAACTCTGCACCTTAAATAAAGAGCCAGAGTGTGTCAAAGGAGGAAGTATCACTATAGCTCCTTCTGTATTGCTGCATTCCACTAAGCAGAAGAAAAAGATCCACTTGCTATGAAGACCCAGCCTTCCCCAAGGGAGCTTGCTTGCACATCACGATTTAGGGACAAGGGCTCTTAACAGGGGGAAAAAAAAAAAAAAAAAAAGAGTATCCATCACTTCCCCAACAGTATGTTCCTACAGAAGATTTCCTTTTTACAGAAACATATCTCAAATGATACCCAGGTAGCAGGTTCTAATATACTCTCTCCCACCCCACCCCTATAAGAATTCCACCAAAGACAAAGAAGAAAGGGACAATTCAGGGCTCACTGGGAATCAGCTTGACAGGCAACTGAATACTGTAAGCTGGCTGGAATTTCCACAACTAATTTTAAGGGGGAAAAAAACCAAAGTTCAATAAATAGTAAACCCTCATTTCTCAAAATGAAAATGTAATGATCCAAAAAGTTTGAGGCCGTCTCCTGAGTCCCCTGGATCACCTATTGGTTCAGAGACCCCAGGCTTGGACCGACCATGTACAGTCATCTCTTTTCTTCACCTGTCAGGAGGCAAGCCCTTCTCTCAACCAACAGTCTCACCATCCTTAACTTCCTAAGCTAAGTCTAGTTAATGAAAACTTATTACACATGAAAATTATGTAGAATAGCACTGGTACCTATTATCTTAAAGTTAGCTCCATTAGCATTTACCCAGATGTCAGATGGGAATCCCTAGCTATTTTAATATCTGGCTAAAATGGATTCACTCTCTCCCTCCATGGCCTGAGAATGTTCAAGTATCTGCTACCATTTCTGTGCATTTCAGGGCTGCCAGCATTCTCTAGATAAGCCTTTTTCTTCTGGTTCATTATGTGTTACCTCAGCAATGCATCAACCCAGATCCGAAATGCATCTCCTGCCTTGATTCAACAACAAAAATTATTCATGTAACATACATATGAGCAGAGCATAATTTGCTAGAGATTTGCATGGTTGGAGCTACAGGGAATAAAGGAGCATTTATAAAACAGAACCAAGCTGACTTAGTCAGGTAAGACTAAATTAACAAATGACCCCAAATCTTAGTGGCTTCTAATAATGAAGTTTTACTGTCTATTCACCCAACATATTCATCATGGCTGGCCCTGGCTCTGTTCCCATTTTCTTTTTTGTGGATGGAGGCTGACAGAGCATTTGCTATCTGGAACACAGCCAATCTTCACCAAAGAGGGAATCACTCACTGACTCTTAGAGCTTTTGCTTAGAAAATGATGCACATCAATTTCACTCACAATTTATTGACCAAAGCAAGTCACTTGGCCATGCCTGAGTTCTGAGAGTGTGGGGAAGTATAATCCTCCCACAGGAAGTGGCACCAAACATAGATGATCTGTAATACCATCTACCACATCAGCATTTTTAAGTGTGATAATGGATATTATCATCTTGATGTGCTTTGAAAATACTCCAAAGGGCTCGGAAGCCTCACCTGGCTTCCCTTCCCCAATCTTGGAGTCAAACAGTTCTTCCTATGATCTCGTGCAAATCTCCCTAAATTTCAGCCTTCATCAACATATACCTCCTACACCGACCACTTGCTAAAGTACTTCCTCCAAACAGAAGAATCCTGGTATCACCTGTTAAAACAATAGGTTTTTCTCTGATTTATTATACAAGGAACCTCTATAAGTAGGACTTGAGGAAAGCACAATATTGCATCCTGAAAAATGATAACTTTACATCATAATTTGTAACAATTCCAAATAGCAGGAAAACCATTGGTAGGATTTAAGGGAGGTTGCATTAGGTAAAGCAGAAGAGTGCCAGATGAGAGTTTTCTAGAAGCCGGGAATTGAGTTAGGACTGGCTCACACCCACCTATTCTCCAGCTGTCAATCTAGCTAAGAAAGGATTTCAACAGTAATACTAGTAAACACAGGACAAGACCAATGTCAATTTGTTGGAAGGAACTATTCAAGACAGATCATATCTTTGTTTTGTTTTGGAGGGTTGATTAGAGAAAAGGTCATCTTCTCATGGCCTGCATATCTTCTTCTGAGAAGTGTCATATTTAAGGGTGTTAATATACTCTACCTCAGCATAGGAAACCATCAGAACTGAAATGTAGAAAATGTTACCTCTTGTTATTTATAAAACATTGGATTCTGGATAATGTTCTTAGATTTTGGATTTTTATCTTCTTCATACTTTATTCTGTAATGTTTTCTACAATAAACATCTATTTCCTTAAAAAAAGAGAGAGAGAGAGAGAAGTGTCTGTTCAAATGACTTTCCCAGTAAGAAAAAGCTAACTGATTCTATTTTTAAAAAGGGCAAGAAATTTGAACAGGCATTTTGCAAAATTCGATGCTCAGGTTTCTAATAGGAAAATGGAAAGGCCAACATTCATCTAAGATCTCTTATTCATCTAAGATAAACTAAAATGAACCAAACAATACTAAGTTTAATATTGTTTTTGATGAAGTTGTAGTACTACTGGAAATCTCAAATAATTGGAATATTTGGTTTTATCTACTTTAGTTTATGTAAACACAGGTTTATCCTATAAATCGTCAATCTCACTTATCATTTTATCCTCAAGAGAAACAAATATATTTGTCCACCAAAAAATATGAACAAGTTCATTCACAATGGCCAAAAGCTGGAAACAACTCAAACAATTATCAACAGAGGAATGGATACATTAATTATGGAATGGTCAAATAAAGTACATAGCAATAAAAAAATAACCAGCCATAACATGGGCGAATCTAAAAGACATTACTGGGACTCCTGGGTGGCTCTGTGGTAAAGTGTCTGCCTTCAGCTCAGGTCATGATTCCAGCGTCCTGGGATAGAGCTCCACACTAGGCTCCTTGCTCAGCAGGAAGTCTGCTTCTCCCTCTCCCACTCCCCCTGCTTGAGCTCCTGTTCTTGCTATCTCTATGTCAAATAAATAAATGAAAAAAAATGTATTTCCAGATTCTAATAAATGATTTTTTAAATATAAATAAATAAAATCTTTAAAAAATAATAATAATAAGTAAATAAATAAATAAAAATAAGAAATAAAAAACATTACTAAGCAAAAAAAGTCAGACACAAGAAAGTACATGCTTCATTTTATATGAAGTTCAAGAGTAGGAACATCTAATTGGTGGTGATAGAAATCAAAATGTGGTTATGTCATGGGTGGAGTATTGATAATAAGGGGGCAGAAAAGACAGGTCATAGGAAGGCTCTCCATTTACTCTTATGGTGGTTACACAGACGCATATAAAATTTTATCAAGATAATTGCTTTCTATGTAGTTTATTGCATGTATGCTAGGCATCAAATTAAAAACTTAAGTTCTGGCTTCTTATTTCACCATAGAATGGAAACGTTGCCAACTCTCATGAGAAAATAAATTTTTCCATTTCAAAAATAATCTTGAATTTGATATATATTTGTGGCAAATCTTGAACATTGGTAAGAATTGGCCAGGTAAAGAAGGAAATAGAGTTTCAATGGCAGAGAAGCGAGAAAGAATATCATTATGGGAATCATAAGGTGTGTAGATTTAGCATAAAATACATGTGGAAAAATCTAGATGATCAACATCTTTAGCAACGTGCTCTTGGGTTTCCAGAAAATGGGAATCATTAAGAAAATGAGAAGTTGTCTAACAGACCTAGTTCAGTGATTCATTTGCATGAATTAGTATTTTACTCTGGGAAATAAACAGAGAAACTGGTTCTCTGTTATTTCTGAAGATGGGATCCAGCAGTATCCAAAGGGAGCCAGAGCGGTCTGGCTTGGATTTGAGCATCTGTATGCTTGTCCCAGATGCACAGGCAGAGCATTAATAAAAGCACACGTCAGATTGTTTTCTCTATAACCGCCAACAGCATTCTTAGTTTGTGAGAATGAAGTCTTGGGTTCCCTTATTGTAGTCACCTAGTTCTCCTCAATTGTCCCTGGGCAGAATGCTGTGGGGTATAGACCAGTGATTTAAAAATGTCCTATTCAATTTCCCCCAACTCCCTTGGGGGAAATTGGAAGGGGAGGTGAATCATGAGAGACTATGGACTCTGAAAAACAATCTGAGGGGTTTGAAGTGGCGGGGCAGATAGGAAGTTGGGGTACCAGGTGGTGGGTTTTATAGAGGGCACGGCTTGCATGGAGCACTGGGTGTGGTGAAAAAATAATGAATACTGTTTTTCTGAAAATAAATAAATTGGGGGAAAAAAAATGTCCTATTCATTACCATGAATGTCAGCCTTTCAACCCAGACCAAGAAACCCTGAACTATGCAGGGGACATTCCGCAGCCAATAGTGTGCTATTGTTTCAGTTCGTTGTGGCAGCACCTTGGCCTCCTCGATGGTGACTGACTGACAGACGAGAAGCTGCTTTGGGAATGCTTATCTGGTGGGAACAGACTAGATGCTATCAGGTCCCACATTATAACATCTCTGTGTAATATCTCTCTTCTTTTTGGTGGCCAGAGAAAGTGGGTCAGGGGGGCGGGCCTGGGTGAGCCACAGAAGCCGAGTGGGAGACTCACATGCTCACATAACCCCTGCAATGCTGCCATTCCCACCCCCCAACCCGTCTTCCCCTTTCCCATCACTGGTTGTGACGGGGGCCCACCTTGTGGTTTCAGCTGAAATTAGGAAGGAAAGATGCATCACTTCAACTGCCTGCTTGATTTGAAGATACCATGGGTCTTTATCTCCTAACTGCAAAAACCTGATAAGAATTGCAGAGGTGATGTGAGAATTTGTAACTGATTATAGGAATTTTTGGACTAAACAGATGAAGAGGAGGGAGAGAGAAAGGGTGGGGAGAGAGAGAGAGATTGAGGAGAGTGATTACTGATTGCTGCTATCCTGTATTATTTATTACATCTCTTTATTCTTTCGTGTCTTTGGAATTTGCCATGAAAAGAGAGAAAAGCCCGTTGTGCCTCTTGGGTTTAATATTGGAAGACACGGGGCTCAGAACTGACCCTCATACTTCCTGAATACGGGACTCCAGGAGATTCTCTTAAACCCCACGATTTAGGATACTGCATCTGTGTAAAAACCTCCTCAACAAGAGGCCCCATAGGTCCCTTTCATCTCTGATATCCTAGAATTCTCTGAGCTTGTTTTCTGGCTTTGTTTGTTAGATTAAAACACACAAGGTCAAGTCTGGTAACTAAAGCAGAGCAGCACCTTGTACCCATAGTCCTCTCTGGCTTCACCACTCCCATGCTGCCAGACGCAGCTGGTGGCTTGTCTCTACTTTCACCTTCTGGTGAACAGGGCTCTTTCTTTATGGTTTTTAAACCTGAATCCCTATCTGTAAAATGTGGATAATACCTTCCTCTCGGCATTGTTACATCTTCTCTATATCCAGAAAAGATGCCTGACTTAGAGTAACAGCCATGACTATGACTATTCACAACATACCAGGGCACAGGCCCTGGAGTCAGACTTCTTAGGTTCAAGTTGAAGCACTGCCAGTTTGTATTTGTGTAAGCCTGAACACGTTACTTACCTTCTCTGCCTCAATTTTGTCATTTGTGAAATGAAGGTAACAATACTACATCACTGGTAGTATGCACACATATATTTATATGCATATAATTGTGCTGGCACACATAAGCGTTCAAAAAATGCTGGGCATGGTGACAATGATATGGATGACCACAGTAACCAATTTTTCAAGACTAGAGATGGCACTTGAGAAGCCAGTTCCTGGGTAGGGCACTGGGTTGATGACGGGATGGAGAAATGGGAATGCAGCAAAACCTTGGGATGGATTCAGCAGATCTGATGTATGCCCTCACTTAGGGGCAGAGATAAGCCAGAAGGCTGAATCAAAGGATGACTCTTGATTTCTCAGTGGGCAACATAGTAGATGGTGGTGCCATTAGTTGAGAGGTAACTGCAGGGAAGAATCAGAAAAAATGAGCTCTTGTTTAGGGATGTTGAGTCTGAGATGCCTGCGTGACATTCAAAGGAAGTAAAACCCTCTCATCCAAGTAGGAGCTAAATAAGGATGGATTCCTATGTAGAATCTTGGCCAAGTTGAGTTCCAACAACCACAAGAACCATTCCATTTTACATGTAACAACTTATATTCTCAGTTCACAAAATATCTGAAGAAAAATCAGTGGAAGTACTTGCCTCTATAACCAGCCTGAGAGACACTTTGGAGGTCTGCAGGTCCAACGTCCCCCTTGGACTGATGACCATTGACCTTGTTCAGCCATTTGTCATTTAAAGAGCTTTTTCATGCCTCTGATCTATTGAGCTTGTGAAAATGTCAACACTCCATTTTACTGACAGGAACTGGAGGTGGGGCTAGATCCACATCCCCTCTTTCTCCAGAGCTCTTTTTTATTTTTTTAATTTTTTCATTTATTCTTTATTTATTTTCAGCATAACAGTATTCATTATTTTTGTACCACACCCAGTGCTCCATGCAAGCCGTGCCCTCTCCAATACCCACCACCTGGTACCCCGACCTCCCACCCCCCCGCCCCCAGAGCTCTTTCTGCCATCACTTAACTGGTGTCAACAGCATGTAACTATTTCCCATACTTAACCTACATAATACAACTTAATCCTCAGATCAACCTGGGAGATAGATGCTATCAGATCCATTTTCAAATGACGTCAAGGAATTTGCACAAGGTCACATAAATTTAAGTTGACTGAATCCAAATCTGTGTTACATTTCTGAGTTTTTGTGGGATTTCATTATGCTAATGTGTGGTGATTATGCAAATTTCTTTAAGACAGACTAGTCTTTCTAGGTTACAATTGTGGTCCCGTCTCTTGCTAGCTGTGGACTTCAGGAAAGTTACTTAACTCCTCTGTGCCTCAGTATCCTTATCTATAAAGTTGGGACTCAAAGATCTTAAGAAAAATAGCCCAGAACAGGTTAAAAAGGAAGGCATAAGTGAAATCAAACCAAGAAAATAAAGGCAAAACTTGAAATGATCTTTCTCATTTGATTTGTGTCTGTAAGTGTACATGTATAAGATTTGGGTCACAAATCCAACTCTGAATTTCTAGCAGTCGATGCAAGAAGGGAAATACGATTAGAGAACCAGAAAGATTGAAGTGCTCAGGAGAGGCACAACTAGATGAGAGTTCCAAGAGGAACTTTTCCTATTGTTCATAATTCAGTGAGAACTGGACAGTGTGCTCTCAAGTGTGCCCAGGATGGAGCCAACCTGGCCAACAGGTGTCAATCTTTTTAGAAGTTACTGACCGAAAGGATTCTATAAGGAAGCCACCATGGTGGGTCAACAGCTTTGTCGTGAGAAGGACTTTGTTTCCACTGTAGTACTTGGCCCCCTTTTCTCCACAGAAACCCCTTCTTTCACTTCTGCGTTTGTTCCGTTTAGGGGTTTAGCTGTAAAAAAATAACAATGTCAATTATTGAATCAGGCATCAGACACAGGATGTGTGGGTTTCAGGGCTCCCGGGGCTTCTCTGAGGCCAGCAGTGTGTTGCCTTCTCTGTACTTGAGAAGCCTGTGGAACAGAGCAGAAACTTTACAGTCAGGCAACCCATCGGTCTAGGTGTCTCAGGACTCAGAAGAGCAGGCAGCTCTCCACATTGCAGTTGTGATACTCCAGAGCCATTAACCTCCTCTCTATGCTAACTTTTGGGATTTCTAAAAATGGTGGGTCCTTCAGAGTGTCTCAGATGGATAAGATGTGCCTTTACTTTTCTCAAGATCATAGTCCTTTCAGTACTTAACACAAGTTGGTTTTTCCTGAGACAGGCAATGATCTTCCTTTCACTAGCTGCCTTCCCTCCTGGTTAGTTCCTTAGCACGACCATTGCTAACAAGAGCATCTTCCACCTTTCCTACATAATCCACAGGTTTCTCTCCATATGGCACCTCCCTTACTGGTCACAGGAGATAATAAAACTCCATCGAATTCCTGAAAGGATTTAAATAGTTGATGCTAAAGATGTTAATTTTTTAAGTCATAAAACTAAAAAAGACTAAAGTAAGTCTACCACATCTCTTCTACAGACACAACCTCTCCCATCCCTGAACTCACAAGCATCTTAATTCTTTTAAATTACTCATCATGTTTTTGCCTGCTTTTACAGTTATTTAGATTTATAGGTTAACCTTTCCTTCTAGACTATGATTTCCTTGAGGCAAAACCTATACAAAATTCATGGAGGTTTTCTGAAATGCATGATGAATGAATGAATAATTACTTAAAAGACATCTTTGGGAGAAATAAGACAATGAAAAGGTCATTATTCTGAAGGAGCTCTTTATACAATGTGTGAGACAGATCTGTGAGCATGATCATAATTCACTTTTGTAAAAACACTAGTAACTAAGTCAAGTATCCATGGGAGCATGGAGAAGGGATGTCCAAGCTATCTTAGACAAATAAATTATTTACAGCAAGTATAATAAGATGCCATGAACAAAGAATGAGAGGAGGCACTGACAATTAACATAACACTTGGTAGTGAGCATCCCAGCAGCCAAGGTGAAAAAGGAAGTAGAGTGCCATGTATATAGCTCTGGGTATCAATCACACCAGTGTACAGGAAATGCAAACATTTATCCTACCTACCTAAGGGACACTGAACTACATAATGGAAAGTATAACAGAAATAATAGTTTCAGATTATAGAAATGACAAATTCAGGGGCATAGTGTTGAGCCGTTCAGGGGAAATAATTCTCTATAAGAAACTGAAGAAATAAAAGGCTGGTGGGGACATGAAGAAAATGAATCATTCGACTGGTGGGAATATATTCAACCAGGCTGGAAAACAGTTTGCAGCTTCCTATAAAACTAAATATGCAACTACCATATGACCCAGCAATTGCATCCCAGAGTTTTTTTCACACAAAAGCCTATACACGAATGTTTATAGCAACTTGATTATAGTAGCCTGAAACTGGAAACAACTCAGATGTCCTTCAGCGGGCGAATGGGTAAACAGTGTGGCACACTCGTGCCACAGAATACTACTCAGACATAAAATGGAACAAGCTTCCAATACACCCAACCATTTGGATGAATCTCCAGAGAATCACACCAAGTTAAAAAAAACTCCAATCCCTAAAGAATACGCAGTATGTGATTCCATTTATCTGACATTCTTGGAATATCAACTGGTCAACTCATTACTGGTTGCCAGAAGTTAAGGAAGAGCTGGGGGAGGAAAGCGTGGGGCTGGAAAAAGATCAGAAGAGAAATCTTGGGATTGGGGATAGCGGGGAATGGCCTGCATCTTGACTGTAACAAGATCAAAATCCTGACGGTTAATATTGTACTACAGTTTTGTGAGATGTTACCACCACCGGGGAAAATGGCGTCAAGGACACATGGGCTCTCAAGGTCATTCTGTATTGTTTCTTGCAACTGCATGTAAATCTAACGTTGTCTCAAATTAAAAGTTTAGTTTTTAAGACAATGAATCATTAAAACAGCCATTTTTGAAAACTAGTTTGGCAGTTTCTTATAAAATTAAGCAGAGACTTACCATAAGATGCACCAGTCCCATACCTACACAGATGCCCGAGACAAATGAAAACATATATCCACATAAAAACCTGTGTAGAGCAACTTTATTCACAGTGCCCAAAAGCTGGAAACAATTGAAATGTCCCTCAACTCTTGAATGGATAAACAAACTGTGGTACATCCACACCATGGACTTCTACACAGCAGTAGAAATTCCTGGCATGCCCCTTTGCTCAAGAGTGTGGATTCAGTCAAACACAGCAAAAGGCATATAACATGTTGTCTACGCAACATTCATGTTACCGTGTGCTGTCGACACCCTTTTTTAGGCACAGAGATTTTAAGACATCTGTACAAGGCCTCCCCACTAATAACAGGGCACAGAGCTCGAATTCCAGCCCAGATTTCAGAAGGCTAGAAAACTGTGCTTCCTTGATGACATGCACTGTGTGATGTTACTGGCGAAGGACTAGAATGCATGAATTTCAAAACTGCCAGTTAGAAAGCAGTCATTCCACTGGTGATGGTGTGTGCATTCATTGTGAAAACAGAAGAACCCAACTTGAACTTGGAATCCTGATTCACCCTCCCGTGTACATGGACACAGAGGAGCAGCTGGGCCTAGGTCTGCCTAGGAAAGGAGCTCCAGATCATCATCCTATGCAAAGACAACTCAAAATTTCCAGTGGAAACCAGCCCAGGGTCCTGGCCCACCTGCCAACTTGATGCAGCACTCGGACAATTAGGATTCCACACCAAAAAAATCACAGCGCAGACCAAGCTGCTGAAGACAAGAGAGGCTGGGGGGAAGGGGACCAAAAGCTGCTCGGCTATGTTTACCTCCTCCTAGCTCAGAGCCAGGGCAGAGAGGCCTCAGGAGGAGACACTCGGGCTGACCCAGAGGGACAAAGGATACCACTTATTGCCCATGAGCAATAAGACTGGCTCAAAATAGCCTGTGAGCGCTTCTTTTGGCTTCCATCGGAATTCCATGTCTAGCATCTGTTCTCTCAGCAGGTGTTTGCAGAGGGCCTGGAACGCCCAGTTGTGAGATGAGCCATCTCCCAGGTCGTTCCTGATGTCCGACCGTCAAGTCTACCCCGAGAGAAATATCTGCTTTAGAGAAAATGAAGAGGAACTCTGCCACCCCTGCTTTCCTGCTCTGCCCTGGGGGCTGCTCCCGGCCTTCCTTCCCCAGAATTTTCCAACACACCTCCTCCCCTGCTCCTTGCTGAACTGTTCCCAACCAACCATCTCCTGAATCTCATCGCTTCCTGTCCACCTGCACTATCTCTAAGCTCTGACCATCTCATCACTCAGTCAGATTTCAAAATAGGTTCTTGACCCATGTCCCGGACACCGCCCCCTCTGCAAATCTTCCCCCCAGCCAAGACAGTATCGAACGCTGGCCCTTTGCCAATTATGCATCCTTCTCCTTCTCCCCATTTGGCAATGGGGAGAGGCAAGTCTGAACCCTTGGAGCAGGTGTAGGAGGCCTGTGGCTGTCTGGTGTTCCTGACCTCTGCACCATCACCTCCCCGTGTCCCTTGGCACCATGCTGTGGCCATTCTGAGCACCTGGATAGTCCTGAGCCATGGGCATCTGTCCTTCGAAGCACAATCTCCCCCTTCCTGGAATGGTGCCACTTGATTCTCTACGAACTCCTTCCAGTCTTCAAGACAACGTGTCCCTTCAGGGAAAAGCACAACTTCCCCTCCCACCTCCCCAACACAGACCGAGCTCCTGGGTCTCTCTTTTGTGTCTCTTTTATATGATTGTGAACTTCCAAGGGGCCAAGGTTAAGTCTTTGTGACCTCATGGCCTTCACTTCTAACCCACTGCTTGGAATATAATAGAATTTTAATATCTGTTTCAGATGAATGAGGGAAACAAGGAGGGAAGGGAGAAGGATCACTCACAACTCCTGTGTTAAGGGCCAGTGTCACTAAAGAAGCTGAAGGAGATGGCTTGAAAAATGAGGCCCAGGAGGTCACAATGGAATGACACTATCTAGGTGACAATGGACTCTCAAAAGTATGCTGTAATTGGGGAGTGATTCACAGACAAGTCAAAAATAGTAATATGCCAAGAGTTATCATTCATCCATTCAAAAAATATTCAGTGAGGACTTTCTGTACCAGGAAGACCTACATCCATTATACCACTTAATCATCCCCCAAACTGAATTAGCTGTATAATTACATTCATTCTATTGAGAAGGAAACCGAGGCTCAGAGAGGTTAAGTAAGTCACCCAATATCACACAGCTAGTGAGCACAGAACTGGGGTCTAAATTCAGGGCCCCTCTGATTCCACACCTGTGCTTGTTCTACTTTATCTCTCCATCCTTCCTTCCCTTTCTTTCCATTTTCTGCTTTCTCAGAAGTTCATCTCAGGGCACAGCACATTTAAATACTGAACAGAACAGACTCTCCTTATTCTTGAAAGGCCAAAGGCATGGCAACTTAATTGAAACAAGATAATCCAAACATTTCCTTCTGTTAAGATTTATAAATTCCATTTCATTGGCTTATATTTTCACAAATGACTGTGGTGTCAACGTTATTTTATTTTTACAGAAGTTGGGAAAATATAAAGACAGGAAGTTTTAGAACAAAATAACTTACAACATATTTTCATCCTTTCTTCTTGGTATTATAAGGAAAGTGTAGAAGTTTCCAAAGCAAAACTTGGAAGCCACTTAATGCTGTTCTTCCAGGGACCCTGCCCATGGGCCCAGACTCTTGGTTACCCAGGGACACCGACAGCATGTAATTCTCTCCTTCAAAATCCCTCCTTACCTTCAACCCCAAGATCGTTTCCTAGCAGCACCTCCTTGCAAAATCACCCGCAAAAATAAGAGCAGAAAGGGCAGACAACCCCTACATTTATTGGGGGCATGTTAGCAGCCACAGTGACCAAAGTCACTGTGACCAAGGTCAGCTCTGCTCCCCTCATATGAATAAGTTCCAGTGTATATAAAATGCTACATTGTAGCGTTATTAGCACTTCATTCCCTTCAGTGACTGAGCAATATTTCATTGTGTATATATACCGTGTCTTGTTTGTCCATGCATCCATTAATGGACACTGGTCCTCAACACCTTCTGAGTATGGTGAACAGTGCAGGCATGAACACACATGTATCCATATTTGTTGGAATACCTGTTTTCAACACTTCCACTTTCAAGCATTCATGTGATTACATTGAGCCCACCAAGAAGTTTCAGGAAAATCTCCCTTAATTCCACCTGCACATATGTAATGCAACATAGTCACAAGCATTAGGGTGTGGACGTTTTGGGGGGTGGCCATTTCCTGCCTCCCACAAAACCAGTGTGATCACAGGTTGGGAATAGTGCAGAGGCTACAGGAAACAGCATTGTGCTGCTGCTAGACCAGTGCTCCTTAAATTTGAGAAAAATGTAAGATGCATGTGAGGGGTACCTGGGTGGCTCAGTGGGTTGAGTGTCCAACTCTTGGTCTCAGGTCATAGTCTCAGAATCGTGAGCTCAAGCTCCATGTCATGCTCCCCGTTCAGCGGGGAGTCTGCTTGAGATTTTCCCTCCCCCGTCCCTCTGACCCTCCTCCCACAAGTATAAAAATAAATCTTTTTAAAAAAAAAAAAGCATGTGAAAGAAAGCGCTCGGGGATGTGGTCACTGGCCCCTACCTTGAGAGACAACTCAATGAAAGGTTAACTGTCATTTTAACAATCACAGTCTCTGATGTGCTCAGTGACACAAATGTAAACCCAGACACCAAGATCCTGCCGCAAGACTGTTGTAAGGCAACTTTTCAATCAATCCAGATGATATTTTATACTAATTTTTAGATTATCATCAAATGAAAAAAAAGAATTTTTTTTTAATTTTCCTAGAATTCACATCAATACCAAGAACTTGGGGTCTCTGGCCGTTAATAGAATCAGGCGTGAGAAATCCATGGCTAATGGAGGCCTGCTTGTTCACTGCCACACCCCAAAGCCCAGAAGACTGTCTGGTACATGAAGGTATTCCAGACATAGTGCTGAATAAATAACTAGGGTACACACAGTACAGGAAGGTGGCAGAGCAGGTGTGTGGTGATGTTGGCAGACACCTGCTGGATCATGATGAGGCTTATTTAGGGTATGTTTTATACCATCTTTAAGAGCTATCTGAGCATCCTCACTGACTGTATGCCTCACTTGGTGATTAGCATTTATGGCTTCGTAGGACATTTTATCTCTATTAAGAGGGAGGAAGAAACATGGCAAATCCCTCTGGCCATGTCAGGAAACGGTATTGTGGGGGGGGCGGGACGCCAGTGAAGATGCAACCACAGGGGTCCTCTCTCTCCAGAACCCCAGCTCTCTCCTTCTCCTTACCTCCCTGTCCCAGGAACAGCTGGAAGGCATTGCCTAGAAGATAAGCAAGAAAGGGTGTCCAGTGAATCAGGATATTTAAAACAAAATCAAATTGTCCATGAAGATTGAAAATGTGGAGCAGATAACTCATAGCTCAGGATCCATTTGGTTATCATTTCTCATTGCCAAGGAGAGGAGAAAGGATTTCAATGTTCTTTACTGGGTGCAAATCCCTCAACCCCAAATGAGGAGCTTTATTGGTATGTTCTAGCAGTGAAGGTCTCTTAGGAATTAATGAAGCACAAGAAGGCTGTGTGGTGGTCCCAAACAGCATTCTTAAGACTTCTAAGAAGGAAAGATATTTTAACCTCGAGATGTAAACACAGTACTTTTCACTTTAGTCTTTTTAAAAACAGTTTGGCTCTGAAAGTTGAAAGGAAAGCTTGCCTTTGCCAGAATGTCAGAATCAGGCAACAGAGAGTGCATTCAACAAATAATAACTATTTCCTATTTATATAAACTATTCTTTTTCCAAATTCTAAAATCTCTGAAAACCTTCGAAAATTAGGCTGTGCCAATCTATTTCAAAAGGACTGTCAATAGGAATAAAGATCCGGTTTTCTAAATGACACAATTTCATGGACTCTCTTAAAAACAACTTGAATTAATACATTCCAATTTTAAAATCTCAAGGAGAAATTCTTTGTAATTTGGTAGTTATAAGGGAAAAGAATGACACTGAATTTCCAAGCTCTAAATGTTTAGAGAGAGCCTAAGAATTGTGCAAATCCCATTTTACAATTTAGCTGGAGTCATAAATCCTCTCCCCTAACCTCAGTTCTGCCCCACAGCACTGGCCATATCTCTTCTCCAGGACCCCAACTCCCCAACTATAACAGGAGGAGAGGGACCATGGGATTTTTTTTCTAACACGATTCTGTGAATTCTCTCCAAGACTGAAAAACCCAAATATAATCTATAATGTTGGAGGTGTATTTAATCTCAGAAATAAACAATGTCCCTCCCTTCAAAAATACACATTTTCTTTAGAAAAATAAATCTCTCCTAAGAAAGTATGGAAGACATTCTTTTTTATAGACTCTTCTAAAGTTATGGCACTAAGTGTTTCCACCTGTACCCAGCATGGACTTGGCCACTTAATCAAGATGTGATTGTCTGACTCAGAAGTTAGCCAGAGTATATGTTTTAAAGAAGTAAAGAGCTGAAACGAACCGTGGGGTTAAAGGCAAAGATATCCAGGCTCCAGAGAATCCCTTCTCCCAAGCCTATAGGGAGTGAATGTTGAGAAGGTCATAAGCTTCCAAGGACAAACACATTGTATTCTTATTAGAAAGAATTGCCAACACAAATAGTCATGACTTCCATGCTCCTGCTCAGCACTTTCTACTTCTATCTCCAAAATACCTCTGGAGTGTGTTGCTAGAAAATCCCTGTTATTGTTTTAGTTCATAAGTCCCCTTTTTCTCTCTTTTTAAATTAATATCCTTGCTTCCAGGTTCCCCCTTTTAAAATCATCCTTCGTGGGACCGGAGTAATATTTCTAAAACAGAAATCTAACTTTATCACTTCTCAGTTTAAAGATCTTCCAAAACCACACCACAGGTATTGGAGTGGAAGTTTTCTGGCATGAATTTCAAAGACCTGAATAATACGGTCTACCTGCTTTGTACTCTAGCCTACAGTCACCAGATATAGCAAATAAAAATACAAACGCCCAGTTAAATTTGAGTCATGGATAAACAAGAAATAATGCTTTCAGCACAAGCATGTCTCACTCCATATGTTGGATATCCTGATACTAAAAAACATTCAATGTCTGCTGAAATTCAAATCTACTGAGCCTCCTATATTTTATTTGGCAAGCTACTCAAGCTTTAGTCTAATCATCATTTCCCGAACAAGGTCATTTACCTGCCCTTGTGAGATTATGCATACTATTTCCACTACCTAAAGGGCTACTTTCTCTTTTCAACTACAGAACTCCTACTTATCCCTTAAAACCCAGCACATCTTCTTTGAAGCTTCTTTGACTGCTAATAGCATCATGAAGCACTCTCTCTTCTGCCCTCTTCTATTTATTTTCCCTTCTATACTTAGCACTAGATTAGTGGTGCCTAGAATTTTGTGCCAGGAGAGACTTTGCCCACCTTTTAACTCCCAGGCTCAGCACAGACCCACACAGGTTCTGTGTTCAATAAAAAGTACTAAATGAATGAAGAGTAAACCACTATGTAAGTCACGGGCATGACTTCAAACACGTTCTCCCATTTCCCTTCCCAGTGTAATTCTGAAAAGGAGAAACACAATAATTTTGGGTTATTTAAATCCCCTTTAAAAAGAAAACAAGAAAAGTTCACTAAACCCCAAAGTAAACATCTCCTCCTTAGAAGAGAAGTGCTTATAGCCTTCCTGCTCAGTCCTGCAAAGGCTGCATCATCATTGAATGTCCCCAGTGGCAGATAGGGTCACAATATTCCCTGGTCCTCCACAGATACTAATCACATCCGCTCTCATCCTACATGTGAGTGTGAGATTGTAGGTGTCCCGAGGGATTTGTCTGGATTTCCCAGAACTGCTCACACCTGCCAGCACCCCCTCTCCCAGAAAGCCTTGCCAGTCTCTCCAGGGTCCACGTACTCCTCCTTCAGTTGGATCTGGCTGTATTAGCAGGCCCATCTCTCCTGTTACATGGTCCACACCCAGTGAGAAGATTCACTCGATTCATTTGCAGTTGTACCCTGCAACCACTACATGCCCTACTTTCCCCCTCTGTCTGATCTCCTCATCTCCCGACCCAGCTTCTCCTTATTATTCTGTTTGGATAACATGCCTGACTCAGGCTTCTGAAAGCAGTCTGCCATTTTATCCACCTGACAGTTCCTCTGGTTTGTTCCCTGTATATTTTTGTTAAGCGAATGAATGAATGCATGAACCGTGCTCATTCAAGAACCACTCATCTGGAATCTGAGGTGAATGAACCAGCTCTGGGTATGTGGTGATGACTATAACAGAGTTCCTAACTATAAGGAACTTGAAATCTAATTTATGAACACCAAAGGGGTCAACCTCTCTTGGACATATATTCATCTTCAAAGAAGGAAACAACTAATTGGTGGAAGAAAGGCAGAACGTTTTTTAAGCAAAACATCCTGACAGCTTATGAATTTTCTCAAAACCTAAGTATTATTTCTGAGTATGAAATTTCAAACCCAATGCCACTTCCTCCCTTTGGTGAGTGTCTCTGTGGCCTCTCCCAGGTAAGCAAGATCAAGAGGCAATGAAGGTTAGATGGTCAGTGATGAGTAAGAAATGCAAATACAGACCATCCCTGATGCAGAGAATTACCCTATTCTATTAAAAAGTCTAGAAATGCTATCTCTCTGAACTAGGAGAAAAGAAATGATGAAAAATCTTGGTGTTCAGAATGTGGGGTGCTGAACTAGGAAATTCACATATGTGGCATAGCTTATTTCTTGAGGATAGTGACTAAGCGAGAGAGGACCACACTTCATTTACTGCGTCTATTTATATCCTTAGTTTTTCAAAGATACGAAGCAAAGGCTTTGCTCCATCTATAAAGAAAATATCTGCAAGGTTTATTTAATTCTGAAAAGCTTCTGAAGCTAAACATGAGAGGAACGATTAAAAGAGCCTAGAATCATTGCACCCCTTCTATGTAGCAAGAACTACGCTATGTCTTGATCCCATATAATCCCATTTAAATCTTAGAACTGCCTTGAAAACCAGGATTATTATCTTCCTTTTTCAGAAGACACTGAAACTCAGAGAACTTGCTCCTTACCTAAAGTCACTCAGCTGAGAAGGGTCCCAGTGGAACTTGAACTGAACTCTTTCCAAAGCCTGTGTCCTTCCCATGCCACGACAATAGCTCACTTAGTGCCCTCACCATCCACATCATAATGGATGCAAATTACAATCAGACACTCAATCAGCCAATACTTTTGTAATATGTGGTGAGCACATTGCCAGGGCACATGGCCATGCAAGAAAGTGCAATAATGTTCTGAATAAGTATCTTAGAATCCCTCCATCAACAAGCCACGTGGCCTTGGGCTGAGAGTCACTGTCCTAATCTGTGTAACAACAATGACAATGGCCTCTCTACAATCTCAGAACTGGTGTGCACAGTGGATAAAAAACTGAGTGAGGAAATGTTCTTGTAAAGTGTCAAATGTTACAGAAATTTGACGTGCAAACTTGTTTATTCATTCAACAAGTCTTCAGGTAAACAGAGACTTGAATAATTTCTGGAGGTTTTCTGGAGCAGGAAGTGGAGTGGTAGCCCACAGGCATTGTCAGGGCTCCTCTTAACAGCAAGGCTGCATGGTGCACAAAGGAAGCTGAGTCACCCCTGCTCAGCTAGGCGCCTGTGGTGCTGAGGCAGTCAATTGAGTCTTCCTGTGAGAAAGCGGAAACCCAAATCCTGCTGTCCCCACGGTCCCTCCTGAGAGCTGGTCCTTGTGGTTGGCCAAGGTTGGACTCGGGGCCATGTGGTTCCCTTCTGTGGCTTGGCTGACAAAAACAGCCAGCATGGTAGATGCCCTCCCAGCCCACATGCATCTTAGGGTCTATGGTGAGGAGTCAGAGAGAGAGATAAGAACCAGAAATGTCAAAGTGACTTTGGACCTTGGCCACTAATGAAGTCTCTCTGTCAGAACACGTGTCTGTCAAGCTCACTGCTCTGGTTTCTCTTTAGTTGCCCAACATTGGAAACTTTCAGAACACTGTTTATGACAGAAATGTCATAGGCAGTAGAGTGCTAACTCTTGGGGGCAGGGGTTGGAAGGTCAATCTTCCACTTACTTTGAAATATGATAGATTTCCCATAGCCTTGAGGCCAGAGTGTTCTATGAAGAACATGAGCATTTCAGAGCCCTGCACAGGCAGCAGATGGCATGAAGACCAGGGAGTCACACAGAGAACAGAGGAGAATGTTCCATGACCTGATAGTCTGTCCTGCCACTCCTGCTTTCTGGCTCAAAGAAGAAGATAGAAGATTCAAAGAAGGTGTTGACCATTTCAGAAGATGGTTTATTCAGATATCAATAGGAAGAGATATAAAAACTTTCCTAAGGCTGCCCTCCAGTCCTCTGGCTGGAGGGGAGCAAGGTAAATGAAACATAAACCCTGTGGAGTCAGATACCATGAGGTCCAACCCCTACTTCACCACTTACTAGTTGTGTGGCCTTGTGAAGTCAATATAAACTCTCTGAGCTTACCCCCAAAGAGATGACTTCCACCCTACCCCAGTGCAGTGCCCCCAGTGGAACAGTCATGAGAGCCAGAGACGATGTACCTAAGGAGAAGAGTCTCTGAGGTTCTCAGCTAAAGGAAGCCATATTGTTACATCTACAGTTATAAAGGGCCAATGGGTCAAGGTGAACCCAGATTTGGTTTGAATGGATCCAGATCACTAAAGAAGCAGGGCCAGGGCTTAAAGTCAGAGAACAGAGTCTGGATGGCCGGAACAGACTCTGGTCCTTTGGGATGTTAGGGTTCTATTTAGCAGGCTAGACTCAGAAGTTATAATCCTGGCAGGATTGGAGACAGAATAACTGCAATAGAGCTTCAGAAGGTGAGGCCAAACTTTTGGTTAAAGGCTATCTTCCCATAGTGAGGAAGACCCCTGGAAGCTCCAGCCTTGCCCATGTCCATTGCAGCCTTCTGCAGTGTCAACCATCTTGTTAATCCCATAAACACTCTTGCTCCCTAGCCTGGTGTTAGGAGTTGAATTGTGTCTTTGTAAAATAATTTGAAGTCCTAACACCCAGTAACCCCGAATGTAACCTTATTTAGAAGTAGCGTCTTTGTAGATTTAACTAGGTTAAGATGGGTTGATTAAGGGTGGACCCAGTTCAAATGATGTCCTTATAATAAAAAGAAATTTGGACACAGGGACAGACACGCACGGAGGGAAGATGATGTGAAGACACAGGGAGAAAGCCATGTGAAGGCAAATGGCTAGAGTAATGCATCTCTAAGCCAAGGAACACTGAAGATTGCTGGCAAATTGTCAGAGGCTAGAAAGAAGCAAGAAAAAGAAAAAAAAAAGAAGCAAGGAAGGATTTTACCTAAAGTCTTAGAGGGACCAGAGCCCTATTAACACCTTGACTTTGGACTTCTAGCCTCCAGAAAAGGAAACAATAAAATTACACTGTTCTAAGCCACCTGGTATATAGTTCTTGGTTACAGCAGCCCTCAGAAATGAATATACCTGAGAATGTGGTTCATTTCAGTTCAAAGTATAGTCACTGAGCTCAGAGTAGTGGGTAACAAAACAGATAACTAGGTAATTACAACTTTTTATGAAGGGTGCAATGAAAGTGCATTTTTAGAAGATATTCAACTAATGGTGAGGGAGGGGTCTTCAAGAAAAGCTTCTCTGAGGCCAGTGGCTCAAATCTTACTCATCAAGTAAAATGTAAATAATTTGGATTCTACAAAGTTTAATTATAATCATTTTCAAGACCAAAAGTGTCTTTTTGTGATTATGAAGAAAAGATGTGTTCAGCCAATGAACAATGTGAATAGAATTGAAAGAAATAGAAGCTAAAACTATAAACTGATTTGAGAAAAAAAGTTCAAAGAAGTCTGGTCCCTGTTGAATTAGGATGACTCATCTGCTTTTTAAAGCATGAATGATCACTACAGCTGGGAGTTCAAAATTATTATATACCTTTTTAAAAATCCTGTAATTAGTTCCTTTTTACTGATTCAGAGTGGCATTCTGCCATTCCTGAGGTTTGGCTGAATTGTCTATGCTTGAGGCTCCTGGGAGAATTTCACTGCAGGTTGTATCTCAACACTGCACACTCAAGTCCGTGCTACAAGAGACTCTGCCCCCCACCCGCCAGCCCAGCACACTGTGACTGTCACTGTCACGCGCCATGGGCTCTTTGGGACAGGGATTGGCCTTTTTCCATCCCTGTATCCCTGTAGCCCAACCAGAACCTTTCATGGGGGATTAGCAAAAGGCCACTGTCTTAGATTGGTCCAAATCAGAGTTTCTTGCCAGAATCTGTGAATCCTTGGGATTTTGAAACCATGGATGCAGATTTGATGTGCATGCACCCAGATAGTGATAGAGACATGCTCATAATATGATTACCTGATTTCAGATATTTATTTAGGCTGTTTTCAATAAATACCTGTTGCCTATTTTGCATTGGTACTCTGATGGACAAGGGATTAAGGATGGAAAGCCATGCTTTCTGTCTTTAGCTAGTCATGTTTCCATACCTAATCAGATCACAGACTATCTAGTCCAAAAAAAAAAAAAAAAAAAACACAGACACTTGGAGATAAAGCAGATACCATCTCCTTCAGTGTTACAGGAAGAAAAATTGAAGTCAACAAAGCTTGGGAGCCAGACCTACCGACCTCTAGCTCTTCCTAGATTTGGGGCCATTACCTACTTTCCCTGAGCCTCACTAACTTCATCTGCAAAAGAAAATAACCACTAGCTAGCAGAATTTCAGATGACTGAATGGGGTGGCACATGAAAGTGCTAAGCTCAGAACCTTGTGTATAATGAGACTTCAGCAAATCTCAGCTCATGCTGTTATAATCAAAGCCACACAGCTTCCTAGTGGCAGAGCTGGGATGATGAACAAAGTTTCTCAATTCAATACTCTGAAACATATTTTGTTTTTGATGCAAAGTATTATAATACTAACAACGATAATTCCATTATACTTTTGGAATATGCAGTGTTCTTTTTATATATATTATAATGTTTAATTTAAAAAAACAACTTATCAAGGAGCTATTACATTCCTTTTTCAATAAGAAAACTGAGGCTCAGAAATATAAATAGTTGAGTAAGAGCACACAACCAGTGCAGGATGGAGCCAGGACTCGGACCTAGGGCCTGGGTGTCCCTGGAAGACAACCCATCCCTCTTAAGACTTTTGTCTTAAGCATGTAGAGCCCCCATATTCTCTGTATGGTCTGGACTTCTTTTCATAGTACCAAGCTAAATTCTTAGCTTGTCTCCAACAAAAGTTTTACCTAATTAAATGTCCTTTTCCTAGTGATCCCTTCAATCTATTCTGCCATTTTATTTATTTATTTTTAGTTGCGCATAGTTGACACACCATGTTGCATTAGTTTCAGGTATACAACATGGTGATTCAACATCAAAATATTCAAAGTAAAAATAACAGATGAACCAATGATTCCACTATTATTCCATAATAATTCCAATGCCATTTACCCAAAGAAGATGAAAACCCTAATTTGAAAAGATACATGTACTTCTATACTACTCACAACAACCAGAATATGGACACAGCCCAAGTGTTCATCAACTGATGAATGAATAAAGAAGATCTGTTGTATATACACAATGGAATATTACTCAGCCATGAAAAGGGATGAAATCTTGCCACTTACCACAACATGGATCACACTAGAGGATATTATGCTGAGTCTACCCTCCCATTTTAAAGGAGAAGATGGGAATTTGAGGTTTGTTATAGCTCCACAGTTCACCAAGATCAACTTCCATTCAGTTCAGTTCTATACAATTTCTTACATATTCCACCAAAATGATGTATATGTGTTTTTGGCCATGCCTTTCCTGGAGAAAGTCAGGAATGCATATCACTTGAGAATACTGTACAATTGGTTTCTTGTTCAGTAAACCTAGGATCAGTCCTGAGATTCCAGTGGCCACACTTTGAGCAGCTTAGACCATAGATTTCCAATCCCCAAATCCCCTGAAAACAGCTATTTGGGGTCCACCAGCCTTTTGGTGAAGCTCCATTGAGCATAGCGGCATTTTGGCCTGATCACCTCCAGGCTCAGCTAGAAACCGCTTCAGACAGAAATCCAGCCGCACCTTCTGATGGGATGGCTCTGCACTCTGCAGGCTCCTTGGAGACAGGGTCTGTGTCGGACTCATCCTACTGGACCAGAGAATCTAGAACAGCACCTCAGACAATGCCCATGATCAATAACCATTTACTAAAGGAATGGACAGATTTCCTTACACTGCCTGGAATATAGCAGGTGCTCCCTAAATATGTTTATTCAATTAAATTCCTAGTGTTTAGGATATTAAGATAAATGTCTGTACTACAATCAGTTGTTCTGATGTATTCATTCACTTTT
This sequence comes from Neogale vison, assembly GCF_020171115.1. Taxonomy (NCBI): domain Eukaryota; kingdom Metazoa; phylum Chordata; class Mammalia; order Carnivora; family Mustelidae; genus Neogale; species Neogale vison. The sequence continues at coordinate 135,660,085 of NC_058098.1, forward strand.
TCATCAATATTTAGAAATTATTCTACATCAGGCACTGGGAACAACATGTCAGACATAATGCCCCTGCTTTCTTGTAACGTACATTCTAACAATAATGCTCAACTTCTCTGAGCTTTTAGTGTGTGTCTGGTGCTATTCTTAGTGCCTGATGTGCATTAACAAACTCAACAATTTTGGGAGACAGGTACTGTATTATCCCCATTGTATAGCTGAGAAAGGGAAGGCTTTGGGGGTTTAGGCAAGTTGTCCAGGAGTGTACAGTTAGTCAGTGAGGCACCAAGATTCAATGCCAATCAGTCTGGATTTGGGTCTCTACTCAGCTTTAAGAGACAAACAAATAAGCAAATAAATAAACAAGAAAATCCAAGATAGGGAGAGGTAGGAAACCAGGAGTTGATGTAGTAAGTAATGGGAGGAATGGAAACATTACAAGAGAGGCTGGTCAAAGTGAAGAAAATGAATGAGCATCCACTTCTCTGTACTCCATCCTGCCCTTCCCCAACCCCACCTCTCCCACTGTGGGGGTTCACCGCAGTGATGTGTGCAGGAAAAAAACAAATAAATTAAAAAATCTTGGGGCCAAAAACAGGTTTCTTGAATATCTTCCTCTCCTAAGGAAAACAACAAAATCCATCATTTATCCACTCTGCAAGTATCTGTGGAGAACCTGCTCTGTGCCAAGCACCATTCCAGGCCCTGTGGCAGATTCAGGTTGAGCAAAACAGTCCAAACTCCCTGCCTCGTAGAGCTTGTTAGCTAGCAAGGGGAGAGAGACGGTAAACTAAAGAATCAGATGAATAAACACACGAAGACTAGGTGTAAAGTGTTCTACAAAGTAATAATAATAATAATAACAACACTAATTGTAATAATAATAACAATAATAGTAATAATAATAATGCATGGAAAGGAAATAGGCAATGTCTGAACCAGAGAATGTCTAATTAATGCTTGCATTGGTTCCCTTTGATCTCTCAATATTTTCTTGCATTATGAGACACCTTCCCAGATACTGTGATCTTTACTCAGTCAAGCATACCCAGTACTTATTTAGTGTCAGACACTGCTCCCTTCCATTAACTGTCTCCTTCCAAAAAGAGATGCTTCTCCCTCCTCCCCCACAAAGAGGGTTATCAAGCTCCCACCCGCCTTCCTAGGCTTATTGAAGAGAATCTTCAATTGAAGAGAAAGGGGGAAGGATTTTATTTTCATTAAGCATTGATCCAGGAAATATTTAATGAGCTCTTAATGACCCTAAATAGCATGTGTACTGCATTTATTGTTTATTAAATAATTCTGCAACTGTGATCTCCCAAGGCTGTCCAACAGTCTCACAATAAAGGTAGAGCAGACACCATTTCATCCATCCTGTTTGTATTATACCCCTTTTGAATAGGATTTGGGGGCATTTATAAAAATAATAATAATAATAATGACCAGTAAGATTATTACAACCATTTCATAAATGAGAAGCACAGTCTAAGAAATCCTGTGGAACTTAGCTGACACCACCCAATACACAATAAAGCTGGAATTGAAACCCAAGTTTTCCAATCCCCGAGCTCAAACCTTTCCTTCAATTACACACAACTTACCAGATACAGCCTTTGGTGCCCAATACACAATAATGAAGCCGAAGTGGCTTTGCTTTCAGTAAACTTCAGCAGAGACTATAGCCCAAGAAAACAACAGCTATAAAAGGATGCAAGGACAGACATGATGTTTTGGGAGGGATGCATATACGTTTAGAGGAGCACAAGCTCATATGTAACTTTGGCTGGGAAAGTCATTAAAAAAAAAAAAAAAAAAGCTTGGGTCAGGAAATGGACTACTCGAAAGGATAGGCCAGGAAAAGCATTTCAGGTTGAAAGAATATTAATTGGCCCAGGTGTTAAGAAACACGGGGCATAGGTGCCAAAAATATCATCACAGTGTTCCTTCCTCCCTCCCTTATTTCCATAAACTACTTGGACTTGCCAACTATGTAAGCCAGAAATATCTCAGGGGATGCCCTTCTGGTTGTCTTTCAGAGCTGGTCCAGAACGGGCTTCCAGGTAGAGAAAGTGCGGTGGAAAGAAATGACCATTCATGGAGCACCGACTTTGTGCCAGAAACTTTTAGGTGCTGTAAGACTGTCATAGCATATCATCTCCATGATAGCCCTGCCAGGTAAGTACTTGTTCCCTTTCTATGGATAAAGAAACTGAATCTCAGAGACTAGTTGGCCTGCCCAATGTCAAACAACTGACAAGCAGGGAAACTCTGGTTTAAACCCAGGACCATCAGAAGACAAAACCAGGTGTCTGTCGATGACTCCCCACTTTGAACCAAACTGCACAGCCAGAAATCAAGAGGTGTCTGTTCTGTGAGCAGTTGTGAGGTATGAGCAATGATTCAGTACCTGGAAGCATTAAAATTCAAGATCAAAAGTAGATTTGAGAACCTACGTCACTGAGAAGAGAAAACAGGAAGTTACCATTCAATGGGTATCAATATTCAGTTACCAAGATAAGTAAGTTCTAGAAGCATAACAATAGTCTATTGTGCGCTTAAAAAATTTAACAGGGTGAATCTCATGTTAAGTGCTCTTACCACAATTAAAAAAAAAAAAAACAACTAAATCACAAAGAAGCCATTGCAGATAAAGAAATATATACAGTTGATTGTATCCAAGCATAAATCCTTCCATCATAATTCTTCCTGCAGGATTTTTCCATATGATATAAATGTTTATTTGATCATTACATTTTCCTAAATTCTACCAGGAGGCCTCCTAGGATATCGTGGGTCCTGTTTATGTTTCCATCTATCAGATCACACAAAAGCAGTTACGATGGTGCATTGATTCATAAACATGAGTGTGGACATCATTAAATATTTACATAAACACATTGATTACTTATATTTATAAGCCTGTGAAGAAGCACTAGGCGGCTCTTTCGCACCCTGTTGGGAAAAAATAAGGTTCTTTACAAATACAGTAATCAGCTCATATTCACTACTCATTAGACTGACTCTTGAAATAATCTTCAGTTTGTTTGCGGAGGCGATTCGCATCTGCACCAGCACATCTGTGGCGGAGGCAGAGCGCATGTGTGGCGGGAGGTGGTCTCCGGGCTGCAGAGGCAGAGAGGCTTCTGGTGTTTGGGGGGCTCAGGCGATACCCCCACAGCACCAACACCACACCCAGCAGCAGCAGCAAAACTGAACCGTTTCCCAGGAGAAGAGTAAGGCGCTCTCCCTGGAGGCTTTTTCGTGTTCTGGGACCGTGGAACAGAAACGGTGACAAAAGATACGAAACAAGTTGTTTCCCCCCCTTTCATCCCATGTTATTGGGTCTGGATGCTGACGGCAGAATGCATTCAAATCTACCAAAGGCCTGAGGGGTAATTAGTCTGTGAATTCCGTGTGAACAGGTATCCACAGCTTTTAATTGCTATTTCCAAGTATCGGGCTTTGAAACAGACAGAAACAGTTGTTAACTGTTGGTTTCCTGGTGTCAGTCCAGAAGCTCAGGATTCACAAAGCATCCTCGTGAGAGAGCAGACGGAACACGGAGGGATGCCGCTCAGAACTGGGAGTGGGTTAGGATCAGTGGCCAGGTGTGGTGTCAATCCATAAGCTGCCTGGGTTTCTTTGATCCCAACACGATGGAAAAAGGCTTTGTTACCTTTGTGTAACCGTCTCTCCTCCCCATCTCACCCCACTCACCCAAAACAGCTTGATAGGAAAAAAGAAAAATACTCGGATGGAAATCCTAATGGGAAGCACCACATTTATCTAGAAGCAGGCATGGGCACAGTTGACACTTGTCAGTTGTTGAAGGGGATAAAAGGGTGTGTGTATGTTTGTGTGCGTGTGCATCAGTGTATGTGAGTGTGCGTGTGTGCACACACGCACGTGCCCTTATGTCCATAGAACAGATTTCTTTTTTCCTGGTCTCCGCACCTGAGCAAAGCTAGCTGAAATGTGGCCATTGCTGACACCAGCAAGCCCGGCAACCCAAGGTGGGAGACACAGGTCCCACCAGGCTTCCTGTAGGTATTGATTTCAGTGCTTGCAGCCGTGTGATCATAAAGCCAAGGTGTCAGGGCCTTCTAGAACAGAAGCCAGGAGGTTTTTGCTCTGGTCGGTCACCACAGACTGTAGGACCAGCTGCTGGCATAAACCAGGATTAGAAGGGACTATGAGCGTGGCTTTAGGCAGACCCAACCCACAGCCAGGAAATCCCTTAAAGGGGCTGTCTAGTCAGGGGAAACTCATTCCTGTCACTCTTGCCCATGAAAAATATGCAGGCATGACATTAGTAGGCCTTCTCCCGAGAACCTATAGTATCTCCACACATCCTGTACTGAGTGCTGGGCCCTCTGAGCTAAGTCTTCTGGAAACTCTGCCTAAATCTGTGTAGGATGCAGAGGGCATGGAAAGGAGAAGCAAGAGATGCTCCCTGGGGCATTCGGTGAGACTTGACGAGTGAGGGGGCGGCCTGAGCGAAACTACCATGTGTGAGGTGTGCAGCGCTGGGAAGAACCTCATACGCCCACTTGCCTGTTCCCCCACCCACCTGCTCCCTCGGACAATCTGCACTCCCCTCAGACTCTGTGCCCCCCGCAAATGACCAGCTTCTCACCCTGTTTCTCTGGCCCCCAAGCCAGAAACGTGGGTGTCCTTCCAGACTCCCCGTCCTGTCCTCAGCCCTCACATCCAAGCAGCTACCAAGTCCACTGACTTTTTCCACTCCATATTTCTCACACCAGTATTTGCCTTCAATTCCTATGACCTACCACTGTGGTGACCAGAAGTCCCAGAATCTCAAGGAAAGAAGAAAAGAAGTCAATTTCCCAGAAGACAGGATGTCGCTGTTACCATAAGAAGAAGAAAGGGATTCTAGAAACCTGGCATCAGCAGATGTCCAAGGCACTAATAATAAAGCACCAAGCTTTAAAATGTTACTTTTTTCATAAATTAGAGCATATTAAAGGTTATCCGTAACACAACCCTCTCACGTAGATACTAATTGTGTTCTAAAGCGAGACAGAAGCGGAATCAGAGCCAATTACTTGGGACTTGGGATGGCCCCTGAAAAAGGTCCCCAGCTGATGCCTATAGAGCCTTGGGTCTAAAAGACCTAGGCATTGTGCTGGGCACGTGGCACTAAGTGAGGAGCAAGACAGCTGCAGGGCACCTGCTCGGGGCCACTGTGCAGGAGTGAAAAGGACTAGACCAGCGTGGGGACGACCCGCCAGGCACCAAGACCGCAAATCATTCAGAAATGAGATCTTCTAACTCCATTCTGAAAAACTGCTATGGGATGCTGCTTTTTCCTCTGCCGACTTCCAGATCAGGAGGAGAACTTTTGTTCAGCGAAATTGCTTATCTAAGCCTCCTGGTCTATCGCTTTTGCACACCTATATCACAGATTCATCTCCAGCTCTCGCCACGGCTGCTGGGATTTCAGGTTCTGCTTGGGGACTGTGGGAATTGTTGTGGTTTGTTTTTTTTTTTTTCCCTCTCTCTTGATCTTGATGGGGAAAAAAATTAAATAAATAAATTAGTGGCCTTGCAACTGCTGTTGTTTTGAAATGTTTCGGTTTTATTTTGAGACTTGTATTTTGTGAGTATCTGTTTCTACATTTGGAGGCTCATGCAATATGCATGGTTTCTTTATGAGATGTGATATGCATTTGGGGAGACGGGATTGTCTGCCAGACTTTGTTGAGAAAATACACTTCAGTTACACCTGACCGGAAAACCATCTGCCTCTGCCTCACGGACGCGTGGCCAGTACCAAGGCTGGCATGAGAAGCCTGGACTGTTGCTCAAATCTCCCTCAGCTAGAAGACATCCTAGGAGAGGAACAGTAGATTCGTGGCACTTGAAGAATATTTATCACTTGAAATAAATATTTATTTTTAAGGATTTTCTTTCCTGGGGAAATGAAAAAGCAACAAAACGCTTGAGACATAGAAAATGTATCACTTCCATGGGCATGAAGGCGGGCACCCAACGGAATGAGCACTAGGTGTTGTGTGCAACTGATGAATCACTAAACTCTACCTCTGAAACTAATAATACAGCATACGTTAATTAACTGAATTTAAATAAAAATAATTAAAAAAAAAGAACTGGAAGGTCATCTTCTATTATACAAGGTAAAAATACCAGGGCAAAAGTATGAAGACCCAGCCTAAAATACAACCAAAACTTTGTGAATTTATTGTTTTGCTGTCTCTCACTTCATTTTCTTGTGGCCTGGCTGCATCCTTGAAAAATAGCAACTGTAGGGGCGCCTGGGTGGCTTCGTAGGTTAAAGCCTCTGCCTTCGGCTCAGGTTATGATCCCGGGGTCCTGGGATGGAGCCCGACATCGAGCTCTCTGCTCAGCGGGGAGCCTGCTTCCTCCTCTCTCTCTCTGCCTGTCCTTCTGCCTACTTGTGATCTCTGTCTGTCAAATAAATAAATAAAATCTTAAAAAAAGAAAGAAAGAAAGAAAGAAAGAAAAACAGCAACTGTACAATGACTAATTATTAACACTGCATTTGCACTTTCACTTCTTAGCTCAGGACCTGGGACACAGTAGGTGCTTAATAAATGTCTCTCAAATGCCTGAATGGATATTAGGTAGAGAAGGCATTTGGCCACTAACTCATCAGCAGATTATGATGCTTAAAGTCTCCAGACTCAGCTGTGAGGTATGTAGATGATGAGCCCTGGGAGAATCTCTCCCGGAAGCAAGTGGGTCCACTAACTTTGATGGATCCCAGAGCTCTGGCCGGAACCATAGCCATAGCTGCTGTGTGTCAAGCTGGCACTGGAGTGACATCTTCCAACAAGTCCCCTGAGGCTCTTGAAGTCACTCAATGCCAGGGACTGTAAGCTTGGCAGGAGGCTAGAGGCTGCTTCTCAATTCGTATGAGATGCTGATTGAAGATCGCAGTTGAAAACATACTTTGTGCATGCAGAGCACACCCATATAACTTTAACGACATTGCAAAGGAAAAGGAGCTCATTTCGCTGCAGTGAGCTCACTCCTTTATCCTCTGCCGGCTAGGTTGGCAAGGAAGCCAAGCTCTGAGCAGGGGAAACCCTGGGGTGGGGGGGGAGTGCTCATCTTTTTGTGCATGCAAATGAGAAGAGAAAGCAAATTCCTCTTGTCTCCTCTTGTCCTATTTCTCTCTCCCCTATTCCCTCTCCATCTCTCTCTCCTTTTGAAGTCCTTGTTGAATGCAACCTCCTAGATGGCAAAACCCTAAAAGGGTCGTGGAAGGAGCAATGGCATGTCCCATTTCATGGGTACCAAGAAGGGCAAGATGACTTCTCTACATTGACCCCAAACCACATAATGATACTACAAAGGTAGATTTTATTATACCCATTCCAAATAAAGGACTTGAGTTGAGAGAGGTTAGTGAACAGTGGAACTAGAGTTTAGAATCAATTTTATGTGGCTCCAAAGACCAACATCCCGTAAACTCCATTACTTTCAGTGAGGAGAAATGAAAGGCCAGACATCCCATACTTTGCCATAAAGGACTAGAAAGACCTCCAGTTTCAAAGCACTTGGAGAAGTTCTTAAGGAATGTCAGAGCTTGGTATTACCTCCTTTTCAGTTTTCCACCCAACAATCCCTTCACCTGATAGTGTCAGATAAACATTGTGACCATCTTCCTTTATAGGTCCCTTGTTCACATCCTGTCTCCTGGAATTCCCTCTCCCATCTGTGGATTAGGGCAAGTATCTCAAGCAAAAAAAGCAAAGAACATTCAGTCAAACCCGCCCTGGCACTTATAATCTGTATAGCCTTGGGAAAATTATATCATTTCTGCAACCCTCAGATTTCTTGTTTGTTAACCAAGAACTAAGTGACACTACTACCTTCCAGATTTCCTGTATGAATTATGTGACCTTCCACCCTATGACCTTGAGATCTGAGGACAACACCCTACAAGCCTAAGTGATCAGTTTCTAAAAAGATCCTGAAGAAGACAACTGGCTTTCACTAAGAAAGTTCTTTGGCATTTATCTTTCCCTCAAGCCACAGACCATATCCCCCAATACTTTCCTGTGTGCCCTGTTCTTTTGAGTAAAATTTGGTCCAAGGCCTGGTTTGTCTACAGAGCCCTGAAGGGAGTGAGCTCCTCCAAGGCACTGAGTCCCTGGAACCCCAAGTTCTTCCATAAAACTGTGTTATAGCATCAATCAGATTAGTAGGGTCTGCCTTCATGCCCCAGGTCCACCAAAGACTAAGGGCAGCCTGAATCAAATCCAACTGGACCACATCCCTCAATCCCTCAGATACAGCAGGGGGCTGTTAACCCTGAACCTCAGAGCAGGCACTGAAGCCTGCCCTGTTCTCCTAGAGTAGCTCCTTATTCCCCCCACTGACAATGAAAGAACTTGAACTCTGAGGTCGGGAATACCTGAGCTAAAATCTTGGCTCTGCGCTCCCTTCTAGTTATGCAATCTTGGTTGAATAATATATTATCACTGGCTTTATGGCTTTAATGATTGACTTTTATGCATTGGTAAAACAGCTGGCACACAGTTAGTTCTCAAATATGATTTGTTTTTATCACGTTCTCTCATCTTCCCCACAAGATTGTTGCACAGAATTCAGAATTCTTTACAGCTGAGCTCATCCCAGTTAAGACAGTGGGTAAGAAACATCGTTTTCAGGTGTCTGGATGGAAGAGGAGCTCCATACACATTGATTGTTACTACTATCAATATATTACATCACTAGCGCTATCTCCATCATTTGTCTACTATTTGTGGATCCTCTTCTGTGTGCTAAAGTCTATATCAGGTGCAGAAAAATCACTCTTTCTAATCACTGAAACCTACAAGGTAGACATCACTATTCCTTTTTCTTCAGACAAAAACTGGCTCAAGAGGCAAAGGAAGCAACTCAAAGTCACACAGCTAGAGGCCAAATCAAGATGGTCCAATTATATCTAACTAACTAAATCCTCCTCTAAGACTTGAGTGAAAGAAAAATGGGAAAGAGAAGCAGACAGTGTGACTGCTGACTCCTTGTGAGGTTGCTTAGAGATGGGTCAAGTGTACCAAGCAAAAGGCAGCACTGCAATATTGTGGAGAATTAAGATCTGCTTCCATGCTGGAGAGCCCAGGAGGCATGAGGGCAACGCGGGTGAGTGGAGAACAAGGGGGAGCTGTCGGGATCCTGGCAGGAGGGGACAAGGACGGTGCAGGAAGACTGTGGAGTGGCACGGGATATTTACTAATTGTCTACTGTGTTCCTGCCCAGCGCTGGGCAGCAGGCATACATTTAATCCAGACAGAGTGATCAGGTAGGTAATTTTTATCCCTTTTGCAGGGAAGGAAGAATAATCATATAAATAATTCAGTAGGGAAAGAGAGGTAGCAGCAGGCACAGCGTGACCAGGAAACGGTTCTACTATACGTCACCTAGAAGTCTATCTTTACAAGACCTCGTGGAGGAGAAATGACCAGGTCACCCTCAGCCCAGGTGCATAATATATTTTCAAGATTCTGTTTTGTTCTCATTGCCTTAGAGGTAGGTAGGTTTCACATGTAGAGCAAAGGTGCTCATTCTTTCTTGATGCAATCTGGTGGGTCTTTATGTGAATTCAGTCATTCCCTCAACCAAACCACCTCTGTGGAGCCCCTCCTGTATGGCTTCTGTCATAGACGCTGGGACACAAGGGTCAAACACTCCCGAGACCCTGCCTTCAAAATTGCTCTCACGTGGCTCCTGAATTCATGTTCCATGCTGTACTATTGCCAAATAAATGTAATGAAGAACGCAGTGAATTTTAATTGTAACGTGGAGTAAATTCAGCTAAACTATGCTTCATTGTCTACTTTCCTTGGTTGTCCAATCTGTAACCCACTGACCAGCTATAAATACTTATAATTATTTTCTTTCATCATGCTCAAAACCACTAATTAGAGTAATTACTGCAAAGTATAGTGAACACGAATCAAGCAAGCATGAAGGAAATCATACCCTATTTGCCCACTTTGGCTTCCCTTAGTCTTCTTTTGGTTGTTTCCCAGGCCAGACCCACCCAGTTTGCTACAAGGTTTGAATTATCTGACTAGACCACACCCTCCTGTACTGTGTGACGTTACTCAGGGTGAATGTTGAAGTAGGAGGACGCTTCCATAGCTTCCATCTGGCCAGGCAGATCTCCGACACTCCCGTCTTCTTCTTGGCTGGGCATTCTCCTCATCTAGGTCCATTACATGGCCAGTATCCAGGCCCAAAGACGCCAGTTTTTGCTATCTTGTCATGAGAGTCCCATTAGCATGAATATTTATTTTTTAAAGATGTTGCCTCTGGCACACAAAGAGAAATGTAGTAAAAATGCTTGGCCTGAAAACAAGGTCCTCTTCTTGCTCAGTGCGGATCTCAGGGAAGTCACCTTCAGCAGACCCTGGGGCTTCCTCCGCATGACAGGTGAACACCAGGGCCCACCCTGGAGGATGAGCAGAATGTGGACACAAGGGTGAGCGTCTTCAGCAGAACAGGACCGTGCTGTAGGGCTCGGATGATACTGTGAATAGAAAAGAAGTAGTGGAGCTCACTGAGAAGAAACACATCCCATAGTGGACACTCTGGTGTCAAGGTCACTGGTGCATTGCTGTTGGTGTCACTGTTGTTTTGGGTCAGTTTACTCTCACAGGAATTCAGCTCACCTTCACAATTGTCTTCCACTCGGGCCCCATGAGTCTCCCCAGGTCTGCTCATGCCAGGCTTGGAGCATCTCACACCGCTTTCTCACCCTCGGATTCCCCCTACTCCACGTGTAACTCATTCGGGAACCAGCTGTACACACCCCTTGGCCAGCCTCCTCAGAGCAGGACAGTGTCCTTCCTTTCTTAGCCGGTGTCAGCAGAGCAGTAGGGCAAGGAGGTTGCCTACTCAGAAGCAAATGTACCATGAAGCTAAGAAAGCTTGCACAGACCCCTTACAGAGCCCAGAACCCCATTTGTAATTATAACTTGGTATTCGGTTACAGACTGAATCATGCCATCCACCAAAATTCACCCCCGGTGTCTCCTCAGAATGGGTCTGTATTTGGAGACAAAGTCTTTAAAGAGGAAAGTAAGTTAACATAAGGTCACCAAAGTGGGCACTAATCCAGCATGACTGGGGTTCTGATAAGAAGGGTTTGGGACACACGCATGCATGCATGCACACACACACACACACACACACACATCCATAAGACCATGTGAAGGGAAAGCAGCCACCTACAAGCCCAGCAGCGAGGCCTCAGAGGAAACCAGCCCTGCCAACACCCTGATCTCTAACTTCCAGCCTCCAGAACTATGAGGAAATAAAGTCTTGTTTGAAGGCACCCAACCCACTCTTTTTCAAACAGTCACCCCAAATGTAAAAGCATCCGCCTTGCCCTGCCTTAGCCACAGTGGGAACTTTCATGACTAGTGAGGCCATCACCGGGATGGGCTGGGGGACGGCGACTGCCAGAGAGAGCAGTGCTGCTGGGGGGAGACCAAGGGCTCCCCAGACGAAGGGAGGGGAGAGTCGGAGACAAAGACCAAGTCTCAGTTTGGCAAGGTTCCCTTCATGGTAAGCTGTGCTCTTCAGCCTTGTCTCACTCACTTCCCCCTGTCAGCCTCTGGCCAGTTTAATCAATGTGGATGAGCTAGCCTGTGGGATGGTACCAGCACCTGTCACTGCTCTCTTTCTCTGAGCCTCTGGAAATGAAGGACAAGTACAGCCGGAAACAAGCTCATCTCAAAGGGACCACTTCAGAAAAGCAAAGCATCTTCTGGAAGGCTATCTAAAACGCCCAGCTCACAGGGCACAGGACTACCAAGAAACTTCTGGTTTGAAGAAACGATAGGTCTGCTAGCTTCTCAAGTTATCGTATCATCATTGAGATGAGAGAGAAGCAGGTGGCGGTACCTACCCAAGAACTTGAAAAGGGAAAGCAGAAGATAGAGGTTAAAAACATGCATTATTCATTTCTCAGGAGGGAAAGTATATTTTCAAATAGAATGACAGTTAACATCAGATGACACAGTGTGCAAAATCACTTTCTCTCTCTCATAGGATGTTCATAACGACCTGACAAAGTAATGATCTTCTGATTAAGCAGGTGAGAAAGATGAGACCAGACAGAGGTGCCGGGAACCCTGATCCTTTGGACGCAGACTCCTTTACTTGCCATCACAGTAACACATTTATACCCATGGTTGCAAAATACCTGTGCTAACTATTTTTAAGGAGAACAACATAAAATCATTATTTCATTAAAAGCATTTCTAGAGGTCTCTCTTTCCTGATATTCAGACTAAGGCTGACTCCTTTTGCCCACCCCCAGAACTGGAATCCTAGGAGACTGTTCTCCTCTGTGCCCCACATCCATATACTCTAAAATGCCCTAAATATTTGCTGAGTAACCTCTCCCTTCCTGAGGTTTCCCAGATCCAGGCAGGCCTCCAAGGTTGCCCCGCCCATCCTCATTGCCCCTGCAAGTCCACTGTCTTCCCAGACCTGGGGTCTGGCTTTGTGCCCCTCTGCAGCCTCTGACCCCACCTTGCTGAGGATGCCTTCTCCCGGTCTTACTTGTACAGCATCTGAGCCACCTGACCTTGCCCCTCCCTGTCTTCTATGAGCCCTTGGTGGTTCTGAGATCTCTATTATGACTAAACTGACCACCTATCTTTGGTACTCTCAAAGAGGTCATGCCATTGTCTAATAAGAAGAATAAAAATCACTGACATTTACTGAGCTCGTACTATGAGACTGGTATTGTAAGAAAGTGCTTTATATCCATAGCCTCAATGAATCCCCACTATAGACATGGTATTGTAAATGGCACATATTATGGCCCTGGGTTAAGGACTATAATCTTCATTTCATTAATACGGAAACTGAGGCACAGGGAAGCAGAGGGGGGTGGGGACAGAAGCCAGGAGCAGAAACTGATCCCATACCTGCCCTGCTCTTTGCACCACACTGTGTTTATAGACCCTGAGAAACTGAGACAGAGGCTTGCAATGGTATCAAACTTCATGCTTTGTCCTGAGCTGACCCAGGACTCAGATCCCAGGAAAGATGCTCTACATGGCATGCTCCCTTGTCTCCCTACACAAAGAGGGTCTCGGGCAAGGTGATGGTTCCCAGAATTTGACAGGGATCAACTAAGTCTGGAGCTCTATCCAGGTCTCTCAGGAGGGTGGTAAGCCTGTAAGAGGCTTGTGCCCAGTAAGCCAGTCACAGGTGCTTGTCTGAGAAGCCTCGTGGCTCGGGAGAGAGGAGGGCTGGGTGCCCAGACATGAGCAGGTCCCTCTGAGGAGTTTCTCCAGTGCAAGCATGTTGTCCTTGGTTCAATGGTTCAATTAGGCACAGGGTGACCTTCCCTGAGCTTCATCCTAAAAGACCCAAAGAGGTTCCAAGATCCCCTTTACCTCAAATACTCAGGGTAGCCTCAGGATCAAACAGACTTCATCTCGAAATATTGAGACATCATCCAAATCCACCTGATTGACCAGAGATTGGAAAGGGAAATTCACCTTTAAATATATGTATTTATGTACATAGAGCTTCCCCTACATTTTTTACCCAAAGGGTACCTGGAAATGCCATTATAGGGGCCCATGGAAGAGGAAATGCCAGAGTAAATCAGTCCAACTTGGCTCTAAAGGAAGGCCTGGTCTACACTTGCAAACATGAACAAAATAATGATGAAGCATACCTTTCTTCCCAGATGTGAACCATGAAACCCTGCCAAGATCTGTTTCAGTTTTTTGATGGAGTAACATGGCCACATGGCCACATCCCAGGGGCTCGGCTCACTCATTCATGGGGCCAAGTCTTGGTAAATGTTTTATGTTTGCCAATCTTTGAGCGTGCTGAACTGTGACGATGTTTGCCCATCACAGCCTGTCCTGTGTGCTTGGGTTTTGGGCACTGCTCACACACCAGTGGCATCTCAACACAAGACATGCCAGAAAGATAGATAGTTCCTACTCCGAAGGGTTCAAGAGCTTTGTTATGGTTATTATATGGTGGGTTGTGGTTTTCTTTTGTTTTCTAAAGCCCACAAAATTATTGTTATGCTTTTCTAACAACAATACCACGTTGTTAGAAAATTTTGAGCTGGGATTCAGAAGCCCTGGGTATAAAACCCAGCTCTGCCATTTACTAGCTTTGTAACCAGGAGGAAATCAATAAACCTCTCCGAGTCTCCACTTGCTCCTCTGCAAAATGGAGCTGATAATCATAGTTTGAATGCGTGCCCTCCCTGTCCCTTTTGAATGACATTAAAGACCCCAAATCAAAACATTCATGAAAGTTTAATGCAAATTGCAAAGCAGTCTATAAATTTGTAACATATGCCTTTTTGTTTGTTTGTTTTTTCAAATGTGAAATTTGAACCCAAAAAGAGTATGTACATTAGACCAGGTGACATGGGCCTGGAGGAAAGTTCCAGCCATGTGGATAAATTGGACATGTCAGAGGAAATTTCCTAACCAGTGGGCCAACCTGTAAGGCTACAAGAACCTATGCGGTTGACTCCCCCTTCCATTCACCAGATACTACTGTGTACTGAGAACGCAACAATAGTGCAATCCCACTCTCTCCAAACATTAAGTGGATAACTAGAATGCAAAGGTATGAAAGCTGTCATAGAGGAATGGCTCACATGCTATGAGACACAGGAAGAGAGTCACATAGGAGAGGACAACTGAGCTGGATGTTGACAGGTAAGGACACAGGTTCTTCTCAAGCAACCAAGACACTGTGCAAATACAAAGAAAGAAAATGGGCAGGGCCTTTTAGAGGAGAATGCTATAGAAGATGTGGACTTTCTTGACTAGTGTCAGCTTGGTGGAATGTGGGAAGATGCGGTGATTCACAGTGGGCAGCCACCAATCCCACTTGGTGGGTGGAAAGGCACTGAGAGACTTAAGAAATGGCTGAGGGGAGAAGGGGAGGGAGGAGAAAGAGATGGTTGGGAGAACGGTTGAGTGTGGAAAGAGTCAGGAAAGGAGCACACGGTCAGAAAAGGTTTTCCCCATTCAGTAGCCAAGGATAGTTGATGCAAACCCTACTTTGACATTTCCCTCTTCAGCTTAAATCCTTGGCAAATGGTGAGTCACTAAGCTCCTCGGAGTCTGTTTCCTCAAATAACAAAGGAAAAGCAAGAACTGTTGCAACATTTCCACCATCATTAGAGCTGGTAGGTCTCCAGGAGACTCATGACTGACGGCGTCGTCAAGGGGCCATGGTTCGTATTCCCAAGGTGACATAATCTGAAGAAAAGTTCAAGTTTCAGGGTTGCAGAGTAATTTTATCATTCAATTTTGCGTCCTAATTGGTGGCTTCAGAACCATCTTCTCTTAGTTCTTATTTTCTCCGGCGGCAGAGTATACTTTGGCAGGAGAATGGGCCGCTTGGGCACGTTAACTGGGCCTCGTTCCGTCTGGTGGATGAAGTGTCTCACCCTTAAACCAGAACCATCTGTGTAAAATGACTGGGAGGCACAAAAAGTGCCAGAGCCGCAAAATTCCAGCTTTGGTTTTGGCTTTCTGGCAACAAAAGAATAAAGACGCAGCTCTTGTTACTCCAAATATTTCCCTCTCCACAGTCGACTCTGGTCAGACTTCAGTTCTCGATTAGGAAGCGCTGATGTTTCTGTGGCCTGCTCTTTCGACCGCCTTTGGAGATATTGCTGGAATGCACATGAAGGTCATAGTGTTGGCTAGGAATAAAATGATTTTTTTTTTTCAAAAAGGACAAACTTCATAAATCCTGGCTCATTCCTACACAGGTGTATAAAAGAAACAGAAGAAAATTGTATGTGTGTATTCAGGTCTTGCCAAGACCCGAATATGAAAAACATATAAGACCCAAATGACTTTTTTTTCCTATCAAAAGTGCCTTAAGAGACAAGCGAAGTGAGTCAGAGAAAGAAAAATATGAAGATATCTTGCTGATCTCTGCCCAAAATGGCCAGCAAGGTTGCTCACACAGCATCTGCCCACAGTATGATAACCGGAGGTGCCATGGACATCACCTGACAAAGACCACGGTTTGGGTTGAGGAGATGGGGTGGGACCAAGATATTTACAGAAATGAGCCGGAGGTGTTGGAAAATCTGCTGTCCTCCACGCCACAGGAAGGCCTAACGATCCCACCCAACCCAGAGCTCGTTTTAAGTGTCAGGAGATGAAAATCATGTGGTTTGGGTGCACAAACAGTTTTTAGCTATAAATACCCTTTAGATGGTTCCAATGCATTGAGCCAAAACCTAAATGCTGTGAGGTTTCACCCAACAGAATGGTTCCTTAAATAAACATAATGCAAGGACAGAAACTACCAAGATGAAATTGAAAGAGGAGACTGACTCGAAACGAACAACGTGAGAGAGTATCGGTGCCCTGCACCATAGAGATGAGGAACCAGAAGCTCCAGACAGGCCAAGAAACCAGCTCAGGATTGGAAGTCATTTCTGTCTGGCCCCAAAGCCGGAAGCCCACTGTCTTCCATGGGACCCACTGCCCCCGAGGCATATGTCTGTTTCTCCATCACTGTGTGACCTCTTCTAGGGCAGTGGCATGACACAGTTCCATTCACCTGGGACTCCCCTTCACCAGGAGGCCATTGGAACCTTCAAAGTTGTATGAGGTTTTCCAGGGCATATCCTACCACAACGACACACCACAAATCAGACAGCTGAAAACAACGGACATCTATTTTCTCACAGTTTTGAAAGCAGGAGTTCTTCAGAGTTGGCACGACTGAGGATTGTGAGGGAGAAACTGTTCCCGTCTCCCTCCTAGCTTTGGATGGTTGACCAGAAACCTCATAGGTGTGCTCCTCCAGTCTCTGCCTCGGAAGAGTGTTCATAGGAGGTGCTCTCCGTGTCTCTTCTTCTAAGGACAGCAGTCACATTGGACTAGGGCCCACCCTCACACAGCATGGTCTCATTCCAACTTGATTATACCTATAAAGATCCAATTTCTAAATAAGATCTTATTCACAGCTATGGGAATTAGGACTTCACCAAATCTTTTGGGGGGATACACTCAACCCACGACAGAGATAATAAATTCCTATTTCTTGAATGAAACTAAGACCAAATGGACCCTTCCATATGGACTTCTAACATAAACCCATGGTCTGGGAACCCCATTAGTTCCTCTCTGGATACATTAGGTCCCTAAGTACCACTGCTTAGCCTTCCTCCCACAGCCTGAAGAAAGCAGTCAGATTTGCCAAAGTTTCTACCATGCTGGGAGTGTAAGATAGTACCACTATGGTAGAAAACAGTATGGCTATCAGACACATGAAAAAATGCTCATCATCATTAGCCCTCAGGGAGATTCAAATTAAAACCACATTGAGATATCACCTTACACCAGTTAGAATGGCCAAAATTAACAAAACAGGAAACAACATGTGTTGGAGAGGATGTGGAGAAAGGGGAACCCTCTTACACTGTTGGTGGGAATGCAAGTTGGTGCAGCCTCTTTGGAGAACAGTGTGGAGATTCCTCAAGAAATTAAAAATAGAGCTTCCCTACGACCCTGCAATTGCACTCCTGGGTATTTACCCCAAAGATACAGATGTCGTGAAAAGAAGGGCCATCTGTACCCCAATGTTTATAGCAGCAATGGCCACAGTCGCCAAACTATGGAAAGAACCAAGATGCCCTTCAACGGATGAATGGATAAGGAAGATGTGGTCCATATACACTATGGAGTATTATGCCTCCATCAGAAAGGACGAATATCCAACTTTTGTAGCAACATGGACGGGACTGGAAGAGATTATGCTGAGTGAAATCAGTCAAGCAGAGAGAGTCAATTATCATATGGTTTCACTCATTTGTGGAGCATAACCAATAGCATGGAGGACAAGGGGCGTTAGAGAGTAGTAGGGAATTTGGGTAAATTGGAAGGGGAGGTGAACCATGAGAGACTATGGACTCTGAAAAACAGTCTGAGGGGTTTGAAGTGGCGGGGGGGTGGGAGGTTGGGGTACCAGGTGGTGGGTATTATAGAGGGCACAGCTTGCATGGAGCACTGGGTGTGGTGAAAAAATAATGAATACTGTTTTTCTGAAAATAAATAAATTGGGAAAAAAAAAAAAAAAAAAGAAAACAGTATGGCCATGCCTTAAAAAATTAAGGATGCAGAATTACCATATGACCCCAAACTTCTTCTTGTGCATCCTGACTGAGGAAAAAAACTCTTCTTTTATTAGCTATCAAGTCCCACTTCCTTGTCTCCCAAAAAACCCAGAGCAGTTTTCACGACTTTATAATGAAGATTGAAAGCTCTGGATGTCATTTAAATAGGAGGAAGAGCACAAATCTAAAAGCCCTTCCTTGACTGGGAAGAATGCTTATTGTCATGAAAAATACCACATTTTTTATTGCATCAATTACTTGTGTGTTGCCTACCAACCAGTGATACCACAAAGAAATACCAGCTTAGGCTACCACTACTCTGACTATAAAATTTTTTTTGTGTGTTTTTGTTTTTTCTTTGTTATTAAAAAAAAAGAAAAAGGCTGATCTTTCAAGAATTTGATCATATTGACGAACACACTTACATTTTATGTCCTACCTCCAAGATATCTATAAACGAAAAGTTACTACCCCAGGGGATGATATTGACAGCAATGTACAAAAAGTGGCTGATTAAGTCCACATTAAGAAAACCGTAAAAAGTAACTAAGCAAAATGTAAGCCCATTCAGGCAATAAGCATTTGCATATACTGTTAAATATAATTTCCACCAGGTGCATGAAGCACATGAGTAATTACAGATTCAAAAAAAGTTAAGTGAGAACCTTTTTTCAGCATGGACACCCCCTCTTCTGATTATATAGCAGTGCTTTGAGGAGTTAAATGCCCTCTACAATTGCCAGGTGGTGGTATTATGATTCTTTGCTTTCCCTGTTCCTTATCAAGGCCAAGGCTGTACATGAAGGAATTACCCAGGGGCGACTTACTTTCCATCTTCTTTCATCTCTCTGGAAAGACATGGTTCGTTTAAGCTCTCGTGCACAGAATATATTCCAAAGAACCCCAGAGTTCCAACCCTAAAATCAAAGAAAGCTTGTCTTCCCAAACTGCAGGGAGAAAAACAAGTAAATGAATAGAAATTTCTCTCTCTTGCTCTCTCTCTCTCTCTCTCTCTTTCTATATATATATATATATATATATATATATATATATACACACATACACACATATGTAATATATATATTTATTTATATTTATATAATTTATTCTGTAATTTTTTATAAATATTTGGAACTCCTTACCTTTAGCTTGCTAGTAACTGCCAGAGATGACAGAGCGAACAAGCAAGCCATACCACGCCACTGTTCCCATAGGACTGTGCACATACCACAGGCCTACTGCATGCTAATGGGGGTAACGCCAGTCTACATTTGCATATCTTTCTCTCCCCTTCTCTGATGTTTCTGACAGCAGGGGCCATGCAGCTCTAGAGCCCCTGCTTAGCCCAGGACTTGGCCGCTGGGAGTTCACCGTAAATGCTTGCTGTAAGAATGAGCAGTGAAAACGCAGATCCAAACCCCAAAGAGATGCCAACCCACATCCACCAGGATGGCTATAATAATCAAAAAGATAAACAAACAAACAACAAAAAAAGCCACACCACAAGCGTTGGCAAGGATGTGGAGAAATTAGGACCCTGCTGGGAGTGTAAGATAGTGCAGCCACTGTGGAAAACAATATGGTAGTGCTTTAACAAATTAAAGGCAGAATAGCCAGATGCTCCAGAAGTTCTACTTCTGGGTTTATACCCAAAAGAGTTGAAAGCAGAAACTTAAACAGACACTTACATATGCATGTTCGTAGCAGGATTATTCACAGTAGCCAAATCTAAGTGCCAAATCTAAGCCGCAATCTGAGCCAAATCTAAGACACAATCTAAGTGCCCATCCGTGGATGAAGGGGTCAGCAGCGTGTGGTCTGTGGACACAATGGAGTATTATTCAACGTTAAAAATAAAGTGTGTTCTGATACACACTACAACATGGATGAACCTTAAGGACATCATGCTAAATGGAATAAGCCGGACACAGAAGGACAAATATTGTATGATTCCACTTACAAGAGGTACCTAAAATAATCAAATTCATAGAGTCAGAAAGCAGAACAGAGGTTACCAGGGACTGAGAGGAGGAAGAGAGGTGGAGTTAGTGTTTCCCGGGGGCGGGTTTTCAGTTTAGGATGATGGAAAGTTCTGTAGATGGACAGACAGTACTACCGGTTTCACAACAGTGTGAGTGTACTTAAGGCCACAGAACTAAGCACTTAAAAGTGATTAAAATAGTTAATTTCATCTTATGAATATTTTATCACAATTTTTAAAAAGAACGAGCAGATGAATGTCAATATTGAACAACATTCTCTAGCAAGCATCTGGCTTCCAGGAGCCCCATCACCCAAAAAGCTTCAGAAACTTGCGAGTGAAGTTGGTAGGATACAAGTTGTGGGTATTTTAAGAATGTTAAAAAAAAATTTTTTTTTACTTCTCTTTAATACAGAGATATATAAAAAGGAAAAGCATTGCTCAGAATCCCACCACTTGGATAATCCCAATAAACCATATTTTCAAAAGAAAGATCACATCCATTTGGAATATTTAGCGGTGTACAATGTTGTGAAATGAAAAGTGCAAGCAACCTTTTCCTTCCTAGTCCTCTCTCAAAAGGTAATTGCTATTAACAGCTGCGTTGCGTAGCCTTTCAAAAGACAGTAAGCTGGAGGGCGTCTGGGTGTCTCAGTGGTTAAGTATCTGACCTACGGTCATGATCTCATGGTCATGAGATGGAGCCCAGTGTTGGGCTCCATGCGGACATGGCACCTGCTTAAGATTCTCTTTCCTCCCTCTCCTGCTGCGCCTCCCCCCACTTATGCACACTCACTTTCTCTCTCTCTAAAAATAAAAAAGACGACGGTATGCATAGATTAAGGTTGTAATGGTACACGTGTGTGTATTGCTAAATTTTCCCTT
The DNA here is from genome assembly GCF_020171115.1 of Neogale vison. Classification (NCBI taxonomy): domain Eukaryota; kingdom Metazoa; phylum Chordata; class Mammalia; order Carnivora; family Mustelidae; genus Neogale; species Neogale vison. The sequence continues at coordinate 135,681,108 of NC_058098.1, forward strand.
CATATGTTTATATTTGTATTTTATTTTATATTTACAGTTTCAGCATTTACATAATTTGGTTCATACACTGTACATTTTTTTTCATTGAAAATATTCTTCAAGATTTTTTCATATTAGGATATACAGAGCTACTGCTTGCTGGCTGTTTAGTATTCCTGCTGAAACCTTGAAGCTGCTTCCAAGCTTATTTTTGTTTTGTGTTTTGTTTTGCTTTGTTTTTTGACTCTAGCAAGTACATTTATAGCAATGCAATTGGTAGATCGAAGCACGAGCACTTTGTGTCTTAATAAGCGCTGGCAAGTTGCAATCCAGAATGACAGGCGCAGCCTACCTACACTCTCCCAATGTGTGACGTGCCTTTCTCTGTGCCACTGTCCCAGGATGAGCCGCACTTTGCATGAACCGGCGTTTAGTGTTTGCCTTAAAGCAATGTGGCGTCTCAATGTTTGTGAGATTTTCCTTAACTAAGTTTAATGAGCCCGGTGGTGGGTATTAAGGAGGGCATGGATTGCATGGAGCACTGGGTGTGATGCATAAACAATGAATTCTGGAACACTGAAAAGAAATTTAAAAATAAATGAATAAAAATTAAGAAAAGAGAGGTACTGAGCACCCTTTAACATGATACATATCCGTTTTCCTCTTCCTTTAAACTACTTATTCAGATTCCTTATTGGAGTTTTTATTACTTTTTCTTATTGATTTATATGAGCTTTAAAAACTTGAAGATTAAGGAAATTAGCCTTTCAAGTGTCATACGTGTTGCAGATATGTTCCCCAGATTTGTTTGCTTTACTGTGTTTTAGGTCTTCTGTGTCAAATACAGATTTGAAATTTTTATTTAGCTGTATATGTCTTCCTTTCTTTTACAGCTTCAGGATTTTCTATCCTACTCAGAAAGGCTTCCTCCTCCCAAAGTTAAAAACAAACACATTCAAACTTTTAGGTTATCTATCCCATTCAGAGAGGCTTTCCCTCCTCCAGGTTTAAAAAAACAAAAAAAACCTCCCTCCAACTTGAGGTTTCTCTTTGCTTTCTTTATGTACTACCAGGCCAGTGGTATGGCCTTGAGTGGAATAAAATATAAGAATAGCTAATGGAAATGTTAAGACTTTAAGACTAGCTATTAAAATGCAAATGACATAATTAACATTAGGTCAATTGATTTTTAACAAGCACACCAGAACAATTCAAGGGGAGACCAATACTATCTCCAGCAAGTGGTACTGGGGACAACAAGATACCCACATGCAAAAAGTAAAAAGCTAGGTGTGAAGGCTGTTAGACTAGGAAAGTTTCAGGGTCTCCTGAGCTGGAACGTCGACTGAATAAATCTGACCTCCACCATGCCTGTCTCTCTGACCATAATGGCCAAAGAAATACCTGTCCAAGAAAAAGCCCTAAAAGTAAAATATTTTCTAAAGCCTCAGATTCATATGATGGGTCATACAAAATACATGCAAAATTTACTCCGGATCTTTTACCTCCTCAGTCTTCTTGGAGGAAATCGGGACCATCTTGGTCCCTTCTAGGCTGATAAACTCTGTGGGCTTCCACAAAGAGGAGATGTGTTTCTCCCATGAAAGGAAGGAATGATGAGGTATCACCATCCCCCCCACCCCTACCCCTGCCTTCTGAGGGTGTCAGGCGCTGCTTGCCCTATCTCTCCTTTCTCACCACAAGCAGAGCAAGTGCAGGTGTGCCTCCATGCACCAAAGACCTGGGCAGGTCAGTGTTTGCCACCCTTGGGCCACCTTGAGCTGGTCCTGTGAGTTGAAGGAATCAGGCTGCCAAGAAAACCGCTTGAAACCAACTGGAGGCCAGGGCCGGGGTGGGGGCTTTCAGTCAGTCCTGCACTAAGCTGACTCATGCTTTTCAGATCCTCTAACCTTCCCTCCAGGGTCCTGACGGGGGACCTGCTGGGAAAGCCTTTACTGAAACACAGACAAAGAAGGATCTTCTGCCCCTCCTGCCCGCACGCAGCTGTGAAACACCCCAGCAACCTGGGGGCAGTCAGCACGCTTGACTTCCCAGAGGGTGTGCAGAGTGCGTCACACACTCAGGGGCCCTGGAGGCCTTGCTCCATAGAACATCGTCAAAGCCGGGTCTCCCAGATGCTTCCATAACCTCTGCTGCTTCTCCGTCGGTGCAGTTCGCTGTCCCACAGCTCTCCGCCGTGCGTCCTGCCGGCAGGGGGGTGCGGCTCAGCCACCTGGCTGTGTCCCCCATCGGGCCCTGAGCAGCAGTCGGCCCAGAGCTCTTGCGCCCACGGGCCCCGCTCTCAGCTGGCCCAGCACAGCAAGCCTTCCCCTGGTCCATGTTCACAGACCAGAGATCCCTCTGCCTTGCCAGAAGGCATTCAGCTTTGTTAAGAAAGTGGGCATCCATCAGGCTGGTAGTTTTGCCAGATTTCTTTGGTTTTCTCATGCAAGTGAATTAGCGTGATGCTATACAAACTGGGATCTTCATCTGAAATGCTTGGTCCTGAACAGAGAACAACCTGCTTCCCATTATTACCTTCATAAAGCAAAACAAAGCCCCCCAAAAATGTTTTGTTTTCTATCTCATCTTTTCCATTTTCTCTTTCTCTTTGGGATGGGATTTCAAGGGCTGTTATGGCTCACTGTTGAGTCGGTTCCCCTCCCCTTGCACGCTAAGGCCAGCAGAAATGTTGAAGGTATGTTCTTGACTTAGTTCCATGGTGATAATTTAATAAGCAGCATCGCTCAAAAGGAGCTAAAAATCCAAAATCATCACTCCCCAGACGGCTAGAATCCACATTGCAGGGAGTACCAACGAGGCACTGTCACATGGTCACCCAGAAGCCCCCCTGAAGACACACACTATCCCCGGGGACCGCATTCCAGGCTTTACAGGTGCTGACTCATCTCCATCTCTCGACAACCCTGTTAAGTGGATGCTCCGACTGTCGTATCACACAGATGATAGAACCGAGGCACGGAGAGGCTCCACGCTGCCCAATTTCACGCAGCTCTCAGTGGTGGAGTTAGAACTTGAACTCTGCAGGTCTGGTTACAAAACCTGAGCTCTAAGCCACTCTACCATGCTGCCTTGAATCCAAAAATCATACCTGATCCCAAAGAGGATGAGAAAAATCTTTGAAAAGCATTTTAATATTGAGGGGATTCTTCTCAAAAGTGCCAAAGGGGGAAATTACATCAGGAGACACATGGGAAAAACTTCTTAAAAACTTTGTTATCCCCAAATCAGAAAGCTGCCCACCCCCCTCAAAATCTCGCTTTTCTGATATATTTCTAATTTTTCTGTAGAATTTCTAGACCACCTGGATCTCTTTTTCCTTTTACTGAAAAGTTTAGACCATTTGGTTTCTTTCAATTCTCATCTTTGCTTGTTATCATGGTCATTAAAACAAGCCACCGAAGGCAGATTGGGCTCAGTAAGAAAAGGACCCAAAGACGGTTTTATACTTTCATATCTTGGTCATGTTTATGTTTATTGATTCAGTTTAAGTCAGAATCTCAAACACTGCTCCACTAGAATTTTCCCGTTCTTCTCTCCAACACACACAAAACATGCCCTTTATCCCACATCTCACACCACCAGCCAGAAGACAAAGGTGCCTCTGGGCTGTGCTTCCCACCTTCCCGGGCACTCCTTCCCCACCTTGCCAACTGTTCGTCCGTAGCCTAACACAGGACTGCTCCTTGGTCTCTCCCTAGGCTATGTGATAGAATGTCCTGCATAAGTCCTATCATCAAGCCTATACCTCTGCTTCTTCATCAGTGAAAATGTCTTCCTTTTTAAATCACTATTAATAGATCATGCCCAGATTATTGATAGGACTCACAGAATCAATAGAGCCATTGACTTACACTGACTGGGTAGCCTCTCCTGCTGGCACTGGGACTTTGTATTTAAAACCAGGATTATAAAGTTGGCCCCACGTGCACATGTTACCCGTCTAATCACGGCCATGCCCAGATGCCAGGGTGTGCTGCCTCCCTCAACCAGGGGAGAAGTTCTCAAATATGAACCAAGAAGTGCCAGGGCTGGGCTGGTGAGTACTCTCCGTCCAATGAGCATGGGTCAGCTGATCTACCCCTGAAGCAAGCGAGCTGTCACATCCCAATGTGGGGGTGGGGGGCAAAGCCAGGGAGCCTGGGTTTCAGCATTGGAATACTTGCTGAAAGTCTTGACCATTAAAGTTCGTCCTCTGTGCACTCACGGCCCCTGAAAGAGATAGACCCCATGTGGGGCTCCAAGCTGAACGGGGAGTCTGCTTGGGATTCTCTCTCCCTCTACCCCTCCCTCTAAAGAAAGAAAGAAAGAGAGAAAAGAGTGGGAATACCAACCTGCTGTGGCAGGTGCTGGGCTGGGGGCATCACGCATACTATCTCATGCATTCCCCCTCTGCAAACACAGAAGGGAAACTGAGTCCCCTCCCTATTCTGAAAAAGTCTGAATAATAGCATGACCCCTACAGAGTTGTTTTGAGAATTAAATAAGTTAATACACAGAAGCACTTACAACAGTGTCTAGCATGTGGTAATCACAACATCATGAATATCCATTATTATCCTGATTATACTAATTACATGTTATTAGCTTATATAGATACATTATATATATTTTAGATATATTATATATATACAGATAATATGTATACATATAACATATATACATACATAACATACATACATAAGATCTATGTTATATGTCCTATATAATCATAATACATATATAATTAACCTATACACACACACACACGTGTATAGGTTATTAACCTAATTATACTAACAGTGCCTCCCCTACTCTACTTTTTACAGATGGAAATGATTAAAACCATGTTGCCTCAAAGGTTTAAAGTTTGAACCTTGAGGTTTGAACCCATATCTTCAGAATGCAAGTAGTAATCAATGCCACAGACTTTCTCTTGCCTTTCTCAAAAGCATTCTAAATGCATGCTTTGACTTCAATTAGCAACCATGCCCTGCTACCGAAGGCATCGTTTTAAGAAGGAGAAAGCTGTCGGTGTGGAGCTGGAGAATCGGGGCTCCAGTGCTGGGAACAGAGCCAGAGAAAGGCATGCTGAGCTCAGCTGTCCATCAGAAACTCAAACAGGTGCCTGAAGTTCAGACAAAAAGTCAAGGCCGGAGATACAGAATGAGTAGTTATTCGTTTAGGGATAGATGTTTACTGAAGCCTCCAGAAATGAATGAAATCGACCAGGAAGAATGGGTGGAGTTGAAGAGAGGAAGACGAGAAGCACAGGAGAGAACACAGGGCAAGACAAGGGACCTGCTCACGGGAAATAAAGACTTGGATCATGCCCGATGCACCTTGATGTTGTCATCTCCAGGGCGCTGATGCAGAGCGGAGAAGGAGCACCCGTGTTCTCCCGTGTAATTGCCTCTCACACCTTCTGCATAATACAGATTTGCTCTGAGATAAGCTATCTAGGACTTTCCGTTTCTCTGCTGGACGAGAGCCAGCTTGGACTTGGCATTTCCCAGGGTGTTAACAACCATGTCTGTATTTTGGTTCTGTACTTATTAGGAGTTCTCTGAAAATAGCCTCCAGCAACTTCTGCTCTTCCTGAATGTGATGCTGAGAACTCCTGCAGCTGAATATAATTTTCAACACTTGACTTCTCCTGGGAAGGATCAGGGTACGGATTCACACTGGTGTCTTCAAGACCCAGAGCGCAGAATCATCTTGTTTTATGGGAGTCACACACACAGCAGAGCCCTGGGGGCTGGCGCTCAGCTGCTGACAATTACGGGCTTCTGTACCTCAAAACTTTATCACTGGCCATTCTTCTCAAGTGAAGATTCGGGCAAGGTAATCAGCCATAAAAGAAAGGAGAGAGAGAAAGAGATTACTAACACTGAACATACATTGAAATGCTTCCAAAAAGTATATAGGAAATAGAGTTTTTTGGGGAGAAAAAAAAAAAAAAAAACCTAAAAAGGGGAGGAAGTCATCCAGAAGGAATGACCATCCAGTATGTGGTGACTGAATGAAATGGTAGGAGAGAAGGGTTATAAATTCACTTCTGCTTTGATCAGGGAAAAGTTTTTGATGTGTACTAGGACCCAGATACTGGACATTTTCTTTAAGAGTCACGATGCTGGAAGAAAGGTTTTTTTAGCCCCACTGTCCGGATAAAGAAATGTACTGTTCAGAGAAATTAAGTAGTTCTATCTGGGTCACACAGCTAGAAATTAATATAGTCAGGATTCTAACTCGGATCTTTCTGTCTCTAAGACCCATTTCTGACTGGGAGAGCTTCACTAAAATGCACAGAGACACAGAGTCCCACATCTTAGTCGTATATTCTAGAAAGAGGTGTGTGCACATATTTGTAGGAGACTGAAAGACCATGCTAGGGTCAAAGCAAAGAGACCATGAGGTCAAAATGTAAAGATGTGTGAGTAGCCTATTAGACTCCAGGAGCAGAGAGGGCTGGCGGGTCTCTCATCCGCTCCTGAAGGAGCAGAATGAGCAACAAGGACTCTCCTGAACATGGAAATGCAGTGCAGAGGGAGCAGAGGGATAGGAGCGTCTGAGAAAAGACAAGGAGCTGCCAAGTGGAAGGTGAGTAGCTGGGCTATCAAATGACAAGTTAGGCTAGAAATGGGTTAGGATTTGAACACAGGGCTGTAAATGCCACATGAAAGACTTGGGTGTTATTTTGTAGGAGACAGAGGGACAGAGAGCCATGAAACGTTGGTGGCGAGGGAGGTCGCCTGCTTCATTCTTGTGCTGTGGCAGTGAGAAAGAAGACTGCGCGCTGAGGGCAGGACAGCAAGTCCTACTTGGGAGCTCTGGGAATGTTCTTGGTGACCCTGGTTCGTGGTGGTTTGTGGCCTGTGGCAGTCACAGAAGGGTAGAGGGTCAGATAGGGAGATAGTCGAAGGCAAAAGCAGAAGTGACGAGATGTGCGGACTAAAATGGGTGATGGTTAATATTATGTGTCCTCTGACGGGGCCATCAGGTGCTCAGATATATGGTCAAACATAATTCAAAGTGCTTCTGTGAGGGGGTTTTGGGTGTGGTTAACTTTTATTGGGTAGAGTGAGTAAAAGACATTATCCTCCCTGGTATGGGTGGGTCTTATGCAATCAGTTGAAGGTCTGACGAGAACAAAAAGGCTGATGGTCCTGAGTAATAGAGAATTCTTCCAGCCTGACCAGCTTTGAACTGGAATTTTGCCCTTTTCCTGTCTTTGGACTCAAACTGAAACATTGGCTTTTCCTGGGGCTGAAGCCTGCCAACTGACTCACCCTGAAGGTCTTGGAATTTCTCAGCCTTCATAATTGCATGAGTCAATTCCTTGTAATAAATCTCTTTCTATATCTACGCATCCTGTTCCATAGGTTCTGTTCCTCTGAAGAACCTGACTAATACAAAATAACATCAGAATTCCAACCTCGGTGAATGGGAATTGGTGACAGTCCCAGAGACCAGATGGATTCAGCTCAGACATGAGATTTGAGGTGGGTAAGAACTAGAAGAGAGTAGGATGTGCAAGTCAAACCCCTAGGACTGAGATTGGGGCTAAGTCCAGAGATGTGAGGGTCCCAAACAGGTGTGTGATAGTTGAGAGTACCGGTTGGCTCACCCAAGAAGAAGGTCAAAGACCGAGCATCCTGCTCAGGCTGGAAGTCAATGATGCTTGTCCAAGCACAAAAGACTGTTCTCTATTTCTGTTTCTGGGAAGGGGGATGAAAATTCCTAAGTAACCTTCCAGAGACAAATTCTGTGAGATGGCCCCATCACTGCCCTCTTATGTGGAGCCCTGATCATTGCTCAGGATCCACACAGCCCTTTGAGGCAAAATCTCTCTCTCTCTTTCTCTCTCTCTCTCACACACACACTTCATTTTGTACTCATCAATCTGCTGCACCTAAGTCCACCATCCCTGCCGTTCCAGAAGATAATTCACCAGTCCATCCCTAATGAGTCTATTTCCTGCTACCATGGAGGACTTCTTTGTTTGGATCCATCCCATAGGGCATTCATCAGACAGGACCCAGTGGAATCAGAGGAAAGCTGCACTGAAAGAGATCTTGCCCACATAGACTTAGGGGGAAGTGAAGTGCTCCCAAGATCCTGAATACGACTCTTTGCAATAGAAGTACATTTTTTTCTTTTCTTTTCTTTTCTTTTGAGATACATTTTTAAATTAGGGTGGAGATAAGCAAGATCACCTCATGTTAGCCACTCGTCTACCCATCCATTCATTCAACAAACGTCTGTCTTGGGCCAACTGCCTCCTGGGTGGTGCCCACAGTTTTCTTTCATACAGCGAGAATCACGTAGGGTCAGCGATGCCCAGCCTCAGGGCTGTTGTCCAGATCGAAATAATATTTGTAGAGTTCTTAGCACAGTGCCTGGCCCATGTAGGGGTCCCTCAAGTTCCCCTATCTCTCCCTTCCTGTCTCAGCTCCCACATCGATTGGTGAATTTGGCCACTGCCGGCTTTATTTTCAATATGGCAGGCTCTTCTCCCTCTGATTCCATCTGCCCGTGTTCTTGTGTGAGGTGGGCGACCATCCAGTTGTACTTCCAGTGGGGAAAGGCTACTGCTCCCTGTCACCAAGTGCCATCAAGGACAAGCAGGAGCCATTACAGGCACCTGCAGGGCCTCTGTGAGGGCTTCCAGAGCACCCAAAGCCCTGTGACAAGCAGAAGGATGCTGAAGCAGGCACAGCAGGTGAGCGCGTACAGGTCAGCACATACCACGTGCACAGCCTAGTAGCTGAACGTCCTTTCCACTGGAGAGTAACCACGGCTCCAGGTAACAACCTGGGCCGTGCCTGGGATTCAGGGATCTTCCCGCTGTGCAGCATTTTAGCCTCTGATGAATTAAAGCTATTGGAGGCCAGCTGACAGTTTCTTTTCTTTGATAAATGACCACAAAAGTGAGTAATATTCAGGCTCACCCACCTCGAAGGCAGCTGTGCTTAGGATTAATTGGAAGGTTGGCCTGCTTAAGCCTCCCATATTTCTTTGGTAAGGAAAAAAATCACAAAATCATGTGACCTTCATATTTGGTTCATGACTAGAAACAAATCTTCCCCGGCTGCTGTTTCTAAGAATACTTGCGAGGAAATGAAGCAGTGGCTGTGTTTACAGGGCACTAAATTGTGTGATTAACAAAATGTGGTCGGACAGACAGAGCGGGAGAGCGGGAAATGTAGATGCCAACATCGATGTGCAGCCAGAATTCTGCTCTTGGCCACTCCGCTCCTCTTCCCCAGGCCCGCCCAGAGCATCGCCTCAGAGCCAGCAAATGGGGAGAACATCCCAGAGGGGGGGACAACCTGAGATAAAGGTCTGTAAAGTGAGGAGGGAGGTGGGGAGGAGTCACAGAGACTCAGGAGGTCCAAATCACTGAGTCCGTTCCCTTTCTCAGAGAGACGGAAACTGAGGCAGAGGAGGGCAATGACTTTTCCAAGATCAGACATTGTTTAAATAAAGTGATAATTCTCCCACATCTGTGGTCAGTAACAGACTGACCCAGCGTCATTCCACCCTTCTCTATTTCTTTTTCTAACACCTTCTCCCAAATACTTAGAACGTAGACACATGTGAACAGGCACACACACACAGTAAAAATGTAATGAATGAATTTGAGGAAAAATACACAGAACTGATTGAATCGAATCCCAATGGTGCACAAACTGGTCATCATGGAGCCTTGCATGACCTTCATCATCTGTGCTTATTGGTTTAGACACATCAAGAACTTGGGGCCACCTGGGTAACTCAGTTGGCTAAGAATCCAATTCTTGATTTCAGCTCAGGTCAGGATCTCAGGGCCATGAGATGGAGCTCCGGGTGGGGCTCTGTGCTGGGCATCAAGCTTGCTCAAAGGTTCTCTCTCTCCCTGTCTCTCTGGTCTCCCCCCCGCTCATGCTCTCTCTCTCTGAGAATAAAAATAAATTAAAAAAATAAATAAATAAAGAGCTTCCATGACCCTACCACCTAAGCCAGATACTTCTATTAATTAACAAATATCTTGTGTTACTTCCAAATACCATCTTCCCATCTCCCCTCCCCCACCAGAGGTAACCCATTTCCTGAATTTTGTGTCCATTCTATTGCATTTATGTGTATCCGTAACAATGTGCCATTAGTTTTCTTAATTTGAAATACCATAGAATTATCATACAATGTATCCAATTTCTTTCTTTCAGTCACAATCATGTTATTATTTATCCAGAGTGTTTTTCATTAAAGTTTGTTATCAGTTATGTAATATCCTTTTGTGTGACGATCCCAACATTCATCCATCTAGTCTCCTATTAACAGACATATGGGTTATTTCCATTGTTGTATAGACAGAGTGCTGCTGAGTTCTTCCCCACATCTCCTGGTACCCATGTGTACCAGATACAACCTGGTGTGGGTGTGTGGACCTTTCCCTTGGGTATGTACCTACGAGGGAATTGCTGGGTGCCGATGCATATGAATGTTGCAAGTTATAAAAGAATCGCAAATTGCTTTTCAAAATGATTGTAGTAGTTTCCATTTCTGGAGCAAAGTAGCAGAAACACTACTGACCCATATTCTATCCAAAACAGAGAAATGTCACACTTCTTCAATGTTGCCAGTCAAATGGATACAAAAAGGATCTCACCGTGATCTTGATTTTCACTTCCATATGTTTATTCATCATAAGTATCTCCTCTTCTGTGAAAGGCCTGTCGTGCATTTGTCCACACTTATTGCATAGATTTTTTGTCTCTGAGGCGTTCTCAATGCTAGCATTTTGTCAGTTACTGTTACCTTTATGATTTCCTAGTTTGCTTCTTGTCTTTCACTTTCTTTATGGTGTCCTTAAAGGGGACAAAATTTCTTGATTTGAAGGTCATGTAATTTATCAGCCTTTAATTTTGTGGGGGTTTTTTGGAGGGAGGGATTTGTAAACCATGGTCAAACCTGCATCACAGTTTAAAGTTTACATTTCTCAACATTTTATTTTTAATCTCATAAACCCGGCAAGCAAGGTTTGAACATCAACCTCATTTCACAGGCAAAGAATCTCAGTCCTGGGGGTAAATGATTTGCCTAGGGTCACAAAACCTACAGACAGACACCTAAGGACCAGAGCTCAGGTCTTCATATCAGCCATCCGGTCTCTGGTTCTCCTGTCTTACACAGCCTCTCCTTGCTGTGCTGGGAATTTATCTATTCATCCTCAAAGAAATACTAATTTTAGGGTCTCTTGTGCATCATCCAGTGCTAAGTTCCGCAGACAGAAAAATAGAATGTTATCTTCTATCAGAAGGACCGTGCCCAGAAGAGGCTTTTGATGAGACATCTGAGCTCAGACGTAAAGGAGATGTAGAGGTTATTCAAAGTATGGAGAGATTTCGGAGTAGGAGCACTATATAAGTAGAGGACACAGCATGAGTGAAGGTACTGAGGCAGGCCAGAGCAGGGGGAGCAGGGAACAGCAGGCTGCCTGTGTGGGGCAGGGTGGGAATCATAGAACAGGAGCTGGACGCACAGACTATGGTCATATTGTGAAAGGGTGTGTGTGTCACACTTACTGGCAAGGATTTTATCCTATAAGTAATGCATCTTCAACTTTGCAGTTCTGAGATCTGGCGTGCAGAGCCACCCTACCCCCCTCCCCCAAGTATTCCTTCTGAGACTTCCTTCTTGGAAATTTCTACCTGAAGGATAGGACATCCCTTTCCCTGGTCCTCTGGGTTCAAAGCCTTCTTCATGGTGGAAAATTAGGAAATTCATATAACTCTATCCTTTCTGCTCTATTACTATCATCATCCTCAACCATCTGGATAACACTTGCCAAGAAGGTTAACCTCAGATCTCCACCTTGCTGGTGGAGCACACAGCAAGGTGGGAAATGTGTAGGTTGGGGTTGGATTCCCAACACTGCCTGAACCAAATGACCAAAGGCAGGTTTCTTCACCTCTCTGAGACTGCTTCTGCTGACAGTCATGAGGATTCGGGGAGATACTGAACATGTCTAAAGCAAAGGAAACATCCAACAAATATCAGTTGACTCTTCACCATAACATAAGTCCTAGATCGTTGAAGGACACAATCTAGGCAGAGCAGAAATCCCCCAGAGACACCGAGTGTAAACACTAAACAAGAACTCCTACATGAGGAGACCCAGCAGCAGCCTGGACTCTGAACCCCAAGCGACATCATACACAGGGGTCTTTTGCCCTTACATTCCAACAGCCCCATGCAGGCTCCTGGGAATCCCAAATGGGCAGGGTCCCTTGGCTCTATAACAAGGAGGGAAAAGGGTCAGAACAAACAGTTCTCATCTTTTAGAATCCTCCTTCACCAGAGTTGTCCAGTCTTACTGTGATAACAGCAAGAATCCCAATAAAAATAGATCAAATGTGGAGGAAGCTGGCAGGTTTCAGAGGTCTTCAATTGGACATAGAGACACCCAAACACTCAAAATGACCTAAAACTGCACTTTCTCTGACAATTACTTAGATCCGCTTAGAAAAACCTTTAGGCTGAAGTTAATGAGTCACGGAGAAGCATTCTAATAAAAAAGAGACAGAAACTTCTGTCTCAAACCCACACATACACATTTGCAAGTGGGTACCACTGAAATTTGGAGAAAGTAGAAATCAGGACAGGTACTGTCTAGATGTGGAAAGCGCCCAACTGAGCAAAAGTAGGAGAAGACTATGCAAAATACACTTGTTCTCTTGCACATATGGGATGGTTGCAAAAATTTACCATCTCCTAAGCTGTAAACCAAGACTCAACATATTCCAAATGAATTTATTTTGAACATTGGGTGGAAAGGTTCCCATAGAGCAGTTTTCCATCTGCTTCTGATGTGCAACCCCCCCCAAAAAAAAAAAGTTTCAAAGGATAGAACCCAGTTCTGTGTTTGTTTGATTGTTTTTTTTGTTTTGTTTTGTTTTGTTTTTTGTTTTTTGTTTGTTTGTTTTTTCCTAGCTTGAGATTCCCATAACATGCAGGTGCTAAGCATTTGGCTGCCACATGTGAGCATGCCATGGGATTCCTCCCAGAAAATTCCTCTAGCCTCAACTCAGAACCTTCCTGGAAGAGACAAGCCTCCTAGCACCTCTACTGAAGTACGATTCATCTTATTCAAGACCCTCTCATTCTGCTCTCTCTCAGTTTGGCGGCATTCATGGGAAATCACATAATTTTGTAAATGCACCTTCTTTCTTTGTAACATGAGGACATGGGTCAGAGCTACACCTAGGTGGGCCAAAATTTTCCTGTTTCCTTCTTTAGACCTGCCTGTCACAGTACACCACCTCACATCTGACAACTTTCCAGGCTTGATTATTTTGCTGCTGGTGAAATCTTCTTGATTTTATAATTTCGTTCTTTCAGTTGGTCATTGAGAGAAGGGGATATTGCATCCTTCTGCATCTACCACCATGATCTGGAAGTCCCTGTCTCAGAAAAAAAAGTTATTAAGAAGCTTCTCTATCCCCCAGCCTATGCCAGCCTTGCTGGAAATCAAAGACAATTAAATGAGATCCATCCTCAGAAGATTTTCAGTCTAGTGATTAGTTTTAAAAACACAGTCAGGAGCTATAGTATAGTTAGTAGATATTTATAGATAGCAATAGAAATGAAGAATGGGGGACGCCTGGGTGGCTCAGTTGGTTAAGCAGCTGCCTTCGGCTCAGGTCATGATCCCAGCGTCCTGGGATCAAGTCCCACATCGGGCTCCTTGCTCAGCAGGGAGCCTGCTTCTCCCTCTGCCTCTGCCTGCCATTCTGTCTGCCTGTGCTTGCTCTCTCCCCCTCTCTCTCTCTGATAAATAAATAAAATCTTTAAAAAAAAAAAAAAGAAATGAAGAATGGTGTCTCAGGGGAAATAATAAACTCTACCAATCCAGAGAGGATCACATTTGCAAACTGCACAGCACCTCCTGGATTTCAAAATGCTTTCATATTCATGACCTTGCCTGAGCGCCACCTAGCCCAGTGCCCTATGCAGAGTAAGAGAAACCAAGTGACTGGCCTGCGTTCAGAGCCAAGGGTCTGGGGGACCTGGAGGTGTGGCAGGGAAGGTCTGCAAGGAGATGGGATTATCACACACATAAAAAGTCACCATGGGCTAAACCACAGAAGCCAATACAAGAAAAGGCTGATTCACACAAATTTAAACCGGGTGAATTATTAATTCAGCAACTAAAAGTTAACAAAGGGGATTTTTATTGTTTGGTTTCAGACTAGGCTCTGGTGCATTCAGTATGTTTTTCCAGTGCAGTGAGATGATTATTATACAACACTTTTAGGAGTGAAACTGTTACATAAATTCTGGCTACAGATGTATGTTTCAAAATAGGAGAAGGTCTGGAATGTCTCAGGCAAAACAGGTTATAAAGTCACAGGGGAGGCTCACACTAGCTCAAACACAGTCGGTCTCTTTTTAGAAATGGATCCAATTCTAGAGTCCATTGCTAATTAGAGAAATTATTTAGAAGATCCAATGAGACACCATACAGGCCACTAAAGGCAGAAATACCTGCTGGGTGATTTTTGAGATTCGCAGTGATCAGAGCTTAGATGTGGGAAGGTAGAGTAGGTCTTTGGGGTTTGAATTCCAACTGGTCATCACTGAAGTGGAATGGACACAGTCAGAATTGGAAGGAATATTTGAGATACAGGCTGCTTGAGACATTGTAGATGCTCAATTTTTAAAAGTATACATTATTTAGATAAAGGAATAGATTCATTTGTGAGGGCTTCCACAATAAAGGATCACAGACTGTGTAGCTTGAACAATAGAAATTTATCCCCTGCCGGGGAGGGGTGGTGGGGAGTTAGGTGAGCCTGGTGGTGGGTGCTTCGGAAGACAGATTGCATGGAGCACTGGGTGTGGTGCATAAACAATGACTCTTGGAACGCTGAAGAAGATTAATTTAATTTAATTAATTTAATTTAATTTAATTTAAAAAGAAAAAAAGAAATTTATCCCCTCTTAGCACCCAGACCAGAAACCCTCCACCAAAGTACCAGCAGGGCCAGTTTCTGAGGCCTCTCTCCTTGACTTCCTGATGGCTAAATACAATACAAAGTCTCTCTGAATGAGTAAATCAACATGAATTCACATGTTAAAGCCTAACAAATTCACATGTTAAATCTTTAACCTCCAGTGTGACTACATTTGCGGATAGGATCCTTATAGAGGTAATCAAGGCTAAATGAGGTTGTAAGGTTGTGGCCCTAATCCGGTAAAACCAGTGTCCTTTGAAGAAGAGGAGAAGACACTAAGGATACCCACAAGTGAGAAAGTGTGAGGACAGAGAGGAAGGAGGCCGTCTGCAAACCAAGAAAAGACACCTTAGGGGCAACTAGACCTGCTGCCACCTTGATCTTGGACTTCCGGCCCCCAGTACTGAGGAAATACATTTCTGTTGTCTACACCCCCCAGTCTATGGTGTTTTTTTGTTTTTTTACGGCAGCCTGAGCTGACTAATACACTTCTTTTCTGAGGTGATTTGCCAACAAAGGAAACTGAGATTTTTTTTTTTTTACCTGTTTTAGGATTCCAAATTGGGTTCTCTAAGATATATCAAAAAGTTCAAATGAAAAAATGACAGTAGTTCAACATGTTTGTATTTGGATGTGAGTGGGAACATGTACTTCAAGCCAAAGGGGTTACTTTTTCCACAGACACTTATTGAGAGAATTAGTCATGTGCCAGACACCATATGTATAGTGTATCATCAAATGTAATCTTGTCCTTTTCCTCATAATGCTACTAGTGTTAGGAATTGACATTTACATTTTCACATTTGAGGGGAAAAAAGAGACTCAGAGACTTCACGTGACTTGCTTGAGGTCAGGGAACAGGGCTGGTCAGGGAACAGGGCCGAACTGGGCTTCTGAGGCGGGTCAAGTGGATTCCCAAGACTTCACACATACCCAAGACCATGCTCTTGTCTTCATTAGAGAAGAATGACAAACCCTTAGCTCCAACAATGTGCCTGGGTCTGTTCTGAGAGATTTATGCATTTCGTTTGATTTACCTATCTAATTAGTATTTAAAACTCATTTAATCTGCACAGAACCCATTGAGGTAGATACTCCTATTATCCTGTTCTACAGATGAAAAAATGTGAGATGCAGAGGGACTGAATAACCCAGTTTATGCCCCACCCTGCAGTTCATGATATAAATGAACAACAGGTGACAGAGCTGGTATCTCTCCCCAGCCTGGGGGCAACATGGCCACAGTCTACCTGTGTTTTGGCTTCAAAGGAAGAGAATGAACACAATGGCCCCCATCCTTTCCCCTCCTTGGATCTTACTGCTCCAATTTCAACAAAATGGACAAGACTAAACATTAGGATGTTTTTATCCACATAGAGATTTTTCCTCCCATGCAAAGAAGGCTAAATCTTAATTCACTCCTCTTTTAATACAAAATTTTACCTCAATTATCAAAAACCTTTCTTACTTTGCATTTTTTTGCAGAGACCATCTTTGTAGTTGAGAAACCCACCAATGGCCAAGTATTTCCAGCCTCAGGAAGCCCACTGTGATCTGTGGTTTCTGAGAGTCATGAATCATCACTCTATTGACCTCCCTCTTGCCGAGAGGTCATGGGACCCGGGGAGAGAGACTGCGTGTGCGTGCTTCCAAACACCTATTACGTCATTCTGTTGGAATGTGGACACAGGATTCGCAGGGACTTTCTGCTTAAGCCTTGTTTTATTTAAGTTTCTATCATTCTTAGAGACTTAAATCTCATCCACAGTCGCTTGGAATCCAGGTTTCAGTTGGATTATGGAAAAGACGCAGCAAATTTATCCTTCTTAAAGCTGAACTCAGCGAATGGTTAAAGCCATCCTGCCCCAAGGCTCAAAAACGAATCCTTCAGCCCCTTGCATTTTTAAAGATCACCAGCAGTCAGCCAGTTAGATTTATGTAACCTAAGTTATATACAGTAAAAGCATGTGCTGGTTACATAACAAATGCTCATGCGAATTGGTTAAAATAGGACAGGTAAATCAGATGTTGAAACCCGGAACACAAAGGCTCCCAACAGCTTTAAATATATGTTGTTTTCATTCATAACAAGGGGATCGTTTTTTTCCTGTCCCCTCCAATAATAACAGACATGATTGAGTGTCCGCAAAATGCCAGGCACTTCACCATGGCTCAACGGCAGGAGCAACGGCTTTGGAGTGAGCTCAGACCACTTGGTATGTGACATTCAGCATGTTTCCCTGCCAGGGTTTCCCATCCATCAAATGGAGCTGGTCCCCGCTACGTGATGAAGTCAATGGGAGAATTTAATGGGAAACATTGTCAAGCGCCTAACACACAAGGGGCGCTCACAAAGGCGCGCTTCCCAGCCTGGTGCCCTTATCTGATTTTATTTACTCTTCTGGGGAAGCCAGGGGAGGGGGTTGGTGCTATTATTTACAATCCCTGATTAGCAGGAGAGGAGGCTGGAGCCCCTTGCCAACCTGACAACGTCTGGAAGTGGTGGAGGGACTTCAATGTGTCGCTCCTTAAAGGCGTGTCTCTGTTTTGCAACAGCCAGGTTATCCCATTTGCGGTTTGCGCAGGTCTTGTGACTTCTCTGCTTTTCCTTCTGGCCGCTTTCCACTTGGCACTTTCCCTGCTAATTAGCACCTCGACCACAGTACAGCAGGGGAAATCCAAAAGGGTGAGCCTCAGTTAGTAGCTGAATTGTGTGGTTTAAGAGCTTTGAAGGAAAGATTTTTTTTTTTTTAAGATTTTATTTATTTATTTGACAGAGAGAAATCACAAGTAGATGGAGAGGCAGGCAGAGAGAGAGAAGCAGGCTTCCTGATGAGCAGAGAGCCCGATGCGGGCCTCGATCCCAGGACCCTGAGATCATGACCTGAGCCGAAGGCAGCGGCTTAACCCACTGAGCCACCCAGGCGCCCTGAAGGAAAGATTTAAAAAAAAAAAAAAAAAAGAGTTTGGTAAAGGAAGAGGTGTCACATTTGAGCAGCGACATGAGTATTTGAGATTATATTTAGAGCTCGGTCATCTCACATCCTGGCCTCCCACTAATAGGTAACTGAGAGGGGATCATTATATTTAAGAAGTTTCCTGATCCTCAGGGCATTGCGTATGTTGCTCAAAGTCCTGTCAGAATTGCTGCTCATCTTAGCCATGACCAGCAGACTGCACTACTCCACATTTACGATGACTTTTCATTGGTGTTCACTCATTGCGGAGCTGGAATGACGTGCGTCTTGTACCCAGCAAAGCAAAGGCTGCAGGTGAGGAGATTAGATCAGTCACTGGGATTTCTAGGTCAGACTCCCTGGGTCCCACTTGGGTGAATTCATGTGATCCCAGACCCAGGAATCCGCTGGGGGAGGAGGCAGCTTCTGTTTTTGGAACTGGTTTGAAATGGCAGTGAGAGAAACCCCTCCGGAGAATCACTTTTCAAAATCCAGCTGAGTATCTACATTTACTCCCAAGGCAATGCCGTCCCCGCATGCTCTATGCAGTTACGTTTACGGATCATCCGAACGCAGCTGACTGAATTCGTGGGTGCTGCCAGGCTTGTGAAACCAAATCCTGCAAAGACATGGAGAAGTAGCACCATCCCAATGGCATTCTAGAAAGGGTTTGCCAAGCGTAACAGAAAGTCTTTAAAGTGCTCGTAACCTTTGATGTAATAGTTACACTTCTTAAAGATCATTCTTAGGAGACAATGCAAAAATGCAAGTAAGTGTGTTTCTTGCCATATTTACATAGATGATGGACAAAAACTGGAAACTGTGAATGTTGCAAACACGGATATTGGTTAAGTTCATTTATTCAATAAATATTTATTGTGTACCTACTCAGTGCAAACATTATTCTAGGACGTTCTTCCCTGGCAACAGGAAAGGGGGAGAGAGCATGAGTACAGATGTCCCCGGGGTGGACAAGACTAGTGGATGGAGGAGCTTGGGGGGTGGTTCTCTTCTGGTTGCTGAGGCCATCTGTGATACAGTTCACTAATAAAATATTCCACTAAAAACCATCATAACAAATTCTAGTGAAAGGGAATGAGGTTTAGACTATAACACCACATGAAAAAACGTCACACAGATGTGTGATCTGAAGTGTTTGGGATGAAATGTCTGCTGTCTGCAACTTACCGAGATACACATAAGAAATAAGATAAATTGATAAAGAGATGAGTAGACGGATGGGTAGATGTGTGCTAAAGCAAACAGAGCGAAATGGTAATTATAGACTCTGAGGGGGTGTCTACTGTGGTCTTTGTATAATTCTCTGAACTTTGCTGTATGGTTGAAAGTTTTTTAACGACATAAAATCAAGAAAAGACACATATTATGTACATGTCCACACAAACATGTGTATCTGCCAAATAGCACAGTCATTACCTTTCCGTGGTGGCAAGATGGGTATTTTTAACTCTGTTTTGTGCACTTACATATGCTACCCACACCATGCGGTCCTGGTCCCATTTCGTTAGTGAGACTTTCCCTGAAGCAGTCACTGCTGGCTTCCGGATGCTGCCTTGACCATGCTGTGGGACAAGCCCCTCTGTTTTTGCTCCTGCATCCTTTTTGGATGGCCCCTGAGTCAGCAGACCCTGCTCCCCTCCCCACCCCCCAGACCCCTGGACTGCTTCACCATCTCCCTCAGCCCCAGGCGAAGCGCGACACCCAGTCCTCCCAAGTCCGCCACGTGCTGCCCAAGGAACAGGCTCAGCCTCTGCTCCCCACGGAGCCTCTGCAATCCCAGGGCTCCCATCTCTACTCCCACACCTCCCAGCCCAGGGACCCTCCCTGGAGCTTGCCTGTGCCTTACTTCCCTAGTCTGCAAAATTGGGAAATACTAGTACTTCACTCATAATGTTACTGTGGGGACAAAAAACGAATTCACATCCATATTCAGAATAGTGCCTGGAAGACAAGGGCTACGTAAGAGCTCTATTGTTGCTACTCTCATTACCACCCCCTCTATGACTGGCACCCCCAATCCCAGATGGCTGCACGCAGTAACATACGGAGCATTAGACAATGGAGGGGAAACGGCGTGGACAGGACTGTTTGCAACTTCTGCCTTAGGTCCTCACCCACCTGAGCATTCCTTCCCGAGCCAGATCCCAGGGTCGTGGATTCCAATCTGACCCTACAGGATAATGGCAGGTCACCCATCCAAACCACACCATGCCTCTCCATGCCTCAGAGACTGAGCTAGATTGACCTCTGACCCCAGGGAGTTTGTTCAGAAGAATTAATTTGTAAACCATGAGCAAAGCCCATCTCCTGCTCCCTTCTTTCCTGCTCCAAAATTTACATCATCCCAGGATAATTAAGAATGGGAACATTCACTCAGTGGCAAACCCATCCCCTGCCCACCAGAGAATGGCTTGGTCTCAAAGCCCTCAAAAGACAAGCATAAAATGGTCTGACATGGCTGTTGTTTTTGAAGTCTCTGCTATGCGGTCTTATCATGGTCATCACGTTAAATATATTTTCCAAATTTGATGCAATTAATAGGCACCACTTTCATAAGGAGAAGAAGATGATGGTTGAACGTACTTGGTGTAGAGAGCAAGATGCTGTCGATTGCTAAGGGGCTCCCCAGAAATCAGACTGACTCGTGTTCCAGAGTTTGCCAATGGGCATCGGTTAACCCTTTAGTGTTTGTGTAACTTTTTGCAAGGCTGCACTGGGATGTTCCAAGTCCTTCTAGGAAATAGCTGTCAGAAGTCATAGATGTTGTTCTTTCTGAGTTGTAAAAACAACAGCAATCTGCTATTTTTATCAATTCCATATTTTCTGGGCCTATCAGAGTCAATAATTTGAAGTGGGGCAAAAATAAGATACGACTTTTGTATTCAGAGTTTACAAGCTCAAAACCCCAACCTTTGCCAATTTTTTTTTTTAAAAAATAGAAAAGAACTCGCTGGTTTTCAGCGCAAAAATGTCATTTGAACCCTTCATCCAAAATAACTTGTGCTTTTTTCCAAGTTCCACTTATTTTTCCAAACAAACAAAGATATCTTTTTTGACATTGTTTCCACCCAATTTTGAAACATGCCTGTGAAATTTCTCAAATAACATATTTTATGTGTTTCCTGGTGTTGGGCAATGCCAGGAAAACAATCCAGGGAGAAAAAATTTAAGAATTCATGGATCTGGCTAGTGAGAGAGAATAAATAATGACCTCTCTACCTTCCAGCAAATGTAAAACTCCCCATAATTCTTCAGGTACCAGCTTCATAGCCATCAAAGCTGTCTCACTCATTTATTTCTGGAGTGCAATTTACAAGTGTGAGCAAGGGATTGCACTTATCTTAGTGAATATACAAATGAGTGCATGATTTGACTCAATCCGTGGCTTACCTGTCAGTAGAAAAAACGTTTTGGAATAAACTAAAAAGCTCAGACTGAAAGGTAGCAGCACCACAGAGGGCTGTTTCATCAAAGCTCAGAGAGATGACTCACTCACTCTAGTTCACACAGCAAGATGGTCCCTGCGGCTCGGCATGTACATCCTCTTTAGGATGCTCTGTCCACATACAAAGCTTCACATGCATTAGATCAACATTTACCAGAGAAGTAGAAACAAGCGAGGTGACCCCATGACTCTATCTCAAACAAGCCATTGAACTCTTTCTTGGGTCTTGGTGGGGCAGCCCTCAGAAACGTTTCTCAACACATAGACGTCATTTGGCATTTTGCCCTTAGACTTTATTTTTAACAAAAATAAATAAATTAATTAAAGGTTGGAGCTTGGAACCAAATGTGAACACACTTCCAGGGAAACGATGAGTCTCTGGGACTAGAGGAGACCCCAGAGCTTGGCTGTCCATCTCCTTTCCTAATGGACATCCCTTCTGGTCAGGCGGGCATCACAGGCGTCAGCCTCACACACCATCCCTCTGGCACACGATGCCATTTTCCAAGGCAAACCATTCCATCCATCCCTGGGACTGCTCTTATTATTAGGAATCTCCCTCCCTCAAAATCCCATGAATTTTTATCCTCTGGAATTTCACAGCCTGAGTACGCTCCCTAATCCAGCTCTTTAAATATTGGAAAGGCTGCCAAACTCTTCCTAAGACCTCTGTAGCTTAGTTAAATGCCCCCAATTCTTCCAGCCACTCTTCAGAGAACAGATCTCAGCTAGAATGAGGATGCCTTGACACAGGGTCTGTGTGTCTAAGTTGGTACAGTCACATAAGGAAACTAAAAGAAGCCCAGTAAATACTATCAAACAAATAGATGAATCATTAAATGCTTATGAAATTCTTCTCATTCATCTGTTTATTTGACAAACAGGTAGAGAGCTCTAATGATATTCTTGTCAGGACAGCAGGCTTGCAAGGTTAATGAGAAATTGAAAACAACACTCTAGTTAGAGCCAGACAGTGCAAATCACATACGAAATGGCATCTCACTTTAAAAAAAAAAGGAAAGAAAAGAAAAGAAAGGAAAGGAAAGGAAAAAGAAAAGAAAAAGTCACCATTCTTCTAATAATGCATTTTACTCTTGAGTTTACTTTTCTGGTGACCATGTCACATGGCTGATTTACAGAGAGTGCACAGTCACCTCAAAATAAAGTACACCGAGAAGTTTACTTAAATAGCTGCTCTTTGTCAAGAGCCCGTCTGCCCTGCTGCACTAGTACAATGGACCGATTTTTCGTTCTCCTTAAATATAGATGCTGGCGTTTCCCACCGCCTCATTCATTTCATCCTCTGACTTGTGTTCCAACCATCACCACGAGACTGTATCCAAGCTTCCCCTTGTGAAGAAGGCAGGAAGGAAGGCGTAGGGACTCTGCACTGTGTGATCAGGAAATGTGGGAGGAAAGAAAACTTGGAATTTTGGTGACACCAGATTTCCAGAAGCCGCTGTCCTTTCCGACCTTTCCGTGCTGCCCAGGAGTCTAGTTAATGTGGTCATTATTTCTCCCGTGGGGAAAAAAGCCACTTAGGTGTGATGGCTACATCTGCACCTTCCTGGAGCAGCCTCAGTTTCTCATATTCTGTCTGCTCTGTGGTCTGCAAGAGTCAGAAGAATGTCACAGAAGTCCCAGACCCCTCATGCAGGGGTCTGCATTTACCACACCTCTCGGGCTGTCTTCACACTATCCACAACCGCAGGGTCCTCTGCCAGGTCATTCATCCCCAGTGTCTTCTGCGAAGATTATGAGAGAAGATTCCAGTGATGTTCCAGGAAGAATCGTGGGGAGTGTCAGTGAGTCCAGAGCCAGAAGTGAACCAGAAGTTCCTATTCCATTTCCACAGGTGGATTTTCCTTAATTTTTAGAAGATAATGGAAGGAGGAGAACGAAAGCAATATTAATCTCTTTTCTATATCACAGTATTTTCTATACATAAGGATTTGATATACATTTAATGTTTATAATTTTGAAGCAATCATGATCATCCCTATTTTACAGACAAGAATACTGAGGCTTAGCGAAATTTAGTGACTTCTGTCGACGTCTCAGGGGGCTCAGGTCTGCTGGGCTCTGAAGCCCGTATTCTTTAATATCCTACACACTTGGTAACTATGGAAAATCTAAATTTGAGAAAAACCTTGGAGGACAGCTCCTCCAAATGGTTAATTTTTCAGATAAATAAACAGAGGCCCAGAACAGGCTAGCAAAGTTGGCAACATTCTGGAGATGATCAGAGGCAGAAACACAAGCAGAACCCAGGTTCCCTGAAGCCCAGCCCAGCCCTTTCTCTCCTCACCACGTGAGCTCCTCTTCAAGCAGACAACTACCCCTGCGGGAAGGATTGCTTCAGGAAGAAATCCCCAGACCACATGGCCTAGAAAGAAAAGGTGCTGCTAGTTGGTAGGATAATATTTTGAGAGGGCAGCAAAAATGATGTGACAGTGAAGACTCGAACGTCATGGAAGGGTGTGTGTAAGAAGTGAAGAGAGAGACATTGCTAACGTGACAGGTAAAATGTCAGAATTAAACTCTGCACAGAAAGCAAAGGTGGGCAAGCTGGACGGCTCTGTCCGGCAGTCTCTTTCACTGAATTCGGTCAAAATACTCCCTGCACCAGGAAACCAGGATAGAGACTGTGATAAAAAGGTTGAAGGGACAGTTTCGAGTGGATAAAATGAGGGAATCCTGAAAAATTGCATCTGATGTGAACTATTGTGACCCAGAGGTCAATCTCTTATTTCTGTTTCAATGATTAATCTCTTCCACATGGCAATTAAGCAATAAAAAAAAATTGTCCCTTGTATAAAACTATCTAATGGGAAAATATATAAAATGAAAAAAGTATCCCAAAAAATCATTTAACTGGGGGCCTGGGTGGCTCAGTTAGCTAAGTATCTGCCTTCGGCTCAGGTCATGATTGCAGGGTCCTGGGATCAAGTCCCGAATCGGTCTCCCTGCTCAGTGGGGCGTCTGCTTCTCCCTCTCCCTCTGCCCCTCCTACCTGTTGTGTTTGTGCTCTCTCTCTTTCTCTCTCAAATAAATAAATAAAAATCTTTTTTAAAAATTGTCCAAGCAATGATGTGTAAGTGACAAGTCAGTTCCTTACAAACAGTGGAAATATTTGAACGTGGAAAAGTTCCAACAATCATTTTCCTTCTCTAACTGAGCAAAGTAAGAGAATCCGGAGGTGATGTTCTATAGACAAGTATGATTTTTACTTAAATGGATTTTCAAAATTTAGTATGCCGATAGAAATGCTTCTGGTAATTAATTAGCAAATAAGAATTGTCCTTGGAGTCAGTCTACTTTTGCAGCAGGACGTTTGCCTTGAATGTGATCATTTGTAGTTCAAGTCACTGAATTAGTTTTGTTCCAGATGAGCCAAGCTGCATTTATAATTCTCTTCTTTCCAAAAGTAAACCACAATCAAAACTAGGTCACAGATGCTGTTTGAAAATAATGACTAACATCTGCATAGCCCAGTTATGGTTTAAAGAGTAAATTCACATCCATTATCTCATTTGATGCCCATGAAAATTTCTGAGGCAGATATTATTGCTCCCCCACCAAGGCTCAGAGTTTGAATGACTTGGCTAAGGATGTACGATGAGTATGTGACTGTGACAGAATGACGCTCCTTCCATTCCCCTGCATTCTGCCCATCAAATGTACCATCAACCAGAACTATAACAACCCACGAAAGACCTACAGGTTCAAAGTCTCCTGGAACCCAATTAACCAGGATCTATAATGGTCTGGTTTTATTTATTTATGTTTTGGGGGATAGGAAAGAGGACCTTGGGGTAACCATCTACTTTTAAGATAGAAAAAAAAATTACATTCTAGACGTCTGGAAGTTTCTCTATTTGGTGTATAGGTATTCTGATCTCATACACTCTTCTAGACAACCTTTGATTGTTCTAATAGGAATCTAAAGCCAAGAGACTCAATCATAGAAAAAAATCTATTTTTTTCAACACAGAGTTCTATTAGTGTATTAATTTTTAAGGATTTATAATTTTTTCAAAAGGTGAAACAAGAAAGATTTTCTGGTTAACCAGAAAAGTAAATTAACAAGAAATGTTGTTCATGGACTGTAGTGCCATCACTGCACAGAAATGATGCTTGAGTCTATGGACAAATATTTGGCACGACTCTCTCTCACCTTTTCACTGCTATTTTTCTTCTCCAAGGCTGATGACTACAGCCAGAAAATGAGATGTCAATTAGGAATCGTCCCTTATTTTTTTCAAAGGTATACGTGCTGAAATTTTGGAATCTGGGCATATAAAACTCGGAATTGGGAGGGGAAAAAAGATCCTTCTGTCAAATGGGATTCTTCAGTGTTCCTGAGGAGAAGCAGGAAAGGGGGAGAATTTCTTCAAAGGGGACGTTCCTTTATCCTACAGTTATTTTTGGTGGAAGACATTGGTTTTGGATAGCTTGGTTCCAGATCGTGTCGGAGTCCTGAAGTCTACAATAAAGACAAAATGTAATAAGAGGAAACTTTCTTGGAATCCAAAGCAGACTTTTCCTTCCAAGAGTTTCTGCAGCACTTAAAATCACAGTGTAATTTTGTTTACAAGGAAAGAAGGATATTCTGACCAAAATGAAACAGATTTGATACATGATCCTCAGAAGCAAATATTTCCCCCAGGCTATTAAGGCAATAAACTTGAGAGAAAGTGATTTTACATGAAAAAAAAAAAATCAGAGATGAAGGAACATGTAATTAAAGCTGGGTCTATACAATATCAACTTTGAAATAACAAAATCAGTCAAATAACCAAGATTTATCTTCTTAATGCCAACAACATGGTATAGATAACCCACCCCACCCCCCCAGTAAATCATCAAATTGATACCAGTGACCGTTTTAGTCTACCAGGACTGCCATAACAAAATACCACAGGCCAAGGGGCTTTGACAACAGAAGTTTATTTTCTCACAACTCTGGAGGCTGAAAGTCAAAGACCAAGATGTTGGCAAGTTTGTTTTCTTCTGAGGCCTCTCTCCTTGGCTTGCACATGGCTACCTTCTCTCTGCGCCCTCGCGTGGCCACCCCTCCATCTATGTGTCTGTGCTCTAATCTCCTCGTCTTATGAGGACGCTAGTCTTATGGGATTAGGCCCACCATACAACCTCATTTGACCTTACTTTATCATTTTTTTACCTGATCACCTTTGTAAAGGCCTCATCTCCAAATGTAGTCACCTTTTGAGATAACTCAGGGTTAGGACTTCAACATCTGAATTTGGGAGGACAGAGTGCAGTCCATAATACATCACCTTCTGCTCCCACAGACTGTACATCCTTCAACAGACAGACTACACTCTCCCCATCCCAACAGCCTTAAAGTCTTAATCCACTCCAGCATCAACTCTAAACCCATAATCTCATTGAAATACCATCTACATCAGACGTGGGTGAGACTCGAGGTACAATGTGCCCTGAGGCAAAATCCTTCTCTTACTGTGAATCTGTGAAACCAGATAAGTTATCTCCCTCCAAAATAACGGTGGGGCACAGAACAGACATTACTATTCAAAAGGGAAAGTCAAGAAGAATAATGGAGTGACAGATACCAAGCAAGTCTGAAACCTAGCGAGACAAATTACATGAGGTCTTAAGGCTAGAGAAGAACCGTCTTAGGCTCCAGTCTCTTATCTTCTGGTCCATCAGGGAGGCAGTCCTTCCCTGGGGCCCTGGGCAGTCATTCTACCCTATAGAATCAAAAAACAGCAGTCGCATGCCTCCCTCCCACTCCCCCCAAACACACTGATCCACAAGCCTGTATCCTCTAGGCCTGTGGTGGTGATGACAACACTGCTGAACTCTGAACTGCCGTAAGGGCCATTCTTCTGTTTTCTTGAAGGATAACACATGTTCACAGCCAGAAAGCCCTACTGACTCATCCTGCAAAATCTCAGAAGCCCAACAGCATGCCTTCATTCTGTCCCATCTCTGTCCTCTTCAGTCCAAGCTGGCAGCATTTCTGCTGAAACAGCTAATTGGATCCATGTGTCATACCTGTAATCACTTTAGAGCCAAATGATTGTCCAACCACATGCTTGGTGTTTTCTCCAGACCAAGCATTCTCATTTTTGGCACTATGGGTAGTCTGAACATTTCCAAATCTTCAAGTTCTGATTACGTTTGGCCTAACAATTCCTTCTTCAGTGTGTGTCTCCCCCATCACCTTTTGTTACAGGCAGTAAGGAGAAACCAGGCAACACTGGTCATACTTTTCTCAGGAATCTCCTCAACTAAATATCCAAGTTAATCACCTACAACTTCTACCTTCCACAAACTTTGGACCCAGTTCAGCCAAGTTCTTAGTCCCTTTATAACAAGGACCACCTTTCCACCAGTTTCCAATAGTATGTTCCTCAGTCTCATGTGAGACCTCACCAGAAGCACCTTTGATATTCTTATGTCTATCAACAGTCTCTTCAAGGTAGTCTCAGTTTTTCCTGTTAGGAACCTCAAAAATTCTTCCAGGTTTACCCATTACCCAGTCCTAAAGCCACTTGGATAGTTTTAGGTATTTGTTAACAGACTCCTACTCCATAGTGGCAAAATCTTTTATCAGTCAGGGTTCTCCAGAGAAACATAACCAACAGGAGGCACATAAATACAAAGACTGAGTTTAAGGAATTGGATCGTATGCAAGTTTGGCAAGTCCAAAATCTGCAGGGTAGGTTGTCAAGCCAGTGACCCCAAAAAAGAGTTGTAGCTTGAGTCTAGAATGTATTCTGCTGGCAGGGATCCCTCTTCTGAGGAGGAGGTCAATATTTTTCTCTTAAGTCCTTCAACTGATTGAATGTGGCCTCCCATTTTAGGAAGAGTAACCTGCTTTACTCAAAGTTTGTTGATTTAAATGTTAGTTTCATCTAGAAAACATCTTCACAGGAAACTCCAGAATAATATTTCATCAAATCTAAGTACTGTGACCTAGCCAAGTTGACACATACAGTTAACCTGTACAGTGACATATGGTTATTTAATTCCTAATCAAGGGCCAGAGGTGAACTCAAGCATATACACTAGGAAGAAGCATGGAATCCTGCTAATAGTCCAGAACTTGAAGTCAACAGAGACATGCACTGTGCCAAATGATTGGCTAAATGATTTATCTGCTGTCAGTTTTTAATTTATGAAATAGGATTAGAATTAATAACTCCCTCATCAAGGGTCAAATGTGATGATAAAATATAAAACACATTGAAATGTCAGTTATTAATCAGGAAATTGTTGTCTCCCTCTTTAAAGAGAAAAATACAGTCTAAGATGCACAGAAAACTTGGGTGTCTATCTTGGCCAATACCAAGATGCCTTGCATGGATGATTGGATGACATCTGACTTGCTCTTACCCCACACTGAAGCCAAGCTCAAGTTATTACCATGGAGATTGAAGTCTGAAAGCCATAAAGGCTTTCTTAAAACTACTATGTGTGCAGAAGGAAATACCAAATTCTCCTACCTGAGTGATGTTACTTTTCTGTTCTTCTGTTGACATTGTGGCCAACTTTGCTGATAGGTGGTAGGTTTGAGAAAGGTGGTTTCCAGGTCAAAGTTTCTATAAAATGTAATCAAAGTCACACATGTGGAAAGCTAGACCATCATTATTAGGACAAAGTCTTTTTTTAAGAAAAATTTGCTCCTGCAAGTAGAAATAATGATTCAAAAATGATTCAACATTGTCTTCTGAGGTCAGTGACAGAGATGGAGATCTGGATAGCTGCTTTTGCTCAGTTTTTTTTTTAAGATTTTATTTATTCTTTTATTTATTTATTTGACAGGGAGACAGAGATCACAAGTAGGCAGAGAGGCAGGGAGAGGGGGAGGGGGAGCAGGTCCCCTGCTGAGCAGAGAGCCCAATGAAGGGCTCAATCCCAGGACCCTGGGATGATGATCTGAGCTGAAGGCAGAGGCTTAACCCACTGAGCCACCCAGACACCCCTCTTTTGCTCAGTTTTAACCTTCTTGCAAAAAAAAGGAATGGAATTAATGAATCAGCTGTCTCATGCTGGACTCTTTTCCCCTACATTGTCTAATTTAGCCTTCCCCAAATCCTGCAGCATTGATATTATCTCTGCAAGGGAAACTATGGGGGTTGCCAACAACTTGGAAATTAGAAAAATCAAGTTAATAACAGAGAGTTAATAATAGCACCACAGACACCAGATCTGAGCTAAGATATTAAAATGTAACTGGAAGAAAGAAAGAAAAAAAAAAAAAAAACCAGAAAGGCTTGTAAGCCAAACTGTCATAACTGGAGCCACCGACAAAGTTAAGCAGGCCATACTTGGTCATTCCCAGAAGTAGAGGAAGGGACAGTCACAGACCAGTGTCCATACCAGCAATCACCAGGAGAAAAGGGATCCAGGCCTATGGATACAACCTGTCAGTCACTGTGGCAAATTTAGCTCTATTATGAAAATGGATGGAAGAAGCTTCCAGAGCCCAAGGCCACAGGACACTTAAATTGCATAACTCTTTAATCATACCCTGAATGCATTCACCAAGGAACTTCCCAATTATAATTTGCTTGCCCATGTAACTTACCCACAAGAAGACAAAGGGGCCACTTGAGCCATTGCAACTATTTTGGCCAATGTGGTAGCTATGCCTCCCATTCCAATTTAATACATTGGCAGTGTGTGTGGTTTTACATTAGCCTTATGAATTTGGTTAATGTGAGTCTGTCCCAAAGGACAGAATACAATCTTGGTGAAGAGAAACAAGATTAAAAGTCATATCTTAAACAATGGAAAGTGAGCCTCAATATTCATCTCATGAAACATCTTAGCAGACTGACAATGAGTTATGCTTTGTCTCTCCATGTACAATCCTACTTAGAAGTTCAACCCTACTACCTACCTACCTTCCTTCAATGTAGGTTTCCTTTTCCATAAAATAGGAACATCTTTGCCTGAAATTAAGTAAGATAATATAAATAAAGTCGGTAGTAAAGACCACCAATATAGGAACTCGACTGTAGGAACTCAGTAGATGTTAATCCCCTGTTCTTCTGGCCCCATGAAGACATTTTCCTGGAAGCCAAAATTAGGGAACACACCACACCAGGGCTCTCATTTTTCCTCTGAGTCAGAAGTTCTCTACTTCCAAAGAAGTGCTTATTCATTCAGCTAAATTTCCAGTTGTCAGAACCTCTCTCTTATCTAGAGTTCCTCAAAACAAAAACATAGGAAATAGAAGGGAACAGGATAACAACGAGTGGTACTCATCAGTTTAACAAACATACAAGAGTCAGAAGTAGCATGGTCCTGGGACTAAAGAGGTTAACATAACAGTGTGGACACCAAGGGAATTGCCAGTGAGATTGTTGGGTCTAGCAGA
Organism: Neogale vison; assembly: GCF_020171115.1. Taxonomy (NCBI): domain Eukaryota; kingdom Metazoa; phylum Chordata; class Mammalia; order Carnivora; family Mustelidae; genus Neogale; species Neogale vison. The sequence goes on from NC_058098.1 coordinate 135,711,885, forward strand.
AATCCCCTGGTCACTGACAGAAATCCACCAGCTCCAGGAAGAGGACATCACACAGTGACCACACTGAAGGCATGTTCTCTGGGGACCTTGTTAACTGGGAATACCATGGGGTCAAAGGATCACCCAGCTCCCAGAGCCGCAGAAGGCATTCCTGTCCTCTCGGTCATGGACACAATAATAAAATGGGTTATTGCTGCTCTGGATAAATTTGGAGGTGGGGACAGGGACAGAGTGCAAAGCAAGGAAAATTACCAAGGCCATTTCCTCCCAGAGCACATTCTTTGACATCCAAGTTGGCCAGATTGACAAAATAGCAATCCTTGAAGCATGCTGTCTGCGACACGGATGAACTCCTTCTTCACTTCTTGAATGTTTCAAGATGTATCTTTATAGCAACAAACTAAAATGAAGATTAATGGGAGAAGAGAGACACAGAGCCAATTCTTACCCCACCAGGAATCATGGAGCACGAAGCAGCCCAGAGAGTTTGGCTGGGAGGGCTGCCAAGATGGCTGTCAGAGCAACAGTGGAAAGAATCCGTCTCCCCTGGCAGGGACCACTTCCCTCTCACCTCCGGGAGAAAAAGATGCATTTCCTAGAATAGACTCAAATCTCTTTCAGTCCAAGGTCAGAGACACCTCTGTCCAACTTTGCTTCCGTTTCTACACAAGGAAGTAAGGACATCAATGCAGTCTGTCTTCTAAAAGTAGAGTTGAAATGGATGTAGTCCACGTGTAAGTTTGGGCCAAGAAAGTTCTTTCAAAATCTGGTCTCAGAGTTTTGGGTTTCTCCACTGATTTAGTTTCTGTTCTCAATGAAAAAAAGGCCTGAAGGTAGGAAGTGTGGAGAATTAGGAATGCAGTGTCTAGAGTGCAAGCCCATATTCAAGAGAGCCAGCTTTGGAGTCAGACAACGCTGACTTGGGATCCTGATCGCACCACTAATGACTGTGTGATTTTAGGCAAGTAACTTAACCTTCCAGAGCCTCAGATTCCCATTCTGCAAAAGTAAGCCTGATATTATCTTTGTCACCCAGTTGTGCAGATTAAACGAGATAACATATGCAAGGTGCATAACACAGCCTTGATACATAGTTGATGCGACCCAAATGTTAGTTTCCTTCCTTTTCAAGTTACCTTTTTAGAATTTCTGAATGCATTCACACCGAAAAGTACTGTGGAGAAGAGTGTCTTCAATTATACTTTGTAGAGAATATGAAACATATGGGAGGAAGATATTGATCCCAAGCTGCCAAAATTATTTTTGTGGAAGGAAAATTCGAATCATTGCATATCCATACTGCGCTCTTTGCTGCAGGTGTGCCTACAAAGTCTTGGACGCTATTAAGTTGAATATATTCATTACGACATAAATAGAATTCGGGGAGCTACTTCATTCAGGTTGGGGCTTTGAGTGGCACCATCTTCTGTAGAATCACTCCATTGGGTATGTATCAACACGCTTGAAAATGTCAGACTGGGAAGAAGAAGTTTTCTCCCTGGGATTTGAACACCTGGTGTGAGAAAATCTAACAGAAAGGTGATGGCAGAGAAAGAAGAATAATTCTTATTCTTCCTATATAATCTAGTCAAGCAACACTGAGCAAAGCAATAACTCTTCCTCTTCACATTTTTGATACATATTTAATGGCCTTTTGCAATAAGCCATGGGACATGTTTGCAACAAAATAGTAAGTTTCTTAGATATGAACAGGTCAAGAGCATCATAAACTTCATATCATGCAGCTCCATCTGCATAGAGGTGAGTGGCTCGTGGGGACAGACGGGATCTGGGTGTACTGCAGGAAGCAAGGGGTTGGAAGGAAGACATGAGAAAATTATTCACTCCATACCACATGCCAGGCACCGTGTTTTGCATTTAGAGACACTGTGTCACTTGAACCTCACTACATCTTCATGAAGTCAGAATTACCTTTTCCCATTTTAGAGATGAAGAAATTGAGTCCAGTGAAATTTAACTAGTAAATGGCAAGGGTTAGTTTTGAACCCAAATGTGTCTGACTCCAAAGCCTAGCCTTGCCCAGGGTCCCATACTGCCCACCCAAGGACCTCTCAGATGGGCTCTACCACACCTTCTCCTTCCCTTTATGGTAGAACCATCCCCAACCCAAGGAGATGGAGTGCATCGCTTTAGGTCAAATAGTGAACTCCTCTTGAAGGCAGAAGCCAGCTTCTCTGACAGTGATACAGTTCATTTTCCTACGTGTGTCCCAATCAGAAAGGCCCCTGGATGTGGGCATTGCAAGCCTGCTCAGCAATCTCCAGCTCAGGAAACAGAACTTGCATTTATCCACATGCCACAGGCAACTGGAGTCCTCCGCGACACCTCCCTGTCTGTCGCCCCTCCAAATGATATATCAGCATAGCCTATCATCTCTACCTCCAGAAAGCCACCCAAACCCCCAGCCACCCAACTGCTAGCCCATGCATATTTATGGTGGCCTCTTACCTGCTACTCATCACTCCCCATGCTCTGTATTCTGCATAGCACTCCAAGAACATTTTCCTTCCCTCACTCATTCGTTCATTCATGCAACAAATATTTCTAAGCACTTGCTGTGTGCCAGGCACTGTTTTCAGTGATAAAAATAAGCTAGAAGCCTGACCTTGCACAGCTTACACTTTCTTCAGGGGGAAGTAGCAAGGCAAGTAGAAATATAAATATGTAAAACAGACAGGAAGTTGCGTTGTGATCAGTTCCAGGAAGAAAAAAAAGTGGAGAAGGGGGTCACATGTTTGAGGGGGTGGACAAAGGTGACGTGGCTGCGAGCACCTGCAGGAAGTGAGGAGTGAGCCGTGCACGCAGCCGGGAGAGGGACGCTCCTGGTGAGAGAACACAAGTGCAAGATCCTGAGATACGACCACACACAGGACGAGCCTGGTCCAAGAACAGCACTGTGGCCAGAGGGCTAGAACTGAGAGAATGGGGGATAGCGGGGGTGGGGGGGGGGAGCAATGGGAGAAGCCTTCAGATGGAGCCCTTGGGCCAGAGATCCCCCTGGCTGAGCCCTTCGTGCAAACCAAACCTTCTCCTGAGCATTTTGCATTTATTGATTCTTCATTTTCACAAATGGACAACCTTCAAAATCCCATATTTTTTAGATGCAGAAATTGAGATTTGGAGAAGCTCAATGACACGCCCAAGGTCACACAGAGCTGAAATTGTCTAATTTCATTGTGCTCCAGCTGCTTCTCTATGGATCTGGGTCTGTGCTGTGCTATGAAGTCAGGACACGGCTTTAGTAAAATGTTCTTAGCCATAATGTCCATCGTGGGTTGAACTATGACCTCAGTTCTGAACTTTAAAATGCTGCTCAGAGCAAGCTGTGAGCTCGGACTGAAATTTCACCCAGGAGCACAGCCCAAAGTTGGGTTCTATGTTTCGATTAAGCTGAAAGACCTGCAGCTCAACTTTCAGGGACCTCAGTTTCCCCAGTGAAAATAAGATTGGACTTCAAAGGGTCTCTGCGTTAGAGGGGTTCTTAGAGGTTATGCAATTCAGCATCTGCATTTGGAGTGGGTGAGACAGTTGCAAGGAGGAGGTATGACCTGAACAAGGTCGCCAAGTGGCTCCAAGGCAGGGCTGGCACTCCCAACCTGGTACCTTCTCCTGGGAGCACACGTCTCTCTCTATGAGTGTGTGAATTACCCTGCCTTGGCTTCAAGGCATTAAATTAACAGGAAAGATAATGAAAGCTTGGGCAGGACTTCCAGCTGATTCCTCGAAGGAACCTCCCCTATGTTAGCATGATGCTGGCCTCTCCTCATACCAGGCAGTGAGCAGAACAGTGAGTCCCAAGTGATGTGTCCACATCCTAACTCCTGGACCAGTGCCTCACACATTATATGGCAGAAATGCGAGTGTTACTTGATGTGGCAGAAGATACGATTAAGTTTACCATCCCGAGCAGGGGAGCTCATGCTGTGTTATCATGGTGGGTCCTCAATGCAATCACATCCTCTTGTAAGAGAAGCAGAGGGAGAGACAGAATTGAGGAGGTCAACAATGGAGGTAGAGATCAATGGGCTGGGACCCTATGCCAAGGAATGCTGGAACCACTAGAAGCTGGAAGTCATAAGGAATGGGTCCACCCGCCAGAACCCCCAGGGGGATCCCGGCCCTGCATACATCTTGACTTCAGTGTTGGCTCAGTGAGACTGATCTCAGACTCTGGGCTCCAGAAACCTGAGACAACACCTGTCTGTCCTATGAAGCCACCAACTGTGTCGTGACTTGTCGCAGCAGCCCCAGGAAACCAGTAACTCTCTACCTGCTAACTTCCTTCCATCTTCACGGCCCCTTGCGCTGACCCCCATGTCTTGGCCTGAAGGCCTCAGAGCCCCTACGTGCATCCTGCTCCCCTGCATCCCAGCTCCCCCCAGCCCCAGACCTCCCGGCAGCGTCGTCTTGCCATCCTGCTTGCCGCTCGTCCTTCCCACCCCTCCCATCTCCAGAACCTCCCTTCCCATAAGCCGCTCCCCAGGGCCTCATCCCATCTGCTGGAGGCCACAGTGGATCCAAAGCCTCTTCCAGCAGCACCACAAATCTTCATTAGGATCGTCACCATCATCAGTGTGCTGGAACCGCCGTGGTCTGTTAGCACGCCTTGGTGGCGGCGTGATGGATGACGGCCCCGCTGCCCTCCCAGAGGCCTCCGCCTGGTGCTGAGTGTCATGAATGAAAGCGCGTGTGAGGGAGCAGCTGGCAACGAGGATGAGGCCGGGGTGGCCAGGGTGCGGGTCTGCTGCCGCCTCTTGGCAGTCAGCAGCGCTATCCCTGGGTACCGGGAGGAGCACCCCCCGGGTCAGCGAAGTCCCCTCTGTCCGCACAAACCAGGCCGGGGGCACCCGGGCAGGCTTATCAGGAAAACTCAGGACACCCAGCTAAACTTGAAACTCAGATAAATGCCAAATAAGTATTCCTCTGTGTCCTCGTTGGCACATATCAATACTAAAAAGTCTTCATTTTGTATCTGAAATTCAAATGTAACTGGGTGTCCTGTATTTTTATTTGCTAAATCTGGCCACCCTCAACCTGGCCTGGGTCCCCAACAGGTAGCACTGGATAGTCCCTTGGTGAGCCACGTCACAGCCTACCTGTGAAGGGGGCATCTGTCCAGGCTGCTGGGAGCTGCCCTTGGACAGAAGCTAAGGACCCTGTGGCATTTGGAGTCCTTGCCAGAATTCTAGGAACCTCAGGCAGACACCCCCAGGTCCCAAAGCTCGGGCAGAGGGAAAGAACTAACCCGCTCCAGGAGAGACCGTGGAAAGCAAGAGACCACAAGAGACCATGGGAGGTGGCTGGGAAAAGCTGCACGGCATCCTTACATTCACGGACTTCCACAGCATGTGCTAGGCAAGGCGCTGCCCATGCAGAACTGAGAGGAACACAGCCTCCGTCCTGAGGGAGCACAGAGGATGCTACAGAATATCCCCCCTCATTACCCTAGAGTCAGGGTCCACCATGGGAGTGTCTTCTCTGCACCTCCTCCCAACCCTGAAATCAGCAGGTGATCCCCAGCCATCCCTCCCCTGTGGCATCGCCCAGAGCACGGCTCCAAGTCTACTACTCTGCTTTATGCCCTCACTCCGTCCACCTTGGACCAGTGCCCTCTATAAATTTGCTCTGTTTCAGGTCACATGTCACACACACACACACACACACACACACTCACACACACCACCTTTCTGGCTCTGAGACAGCACCAGATTAACTGGCCACGAACATCCAAACCCACTGGCACGGCATTTAGAAACCCCTGAGGTCCGTGTGCCCACCGCGCCTCCCACCAGCCCCCACCAAGCACCCAATGCTGTAGGCACATGGGATGGCAAGCTGTTTCTGGCAAGTGACCTGTTTGGCTTCCATCCTCTTGCTCCTCTTTGGAATCTGGGACTCAGAAAAACAAGAAAGGAAAAGCTTTGGCTAAACTTTCATCAACCAACTTAGCACAGCATGGCTTAGGAGGGTTTTCTCTGACCCACCAGGGAAGTTTCTCTACCCCCTCCCCGATGACAAAGCTCTACGGCTTTTGTTCTTCCTGAGGAATCTGGTGTCAGTCAAGGTAGAGACCCCAGGACACCTGCCCTATTCAGGGAAACTTCTCCCCTCAGCCGAAGCCACAGATCCTTCTGACACTGGCCCGAGATGATGCGTTAGCAAGAAATGCGGCTGAGTTTCAGAGCTCAGCACTCCAAACTCAAAGCTTCCTCCTTCCTCCTTCATCTTCTCCACTACACAGAGCCTCCATTGTTCTCACCTGGAGACGTCTGTGGACAAGGGAGGACCAGCCGGAGAGACCAGCTATGGTTATATATCCCCCTCCTGCACAATTTCTGTAACTACACTGCAACTCTGCACACCCCACTTCTTCCCAGCATTCCCTCAACACCTTCGCCTTCCTGCCTATATTACGGTAAGCTAACTGCTGTCGGTCACAAATCCCAAATCTCGGCAGCTTAACACAGCAGAACTTCCCCATCTGCCAACCCTGCTTCTGTCTTCCCTTCGATTGTTCTTTTTTTTTTTTTCAATCACCCTTCATTTCAAGATTCATGGATAAACTACCCCCACACTGATCTCTACATAAGACTCCCCTTCTCAGGTCCCCAAACTCCACACACACATCACTTCTGCTCACACAGTATGGGCACACACAGGCTGCTGACAAAGAGCCTGGGGACTAGGGTCTTGCAAGGTCACCAGGGGCCAGAGAGTGCTGTGTTCATCTGCACTAGCAGTGTCCATAATGGGCACGTTCCTCCGATCCAACGCTTCGGCCCAAAGTGGAGCACTGGAGAGCACAAGCCTCTGACCAGGAAGAGGAGATGTGTTTGGGACACCTGGTGTCCCAGCCGGTTAAACATCTGACTCTTGATTTCAGTTTGGGTCATGATCTCAGAATCACAGGATTGAACCCTGGCTGGAGCTGCTTGGGATTCTCTCTCCCCTTCCCTCTCCCATTCCTCTGCTCATGCTCTCTCTCTAAAATAATTAATAAATTAACTAATTAAATGGGGGGGGGTTGACCCTGAGACATGGTCCCCAAGTGCTGGACTTGGAATCAGGACACCCAGCGGGAGTCCCGGCACTTCTACTTCCTACCATCAGTAAAATGTTACTTTTCTTCCTTCTCCTGCAAAGTCCATTTCCCAAATGCATTAACATGTGGCCCCAAATACTGCAATAGAGAGAGCAGTTTTGAGGATTAACAAGAGAAATGATGCAAAATCGATGACCCCCAGGCCTGGAATGGAAAAATCTGTCTCTGGATATCTGGAGGGTCCCAGTCTCCCTGCTGGTGTCGGCTTGATCTGGTTAAACACACTCAAGGGTCTGATGACAAACCTATGGGCAGGGATGCTCAGACATCACATCCTATCAAGGGATGACCAAATAGAAATGAATTAGCAAGTTGGAGAATTCAGTATTATCACTGTTTGACTTTCTCTGTAGCAAAACTTTGAAGATGTTTTCCTTCGGTATTCAAGCACTTGATCTCAACTCAGGATTCAGTGGCCTCAACCGCCCTGGAGTTCTGCGGTTTGCATGAATTGGACCAGGATCTGTTGCTGGGTTCTGGCACTTACTTGAGTGAGCCTCTGAAGGCAGGAAAGAGCCATGGCTGGCTGAGCTTCAGGCGTGCCCCCACAGCACCGCACTTGTGGGAGGAGGATCACTGGGCAGAACAGCTTGGCAAGAGTTAGGGACTGCTTCCTTCTGGCCTCATGACCTGAAACCAAACCAGCATAAGCCAACAATGTAATCAGAGCATTGAGAGGCTCTCAGAACTGAGTCCAATCTATACAATACCCAAGGACGAATGCTGGGGTATCAGAGGGGTTGACATAAATGCTATTAGACACTCAGCCAAGGCCCCTGATCCCAGTCCCAGGACCTAGGACTCAGGACTGGGCCCCCTGGGGTTGGGGGATGATGTGGCTGTGTCCACAGCAGTGAAAATCTCAGATTCTGGAGTAAGAGAAGCAGCATTTACCTTCCGGGGGTGGGGGGCGACTTTTTAGCTGTGTGGTTGGGAACACGTGGACTACCAAAACCCTCTGTGAGTGAATACTCCCATCCCTAAAATAGAGAGCAAAATAGTACATGCATCATCATGTTAACATGAAGATTTGATCAAAGAAATCCAAGAAGCTTTCTAAAGAGGCACCTAAGTGTCTCAGTCGGTTAAATGTCTGCCTTTGGCTCAGGTCATGATCCCAGGGTCCTGGGATTAAGTCCTGCATGAAGCTCTCTGCTCAGTAAGGAGCCTGCTTCTCCCTCTCCCTCTCCCTCTGCCCCTGCCCCCTGCTCATACTCTCTCTTTCTCTCAAATAAATAAATAAAATCTTTAAAAAAAAAAAGTAGCTGGGATTTGGCAACTTGAAGTTAGTTACCATTATTATTATTGCTTTTATTACCATTATTATCACAAGAGGTATCTTTGCTTGCTGATGCTCTCCCTGAAGACTGACCTGCCCCAGGCCTGTGCTGGATCTCAGAGGTGGAGACACTTCCCTGCTATGGAGTTGCCCACAGTCTGCTCTGGGAACAACAGAAATAGAGAATATTCTGTTTTGATCCAAGTACCTCAAGACCATGATAGCACAGATGTGAGCCGTACCCTAACCTGTGGGCATGTTGTTGCCACACTTTTTTAGCCTGCAAATCTATGTGGCTAATGGAGGAAACACACAGCCCAGGGTTCCTGTGTGCTAGGGAAGGGAAACAGGTGGTATATGGATGGGCTGCTTGGGGGAGGCTCAGCGATAACTGTGAACATGGACACAGATCATGGATGTCTGCTGCCACCCACTTTCTGAAGGTATACCAGGAATACAACATTCTCAAAACTAGAAGACATTTCCAAGGAGTAAGTGGCCACCGTGGAGGGTTCCAAAGAAATACTGTTGTTTTGACCAAGATTTCCCACATACAAGCTGTACAACTATAGAAAGCCACCTAACCTCTCTGAAAGACATTGTTTTATACACAAAATGGGAGTAATAATACTCACAGCTTAGTAAGGGACTGCTTAATATTTACAGTCACAGCTCAGCCTGCTGCGACAGTTACGTTAAGCAATGTTTGGTTATCCGTTTCTTTTCTTTTTTCTTTTTTCTTTTTTTTTTTTAACCACAATTGGCTCCATACCACAAAGGGTGTTAAGCTCTTATCAACAGACCTGGTGCAGCAGGAAAATTAAATCAACCATAAAGAGGAGAAACCAGGGATAAGAAAAGGAAAGGCAGGGGAAAGACCAATGCATATAACTATATACCATTTGATTCTGTAACAGATGTGAATAATTTTTGTTCTGAGCTTTCTAGTGGCCAAGGCAAAGAGAGAAAGCTGGTCAGTTGCAAGATTAGTGGTGTCCCTAATATGAAAACAGGCCTGCTGTTCACAAGTGATGTATTTGTTTTAAAACTCTTAGCTTCTACAAAAAAAATGTGCCCAACTATTAACTACTACTACTACATGACCACGCCCACCACCATCATCATCGTTGTCACCAACTAACACAGTGGGTTTTGGTTTTGTTTCTGTTTTTGTTTTTTATTATGTTATGTTAGTCACTATACAGTACATCATTAGTTTTTGATGCAGTGTTCCATTCATTGTTTGTATATAAGACCCAGTGCTCCTTGCAATAAGTGTCCTCCTTAATACCCATCACTACGCTCACCCATCCCCTAATCCTCTACTCTCTAAAACCTTCAGTTTTTTTCCTGGAGTCAGTAATCTCTCATGGTTCATCTCCCCCTCAGATTTCCCCTCCTTCATTTTTCCCTTCCTTCTCCTAATGTCCTCCATGCTACTCCTTATGTTCATATGAAACCATATGATAATTGACTCTCTCTAACTGACTTAATTTCATTCAACATAATCTCCTCCAGTCCCATTCATGTTGATACAAAAGTTGGGTGTTCATCTTTTCTGATGACTGTGTGATATTCCATTGTATGTATGAGCCACATCTTCTTTATCCATTTGTCTGTTGAAGGGCATCTCAGTTCTTTCCACAGTTTGGCAACTGTGGCCATTGTTGCTATGAACATTGGGGGTGCATGTGGCCCTCTTTTCACTACATCTGTATCTTTGGGGTAAATATCCAGCAGTGCAACTGCTGGGTCATAGGATAAGTCTATTTTTAACTTTTTGAGGAAGCTCCACACTGTTTTCCAAAGTGGCTGCACCAACTTGCATTCCCACCAACAGTGTAAGAGGGTTCCCCTTTCTCCACATCCTCTCCAACACTTGTTGTTTCCTGTCTTGTTAATTTTTGTCATTCTAACTGGTGTAAGGTGGTATTTCAATGTGGTTTTGATATGAATCCCCCTGATGGCTAATGACGATGAACATTTTTTCATGTCTCTGTTAGCTATTTTTATGTCTTCTTTGGAGAAGTGTCTGTTCATGTCTTCTGCCCATTTTTTGACTGACACCATGTTTTTCAAAGAAAATGTGAATTCAATTTCATGGACATGGTCAGAAAATTTTTAATAAAATAGTATAAAATAAAACACTGAACAAAATGGAAGTATAATTTGTGAACATTTTCTTCAATCATCACATAAATTGAGAGAAAGAACTGAGAACTACATTTGCTGCTGTAGACTGAAAGGTGTCCCACTGCACCCCACCCAGAATTCACATGTGAAAGCTCTAATCTCCAGTGTGGGCTTTATTTGGAGATGTGACTTTTAGGAGATAATTAAGGTTGAATGAGGCCATAATGGTGGTGCCCAAAGTCTGATGGCATTAATGTCCTATGAGAAGAGACACCAGAGAGCTTGCTTGGTCTCTCCCCACAGGACACAGTGGAAAAGCAGCAGTCTACAAGCCGAAAAGAGAGCTCACACCAGAACCCAACCCTGCTGGCTTCTTGATGCTGGACTTCCCAGCCCCCAAAACTGTGATATCATAAATTACTGTTATGTAAGTCCCCCCAAATGTGGCATTTTGTTGTGTCAGGCTGAGCAGACAAAGACATCTGTGATCTAAAGGACACTACTTAGTGGGCTCTACGTTGAAAGATTCATGGGCACTGCAGAGCAAATCAGCCCATTGTCTGACCATCTTGACTGCCCTGGTCTGTTTAGCAGTCATTGGAACATTGGAACACTCGTTTCTTGGCATTGTATCTCTCATGGTATGAGAAAATTCTTCCTTTGAGCTGAGATTTCTCACCCTGGGATTTCCATTCACCAAAAAAATACCACACATTCTGAAGCACTTTTTTTTTTTAATTTTCCCCACTCATCTATTTTGATGTTTTATTTGAATTATCTGAAGGCCTTTCTCTGAGCAGACCTCTGACTTAACTCCTAGAGGAGTGGTCAAAGAAATAAACGCACACAGGGCACAAAGGTGGGGCCTCAAGAAAGAAAATTGGATCTGATCCAGGGGCTTCCCAGGTATGGACTGAGAGAACAAAACACAATTTCATTTCAGATGGAAGAACAGCCACAGGATGTGCAAGGTGGGCAAACATCAGATGGTCTGCTTGAATGCAGGTCAGAACTCAGCACTGACAGAGGGACGACTTCACGGTCAAGTGTAGAAAGTAGCCATGTGTCTGGAGAAAAGTAAGAGGTCTTCCAGCAGATATTCTTTTCAATTAATTAGAAGAGGAAAACTCTTAAAAAGCATACAACTAACAACCCACAATTTAGGTTATTTGTTTCTGGGTCTACTTAACTAGATTAACATAAGTCAGATTACTATAGATGGTCCACAAGGCCCTGGCAATATAGAGAAAGGAATTACAACTCACTGCCCAACTTGGACCAAGAAACCACTGGAACCAATTAGCTGTGACCTGCAGCAGGGTCATGTACAAATATGGCAGCTCCTGTGGGAGCCACATAGCCAGAAGGGGAATTCAGAACAGACAAACAACAAGTGTCCACAGGAGGTTTAGCTGAGAAGTGAAAACTTTGGATGGAAGTGGGAGTCAGGACATGCTGGCAGGTATTCCAGCATCTAACAGACTGAACTAAGGAAGAAAGGGGGAAAACTGGAGTGATTCAAAAACCATAAGCTTTGAGCTTGGACCTGAGTTTGAAACCTGCCATTTACTTGCTGTGTAAGCTTGGGCAAGTTATAAACCCTTCTGAGTCACAATTGTCTTAAAGGGGAAAATAGTACCTACCTGTAACTTTTTCTCACCCTCAATTTTTTTATCCATAAATAGGGGGAAAAGTAGTACCTAATTTGAAGGATGACAATAAGAATTTAAAGGGAAAATGTGCAAAGTGCCTGGCACATGGCTGGTCCCATCTAAATAATAGCTATTACTCTTGCTTCTCTAGGTGACCCCTAAGAACATAACTACGCTGGAATCTACAAGGAAAACTCTTTCAGTTTAACAAGTAGTCAACTGGAATAGCTCAAAACCTGAGAAGACTGCCTTCTACAGAGTAAGCTCCCACTTAGAAAGAGGCAGCATGGCATAGGGAAAAGAACATGGGCATTAATTCAAAATTAGTTCAGAGGAATTAAGTGATTAATCATTGCAATCAATGAATTGCTCCCACTTACTAGCTGTATCATCTGAAACAAGTCACTTAGCCTCTCTAATGCTGTCTCCTTGTCTACAGAATTGATGCAATGGTCCTCCTTCTGTTTCTGACAGGGGTGCCTGATGGAGGACATAGGGACTGGGGGAGTATTGTATTAACTAAAAAGGGTCATACCAAGGTAAGAAGGGATTGGGTGGTCAAGTAAAAGTCAAGTAAAAGCTGAATAAGAAATGACCACCTGTCATTTCTGTGGCAATGGAAAGGCCTGCCCTGTTGGAAGGGAGCTGCAACCCCCCTACAGGTATTCCACTGCCAGAAGCCATGGGCTGTTCAGCTGAGCTCACCTAGACTAGGTCAGCCCATCACCTCATTTCTTCTGATGACAAGATTCCTGAATCATGCCCACTTTGATTTCCACACCAATTTAAATTGTTTTCCTTGTGAGCCAGCCCTTATAAAGCCCCACATTAACAAACTCAAGCTTACTTTTTAAAAATTACATTGCCCAGAATTTTGCTTTTGTCACCAATCTCAATGACAAGGTTCTCAAAAGAACTGGTACACTACTAAACAATTTCATGAAACAACTTAAATTTAAATGCCATAAAAAGAAAGGTGAGTGGCTGTAGAGTCAGTTTTCTGAGATCTGAAAGCTCAGCTCCACCGCTTATTCATGATATGGTCTTGAGTGTATTCATTCTCTGACCCTCAGTTTCTACCTCTGTTAAATGGGTATAAAAAATACTTTGGGGGCGCCTGGGTGGCTCAGTGGGTTAAGCCACTGCCTTCAGCTTGGATTGTGATCCCAGGGTCCTGGGATCAAGTCCCGCATCGGGCTCTCTGCTCAGCGGGGAGCCTGCTTCCTCCTCTCTCTCTCTGCCTGTCTCTCTGCCTACTTGTGATCTCTGTCTGTCAAATAAATAAATAAATTCTTTAAAAAAAATACTTTGAAAATCTGTGAAGCTTATCATTGTGAATTTGTTACATTGTGCAGATTATAGACAACTCAAATCACACACCGATTGTGCTGCTTAGTTCATAGTAGTGTTCAAAAACTTTTAATTACATTTTATTAAATTATACCATGTATATGAGAAATGCACATGTTTTAAGCATACAGCTTAAGTAAAGATACAGCTCAGTAATACCAAAATGAACATATACTCAGTATATCAAAATGAGTGTATCTGTGTAACCAGCACTTAGATCAAAAAATAGAATATGAGTGGTGCATACACAAGGAATTCTGGAACACTGAAAAGAAATTAAAAAAATAAATAAAATTTTTAAAAAATGGAATATTACCAGCACCCAGAAATCTTCTTCACACCCCTCTGGATGTTCCCCATTCCCCAGGTAGCCTAAATCTTGGCTTCTCTCACCGTAGAGTGGCTTTGCCTGTTTTTGAACTCTCTATGAGTGGGATCGTGCTATAGAATATTTTGTGCCTAGCTTCTTTTACTCAGCATTTTATGTGTAAGACGGTATTACATGTAGGTATAGTTTGTCTTCAATATATCTTATTATTATTTTCAGTTCAGTTTGTAGGTTATCACCACAAAACAAAATGGCTATCAGGGAAAACTTCCAAACGGCTAAACTATGATTGCACCAAATGATGGCTGCGGTTCAAAAACCACTAGTTTGATAGTTTGAATCACAGGATGATTCACCAAGTTACCCTAGAGCATAATACATAATATGTGCACATCCTTTATAATAAATGAAATAAACCAAGCTGTTGCAGCCAAAAGCTTAAATAAAAGCAGGCATATATCAAAACCTCCATGGACTCCAAGAAGAAAGATTAATTAGAATCAGGAGCATACACATTGCCTATCCAAATAGGTAAGCATACAACGCTTTCTCTAAAGTCACCAACAGCATTGGTAAGGAATGGGCAGGCGTGAAACACAGTCCAAGGAACATAGATGGAATGGGTATGGAGCCCTTAGCATGTTGCCCATTCACAATGTGATCTTGAACAAGTTACTTCACTTCTCTGAGCCTCAGTTTCTTCATCTGCAAAATTAAGATAATAGTACCTATCTCTTGGGCTTGATTTGAAGATAAAATTCAATTAAATAATTGTGTGAGATATAAAGTGGGTGCTTATATAATTAAGTAATGAGGAAAATGCCACCCTGTCCCCAAACTTGATTTGTATGTTTCTAAATAAATGGTACCATGAGCTTTTTGAGGACAGAGTTTGAAACTTACTTAGCTCCAGATCCCAAGTGCTTAATGTGGGGAGACTAAAAGCTCATGTTGACTTGAACCCTGCTCATCATGATAGACGTGTGGTCATACTATGTACCTGGAGGGAAGACAGTGATACTACTGTTTACTTGCACACCTACATGTCAGCCTTTGTGCCAGGCACTTTGGAAATGGTAATGCACCTTCATTGTTCTGTCATTCAGTATTGATAATAATTTTATGAAACAGATTTTTATAGATGAAGAACCAAACCTTCTAAGTTAAGATCATGTATCAGTTACCATAGGACCAAGACTGGGATCGGACGGGTACCCTTTCAAATGCTGAGCTCCTTCTACTCACTGTGGTTCCTTCCCATCCCTTGCCATCTTGTCTTCCCACTCATTAGTTCAGTTGCTTATTCATTCATTCATGTTATCAATCAATCAACAAGTATTTATAGAGTATTCCCCATATGCCAGATTCTACTCACATAAAGCTAAGAAAAGACAAATGAAGTCTCTACCCTCATGAAGCTTACATTCCAGCTGAGAGAAGTTAAATAAATAAGATTCAGATGGTAGATCTCTGAAATACATAAATAGAGAAATATAATTCAGGGCAGAGCACTTAGTAGGTAGGACCTTCCTGCAGAAGTGACATCTGAAATGAGACCTGAGGAATGTTCTCTGCAGTGGGTCTAGCCGGCATTTCCTCCTGCCCTGCTATGACACCCTCTTCCAGTTGTTGCTGAAATTGACCCACAAAATATTCTAAGCCATCCCCAGGCCTCCTGTGGGGAACAGTTTTGAAAGCTGGATTTACAGATCAGTAGTAACCGATCCCAGTCGGCCTCCCTGCCAAAGTCCCATCAGCACTTACAGATGGTTTTCACAGATTGCTGCTTCCCTATCTGTCTGCTCTGGCCCTCTCCCCTCAAGGGAGCAAGCAGTCTATGTGGATGAAGGTGGATGATTCGGAAGAACTTTCCAAGCATCTTTTATGCAGCAACTGGTCCCTTTGGTTTTCACCCCTGCAGGAGCTCTTGACTTTTGTTCTTTTATCTTCCTGCACTTCTCTGTCTCCTTAGAAAAAAGAACTACCAGTGACAGAGGACCTTCTGTGTTCTAAGCCCAACACTTTCCATACGTATCTGAAAATGCCTTTAGCTATGGGACCCTGGACATTACATTCTTATGTTTGGTGACACAGTCTTATACATGGTCACAGAGAGGATGATTGATCTTTATAGAAATATTTATTTGGAAAGAGTGGGAGCATAGGTCCATCACAAAAATATTTGGAGGCAAAATTCTCACCACTGAATATGTCATGCAATGCTAGGCTATTGTAAAAGAAATATTAGGCCCAAGGAGGAAAATGGATGTTAGCTATGAGGGACAGCTTGAGGGTTGATATCAGAAAGATCTTGATTCGAAATCTGCTTCACTACAGCAATGTGATTTTTAAAGAATCGCCCTAAGCTTCTGTTTCCCATCTGAAAAATGAGGTTGATACCTAGAGATATTTAAAATAGGAAGGAAAAGAGTTAGTCCTAGCTAGAGCATTTGGTATAACAAATGTGTACAAAAGAGAATGACAGACATGAGGCAATATTGATGTTGGAAATTTACTATGATCCAAAGTCTGGCCATCAGTTTTATGACAAGAACATGATTTTACAGCCCACACTAAAAACCCACCTGTTTCTCAGGATGGACGCACACTCACTAAGCTCACTGGAATGACTGGAATGTCAACTTTTAAAATGATAAGGAGGACTCTAATTGTAAAAAAAAAACTTCAAGATCACATCAGCATAACCACTACTTACCCCCTACTAGAAAGCATAGAAGAAGCCAAATTATAATCAAAAGGTCAATGGATGGGCATGGAATCAGAATAAGAATTAGATTAAACACCTATTTCAAGGCATTAGGGACAATGTGGGCATTGGAACAAAAATATTAAAAACTCCTCTCCCTAGACACCACCTCTGTAGGTACTGTGAGGTTTGTCTCCACAGCTCTTCAGCTTTCCAAGGTCTTTTCCAATGGCTTCATTCTCTTTCTTGGAAATGCCAACATGTTCAATTGAGTTTCTTCAAATTTTTTAGACCAAGAAACATTTTTCTGTTGGAGATTTTGCATTGCCTTGTCTGATGTCCTGGTGTTGATTTTATAATTTTGCTTTCAGGAAGGGATATTTCTTCCATCCACAACTATTAATAGGGTTTTTAGAAATAATAAATGGCATAGATCTCATGTAGTACCTGGAAAATAGGTGTTTAAGAAGCTATTTTGATGATGGTAGTAATGATGGGGGTGGGGATTTTGTGCATTTGTCAAAATACACTTGTGTGACATCAGAATATTTCAAAAGGAACAGCAGCAAATATAAAGAGCAAGAGATAGGTAAGTCAGAAATCACGGTCATTTCTTGATTCTTTCTTCAAATAGCAAATCCTATTTCTTGACCAGAGAACTGAGCATGTGACCTACACCGTAGCCATAGAACTCCAAGCCTATAGCAACAGGGACTGAAAGACAAATGAGACATATGAGCAAAACCAGCCAAAGGGTATCTTTTGCAAATCCTAGCAGAATGCTGGGCTCTTGTGCTCTACTGTTTCTGACCTTTTCAGAGTATAGGGAGAGGCCACACTCCTGTAGGTAAGATAACACCTACTGAAGGAAGAGAAAAATCCCATCATTTTGAGAAAAGGTAGATCATTGACTAAGAAACAAAGTGTGAGAAGATTTAGCTTCTTCCTGTCCTTGAGGCTTGTCCTTGGGTCTATATTGGATGGACCAAACATTCCATATGATGCAAAGAGTCAAGAATAGACAGCAGCCATGACACAACCTTGATTGGTGGCCTTAGCAGCCATGATCAGTGAGGGGTTCAAAGGGAAAGGAGCATCTTCCCTCTAGTGATGTAAACTCTAAGAGCCCCTCTCAGCCTCCAACCTTGAGCCACCTCCACCCCTCACACATGCAGACAGAATTACCCTCCACTGTCAACACCCAAGGCTTTAGTTTGATGCTATAAAGTGTGTGGCTAATTCTCTACTCCAGTTGCCTCACATATAATGACACCCAGTACCTTTATGCAGGTTGATTTGTGACTATGGTTTTGCCTTTCTATAGAGAATTTGGAGGCTGCAGACATAGATATTTCAGCCTAAAAACAGATAAAACCAATGATCCTAGAGATGAATCTAGTATAATCTTACTACACTGTGAAAAGCAAAGTGCTTGTTTAATAAAGAAGGACATAGTAAGGAGTGAAATTACTTTCTTAAAGTGTCCAAAGGGCCCATCATGTGGACGAAAGATCCATTGTATTATATGGTACCTGAAGGAGAGGAATTAGAACTGACAGATGAAAGTTAGACCAAGATGGGTTTTTATCTCATCTTAAGGTAAAAACCTGCAAGTCCTTATTCTTGACAATAAACAACAAAGAATACCCCTGTGTGCTCCCATGTCACCTTTAATTCCTGCAAAAATTCTCTGATGAGCACAGATATGAGTCTCAAGTGTTAGAAAAGCTGATCACTGTGAGGAGCAGCAAATGCACCAGCATCCCTAAGGGAGGTTCCTATCTCTTGTGCTGTTATCATGAACAGGTAACCAACAAGACCCTTACAGATCTCTTCTCACTTAATCTGCACAAACACCCAAGGAGATAGGTACCCTCATTAGCCCCAGTTAAAGATGAGGAAACAGGCTTAGAAAGGGCAACTAACTTGACAAATAAACCAATTGAGTAACTGGACAAAACAAGAACTGATATTAGGCCTGTCTGAGGCATTAACCGGTAAATCAGACCTACATACATGTGCCGGGGTTGTTTTCAGTTTGTTGAGTGTTTTATGAAATGTTGAAAGGAACAGACTTGTTACTGAAGATCAGCAGGCCATCCAGAAGGGTATTGTCCTAAGAAAGAGAGAAAGAAAGGAAAATAAAAGAAAAGAGGGGAAGGGAAGGAAAGAAGAAAGAAGGGAGAGGAGAAGGAAGAGAGAGAGAGAAGAAATAAAGAAAGAAAGATAGAAAGAAAGGAAGGAAAGGGAGAAAGATAAGGGAGAAAGGAAGGGAGAGAAGAAGGGAGGGGAAGGAAGGAAGGGGTAGAAATATAAAAGGAGGAGAAGGAGGAGGAGGAGGAGAACAGGAAGGAGAAGAGGAAGAAGAGGAAGGAGAAGTAGGGGAGGAAGGAGAAGAAGAGAAGGAGGAAAAATGAAGATGTTCTGAATCCAACAAGAGTACTGAGTAAGGTCCACCCAAGAACAATGCCTGGCCAGCCTCCATGGGGTCACTCCACCAACCTCCATGTATGTTTCTTTCCAAATGTTTGTTTTGTTGTTTTGCACATGTGTGCAAAATCTTGAAGAACTGGATTTCCTGCAGAGATGTAATGGGGAAAGAAGAATAGGAAAGAAGAAATATGCAAAAAGGCCCTTGCCAGGACACTGGAAGCTGCTAAAGTTTGGACAAACAGGCGATGAACAGAACTATCTGATGGTACAATCTGAGCCCAGGAGGCCAGCTAGAATATTCACATGACAGTAATCATTTTGGGAGAGCAGAAGTTCTAAAAGATTTCTATCACATCCTTCCACATAGAAGCAGTTACTCTTCAGAGACTACATGTCACACTTTGTAACCCAAAGCCTTACTCAATATAGAGAATTTTGTATCACCTGCTCACAAAATTTTAGTATCGTCCAATAGTTTTCAATATAAAGCTGAAATGTCTTAATTTGGCACACACAATCCACCTGTTTCCTACAGTACCCTCTCTGACAATTTCTACATATACATACTTTGCCCAGCCACTCTGAGTTTCATGTAGTTCTGGGAAAACCTACTGTTCTGTCTTTCTACTCCTGTCTTTACTTAAATCATATTTGTTCTTCACAATGTAGGTCAGTCATAGGTGGGCTTCCCTGGATCTTTGCCTATGTGGTCTAGTGTTCTCTTCTGCTCTACCTACCCATAAATATCCTTTTTGCAACTGCATGGGAGCACATGACTCAGACTGTCTATTGTCCCCAGCACTACTCCACCACTATTTCTACCACCATCAGAATGAGTAGAGCAAAAAGACTATCTCTTCACCAACTTTGTAGTCACAGGAGTTTAGCATTGAAAATGGTTTTAAAAACCAAATGACTTTGGGGTGCCTGGGTGGCTCAGTGGGTTAAGCCTCTGCCTTCAGCTCGGGTCATGATCTCAGGGTCCTGGGATCGAGCCCCGCATTGGGCTCTCTGATCAGCAGGGAGCCTGTTTCCCCCCTCTCTCTGTTTGCCTCTCTGCCTACTTGGGATCTCTGTCTGTCAAATAAATAAATAAAATCTTTTAAAAAATGACTTCAATTTTTAGTTTTTAGTTCTGTTCCTAATAAGTTTTACTGTTTCAGTTCTGAGTCAGGTAGAGAAAGTACACAATAATATACTGAAGACTTCCATAAAAAGTAGATGGAACTCATGGAACACCTATGTGAGACTGAAAACTATAGAGCAAGGAGTAGCATCTTCTGGACTGGTTATGTGTTAGTAACCCAGAAGTCGAAAATAGGGCACAAACAGCAAAATGTCCAGAAAAGTCCTCTAGTTCTGGCTTGAGGACCATGAAAGGGAGCTCTTAACACTCAAAGAGAGTATTGAAATCCCTGGGTTTCCTGCCCCAGCCTCCAAGCAATCCCATGGCTGCAGAGGTATTAGCAATAACAGACTCCAAGGGAAAAGATATGATTCCAAACAAGTGAGGGAGACCCCATTATTTTTCCCCCTCACCATTTGATCCTGAATGTGGGTTGAGTTACAGAGTGGTATGGTGGAAGAGGATAACTAAAACACAACCTTTCTACCCAGAGGACAAAACCAGGAGACCCAAAGAAACAGAAAATACCAGAGAGACAAGAGAGAGAAGAACCCAGGGAAGGAACCCCTTTATGTTGTTTCTAAACTCTGTGCCTCACCACTGAGCTGCAGGTATATATAGATCTTATCTTAAACAGCATATCAAGAAATGTGAACTGAGCTAAAAGACAGACTACCGCCCAGACCCCAGAAAGACAACTGGATGGGACACATGCACAGCATATATCCAAATTCTACTACAAAGCATCTGAAAACTAAACTAGGTTGTAACCACAGTCCACAGAAAGTGGTTTGCAACTTGCAGACTAAATCTAACCAAGTTGACAGCCTGCTAAAACAAAAATACAAGTATTCTTTACAAGATTTAAACAAGAGCCAGTGTTTAATAACATGGTACTCAAAATGTCTAGGATACATTCAAAATTATTCTGCAAATGAAGAACCAGGAAAATCTCACGTCACATTAGAAAAGACAATCAACAAAATCCAATGTCAAAATAATACAGCTGTTGGAATTATCCATAAAGACTTTAAAGTGACTGTTACAGAAATGTACCAATGAGCAATCAGAATGCTCTTGAAATCAATGGAAAAATAGAAAGTCTCAACAAAGATACAGAAGGTATAAAGAAGAACTGAAACATACAGAAAAATAAAATAAGAAAATAGAAAACCTCCCGGGATCAGCTGAATAGTAAAATAGAGATGACATAAGGAAGGAGTTAATAAACTAGATGAAAAAAAATCTATCTACTCTGAAAAAGAAGGAGAAAAAAGATTTTAAGAATGACCTCAGAAGGGGCACCTGGGTGGCTCAGTGGGTTAAAGCCTCTGCCTTCGGCTCAGGTCATGATCCCAGAGTCCTGGGATCGAGCCCCGCATGGGGATCTCTGCTCAGTGGGAAGCCTGCTTCCTCCTCTCTCTCTGCCTGCCTCTCTGCCTACTTGTGATCTCTGTCTGTCAAATAAATAAAATCTTAAAAAAAAAAAAAAAGAATGAATGACCTCAGGAATCTTTGAGTTAATAAAAGAGGTCTAACATGTGTCATTAGAGTTGCAGAAGAGAAGAGGGCATTGCTGAAAACCATTAAAAGCAATATGGCTGAAAAAAAATCCTAAATCTGACATGCACCTACATGTTTGAAAAGTAATTTAATCCTAAATAGGATAAATACAAAGAAATCCACATCCAGGTACATCATAAACAAATTATTGAAAACTAAACCCAAAGAAATATCTTAAAAGCAGTTGGGAAAAAACAATGTGTTACCTACAGAGAACAAAAATTCAAATGATTGTGAATTTTTCATCAGAAACTGTGGAAACCAGAGGTGAAAATACATTTTTAAAGTCCTGAATGAAGAGAATTGTCAATTCAAATCCTATGTGCAACAAAAGTATGCCTCAGAAATGAAGATAAAATGCAAACATCCTCAGATGATAGAAAACTAAGAGCATTCATTGACAGCAGACCTACTCTAAAAGAATTGTTATCAAAGATCTTCAGACAGAAGAGAAATGGGAGAAAAGGAAACTTATAACATCAGAAATGGGGGAAGAACAGCGGAGAAAGTAATATCTGAGTAAGTTTAAGAGGTCATTTTTCTCCTCTAGAGTTCTTTAAAATATGTTTGGCAGTTGAAAGCAGAAATTGTAAGATTGATAGGTTCATAAAGTATACTGATACAATATTTAATACTATTATAACATAAAGGGTAAAGTGTTACATATAGTGACAAAATTTCTACATTCTATTTAAAGTGATAAAATACTGGGGCACCTGGGTGGCTCAATGGGTTAAGCCTCTGTCTTCAGCTCAGGTCATGATCTCAGGGTCCTGGGATTGAGCCCTGCATCGGGCTTTCTGCTCAGCAGGAAGCCTTCCTCCCCCTCTCTCTCTCTGACTGCCTCTCTGCCTACTTGTGATCTCTGTCAAATAAAAAAATAAAATCTTATAAAAAATAAATAAATACAGTGATTAAAAAATAAATAAATAAAGTGATAAAACACTGATAAAGAGTATACTATGAAAAAGTAAACATGAATATTGTAAGACCTAGAGCAAGTGTTGAAGAACTATAGTCGACAGGCCAAGTCCAGCCTGTCATCTATTTTTTGTAAGTGAAGTTTTATTGGGATACAGCTATGATCATTCACTTACACTGTCTGAGGCTGCTTTCACAATAAAATGACACAGTTGAGCAGTTTGCAAAAAAGGCCATATGGCATGCAAAGCTTAAAATAGTTACTGCCTGGTCCTTTACAGAAAAATCAGGCCAACCCCTGTCCTAGAACAAACACTTTAAAAAATTATATAAGAGATATTCTAAAGGTCACTGTAGATAAAATTAAAATTAAACACTAAAAATAGTACAAATAACTCAAAAGAAGGCAGGGAAGGGGGAAATGAGGAACAAAAAATAGAACAAACAAAATAGTAAAAAGCAAGTCATACATCTTAATATATGGATAATTACATTAAATATAAAGGGTCTAAACATATCAATTAAAAGACAGATATTTTCTGAATATATAGAAAAGAAATGATCCAATTGGCAAAAAGTGGCAGAACTCAGTATAAAAATACACAAATCCATAATTAATCCATAATTATTACTGACGATTTCAACACTCTTCATTCAATAATAGATGGAACAAGTTGGCAGAAAAATAGCAAGGATATAGGAGAATTGAATCTAACTAACATTTATAGAGCACTCCACCACACAGTCGTGGAATACACATTGTTTTCAAATATGCATGGAACCTTCACCATGATAGACCATACCAAGTGTCATCAAACAAATCTCACTAAATTTAACAGGATTGAAATCATATAAAGTATGGTTCTCTAACTATAATGAAATTAAGCCAGAAATCAATAACAAAAAGATAATAGGAAAATCTGCAAACACTTGAAAACTAAAAATCACTCAGAAGTGTGGGTTAAAAAAGAAGTTCAGAGAAATTAGAAAACATTTTTAACTGTACAAACATGAAAATGCAACATATTATAGTGTGGGGGATGCAGTTAAAACAATGCTTATAAGGAAAGGTATGACATTAAATATTTAAAATTTAAAAAGAAGGTCTCAAATCAGTAACAAGTTTATGCCTGAAGAAACTGAAAAAAGAACAAAATAAAAAAGTAGAAGGAAGGAAATCAAACTGATAACATCAGAAACCAGTGAAATTGAAAGCAGAAAATAGAGAAAATCAATAAACCTGATTTTTAAAAGATTGATAAAAATTATAAACCTGTAGCAACTCTCTCTCTCTCTCTCTCTCTCTCTCTCTCACACACACACACACACACACAAAAGATACAAATTACTGATAGCAGGAATATAACAGGGAATTTTAGTACATACTCTTCCAATCTTAAAAGGAAATAAAATAACACTATGAACAGTAATATGAAAGTAAATTCAACAATTTCTGTGAAATGGACCAGTTGGAAATCACAAATTACCCAAAACTTATGAGATGAAAGAGAAAAACTAAACAGTCCTATAACTATTAAATTAATCAAATTTGTAGGTTAAAACCTTCCATGAAAGGAAAGTCCAAGCCCAGAAGATGTCTCTTATAAATTTCAGAAAACGTTTAAAGAAGAAACAACATCCATTCTACACAATCACTTATAGGAAATAAAAGAAGGAATACTTCAGAACTCATTTTTTTGAGACAAACATTACCCTGATACCTAAACCAGATAAAGACAGTATTTAAAAAGAAAATTAGTGACCAACAATCCTCTTCAACATAGACTTAAAAATCCTTAACAAAATATTAACAAACCAAATCTTGGAATATATAAAAAGAAGAATATACCATAATGAGGTGGAATTTATGTTAGGAATGAAAATTTTGTTCCATATTCAGAAGTAAATCAATGTGAACAACAACATTAACAGTCTAAAGAAGAAAAACCATGTGACTATATCTCAAAAAGGCAAAAATCAGAAAGCTGTGTAAGGGAGAAATGTTTACCTAAGGAAACAATAAACAAGCAATTACATTTTTACAATGAGATTTTAAAGTATTAGTTCCTCCTGGAAATCATTTTTGAAACTACTCATGTTAAATATATCAATTTAAAACACCTCTGCTGCATTTCTCCAACAGGGCATTTCCTTTGAAGAGACTCTTCAAAACCTTGGCCAATAAGCCATCTCTCATTCAGGATGGACATTATATGTAATGATTATCCCTGACCTCTTTCCTGCTAAGAGGAAGCAGACTAAGTTTTACAGTAAAGTAAGGAAAAGATGTATGCATTAGTGTGTCATCTTCAAGGTGGCAAGAGAGACTTTAAAAGGTGATGCACATATCGTAGGTGATTTTTCTTTCATTGCTGAGTTCAGCTTACATTTACTATGACAAGCACATTAAATCTCAAAACTTCAGTATACTCCTTAAATGCCCAGTTTATACATTTCACAACTTCTCCACTATTACATGATGTGGAGCCACTCAAAGTCACAGCTGCCTCTTCTTTGGGCTCTGCTGTACATAAGTGGCCTCTGTTCAGCTGTTTTCCCTTCCAACCTGATTAGGAAAAAGGACGGGATAAAAAGGGAGGAGGAAAGGTCTAGTGGAGGAACAAGTGAGAGGTGGAAAAATGGAAGGACAAATAATGGCTAAGAAAAGGACAGAACCTTTAACCATGAGTATTTTAATTGAATAGTTCTGGAAGTTTCATCCCTATACAGCTATAAAGAAGGGACATCTGCTTTAGAGTAGTTTTGTGGCAATGGTCATGGGGAGATATGCAAGGACCCACGGTGTTGCCTTCTAATGAACTTTTTATGAGTTCTCTATGGTTGCTAGGTATGTGTGAAACATTCTTTCCTTGGGTCAGAGATTTTATTACCTTCCCAATGGCCAACATTTCACTGTAATAACTGATGGAAAACATTTGTGCAATATTCAAAGGGCTGTGTGAATAACCAGTTCATAACAGCAAGCCACAATTCTGGGGAGAAATCAGAACAGCCGCTCCCTTCCAAATAGCCCAGACAAGAGCACCAAAGTAGCAGGGTAAAGATGCCAGTCCTAGAAAATCCAAATCAGGACCACCAGCCTCCAATGCCAAAATGCCTAAGGCATAGGGTTTATCCCAAGATGTGCTTTACCTGCCTATTCACCAGGACCTCCAGCAACAAGTGGAGACAGAGACCTTCTGGATCCTGGGAGAGCCAAAGAATTCTATTTGGCCAAACTTAGGGTATTGTGGTTAATCTTATTTGTCTTTGCCTAGAGCCAGTAACTGCAGCTTGAGGGTGGAATTTATTGGATTTTAAGTTGAGACCAGGAGATCTAGATGAGCTTTGCCATACTAGCAAAGGGAGCTATGAAGAAACAGGAGAGAAAAAGTAAAATGTGTCAGGAAGAAAAAGAGAGGAAAGAAACAAGCTACTGATTGTTTAACACTTAGTAAATGTGTTCCCATGTCCTAAGGGCTTTTCTTAGGACAGCTCATGGTTGGGCTGAATGAATAGTTCAGACAAGACTGAATGAATTTTGCTCTCTTGTGATTTTTATTAGAAGAATAAACCACTCAAACCAGAAGGATTTTAGCAATTGTATGTCTTTAACCTTATTTTTCATCAGCAGAAACCTTCATTCAAGTGAAATCATCAAGAAACTCACTATAAAGGCTGACCCAAAGTATGACGGTGCACTGAGAGGACATGGACCCCCCTAAACAACAGAGAGAGTTGATAATAGACCCAGGAAAGAGGTTGGGTTTCCCTCTGGGTCCACATTCTTCCTATCCCATCATACATGTCTGTGAAGTTGTATTACAGCTTCCCAAATTTGTGTCACCTCTCTCCAATAAGGTCAAAACCCTTAAAGACAGGTTTCAAATCTCACACACTTCTTCATGTCCCCCACTGCGTATAGACAGGAACAGACACACACACCAAGACTCAAAATACATCTGTGGACAAACTCTGGGGATTTTCAGTAGTGCATATAGGTACAGAACAAATTTTAAATGTATAAAGTTGTGTTGCTGAGGGGGGTTTCATGCTCCTATCTGGGTGAGCTTCCTCCTTTGTAGTAGGTGGCTATGTTCTTTCCGTATGGGAATGGTGGATCCTGAATGGCCCATGGGCACGACCACGCAAGGAAGGACGGTCTGTGGGGATAGCACAGGCAGGGAGGGTCTGCTGTCCTGTAGAACACACTTGTTTCCAATGATGCGCTCAAGGAGGTATGGTCCCTGTGTGTACAGACAAATTTCAATTTAAAAGAAAACAACTCATGAATATGTGTGAAGCTGGGCAAACACGAACTGGAGGTTGGGCAAAGGTTAGCAAGCCAAGAGGTCCAAAGAGGCCATGACGCTAATTCTGCTAAAATGGAGAAACTAACCACTACTTTAAAAATCAGAGTATTCTAATGTTGTTACTGTTCATCATCTAAGCATGTCTTGGAAGAGAGTGATCAGTTGGCTTAATTCCTCTTCCTCTTCCTTTATAGCTGGATAACATAATTAGATCAGGCATAGGCTCAAGAGACAGGCAGGTCTGAGTTCAGTTCCATAAACACATGCTGTACATCAAGCACTCTGCTGAGAGACAGGATAACAACTTCCTTGACTTCAAGAAACAAATATATTTCTTTCCTTCAAGAATAGGAAAAACAAATCCCTGCCTTCAAAAGCCAAATATTCTTTCCAAAAAATGTATGGGTAGTTTTAATACAGGAGGCAGCCCTGGTACCTTTCAGATGCTCGATGCATATTTGTTGAAGGACTCAGTGAGTGATCAAGGTGCAGCTTACAGGGTGTGTATAGAGCGGAAGAAAGGAGCACAGCCGAAAGTGGGAAATGATGGTTAGAAAAAAATCATTTGGTACAAATGTAATAAATGCAAAAAGAATCAACATGTTAGAGCCCTTTGCATTTTACAAAATTCTGTTGCATGAAACATTTATAGTCACCACCAAATAAGGAAAGTATAACCCTCCCTCGATTTCCAGATAAGGTGATAGAGAACAAAGAAGTTTGTCTAAAGGCAACATTGATCAAGCCACAAGAGCAAGTCCTCCGGGAGGCCTCGGACATCCTGGCACCTTGTAGGCCCTCTTTAGCATATGAAAGCTCTGATGAAACCTCCCTTCCCCTCACCTTCCCCCAACCACAGGGTACATAACCTGCCATCCCTCACAACCCAGGGCAGCAGCTCTTCCTGCCCACGGGTCCTGTCCCTGTGCTTTAATAAACCACCATTTTGCACCAAAAAAAAAAAAAAAAAAAAAAAAAAAGAAGTTTGTCCAGGTCAAGGTCACCCAATGGGTAAGAGTCAAGAGCTAGGACTCAAATCCATTTTTTCTTTTTTTTTTTTAATTTTTTTTTTAATTTCTTTTCAGTGTTCCAGAACTCATTGTTTATGCACCACACCCAGTGCTCCATGCAACACATGGGAGTTCCTGCACTTTCCAGAAGGCCATGCTGCCACCAACACTCGCAGCTTCTGGTCCTCTTCTGGGAAGCTCACACAGTACTTGTGCTATAGTTTCCAGTCGGGTCCTAGGGGGCATCTGAACCTCTAACACAGGAGAGTGGGGAATCTTACTTTTAAAATTTAGGGAGCAATTCTCGTGGGTATAATGGTTTCTTTTTCTTTCCCTGCCCCCATCACATAGAAAAATAAACAGTAAAAAAAAAGAAAAGAAAAGAAAACAGTGTTCACAGTAAATGATAACTTTAAGAAAACAGCAGACTATGCTCCTTAACAATGACACCTTTAATGAATGCAAAATGATTATCGGTCATAAGCACAAAAAGTTATGTTTAGCAAAATGATGTCACCACACACACGCAATTGTCAGCTATAGCTTTATCAATTTACCTTTTTGTGCAGTTTTCTGAGTCGCTGCACTTCCTTGCATGTAAATGAGAGAGAACTCGGGCTGCTAATGAGAACTCTGAACACAAAAGCAGCCCCAAAACATGGTCCTGCATTTATGAAATGGTATTTACATTTGCTTAATTTAATTAACTGGTTAAGTACGGGGTCAGAGAATCAGAATGGGCTGGGGAGCTAAACGAACAGCAGAAAAATGCAACTGATAATTTTCTATTCCTGATCTAGTCTAGATTCATAGTCACTTCTGGAAGTCTGCTCCCGATCACCTCTCGTGTCAAATCTAAATGAATCTGCCCAACCTTCTAAAAGCCTCCAAGACTCACTCCTCCTGTGGGGTTAGTAGAAAGAGTGGCAGACAGGAAGCATGCAGATGGAGTCTGACATCACCCCGGAAAAGTCCCAGCCCTTCCCTGCTCTCCTCCCTCCCCTGTCCCACCTGAGTCCTCTCTAGGTGCTCCAACCACAGTCTTGCTGCCAGAGACAGAGTGGTCAGCTTAACACACCTCCCTCTCCTTTTTTTTTTTTAAGATTTTATTTATTTATTTGACAGAGAGAGATCTCAAGTAGGCAGAGAGGCAGGCAGAAAGAGAGAGAGACGGAAGCAGGCTTCCTGCTGAGCAGAGAGTCCGCCGATGCAGGACTCGATCCCAGGACCCTGGGATCATGACCTGAGCCGAAGGCAGCGGCTTAACCTCTGAGCCACCCAGGTGCCCCAACACACCTCCCTCTTCTACGCCAGAATATTCCATCCACAGCCTCATCCAGCCCGCTCCACTTCCCTCCCATCTTCCCATAGCCAACCCATCCCACTCCTCTCCAGCTTAGTACCATGGCCCGTGTCAGGGCTTACCTCTGTCCTGGGCTGTGGACCTCACCTAACCAGCCTTCCTGCCTCCAGCCCCCAGCCCCAGGCCTTCCCCTGTGCTGCCCCAATAACCCCCCAAGAAATCACAAAGCAGAGCACAGCACTCCACACTGGAAATCCTCTACTTCTCCCATTGTTCTTGGGTTTCTGTGTAGACAGGAATTCAGGTCCTCCACCCCACAGTGGTACATATGCAACACTGACCATATTTCTTTACTGTGAAAGTACATGGTGAATAACAACATGACAAGCATAATATTAATAGCAGCAATTTATTATTTTTGATGTTGGGCTGTCTTATATTCAATAAGTAGAGACAGTGGAGTAGAAATGCTTACTTTTATTTTTCCCTGAAAAAAGTCATTATTAAATTGACAATGACTTTCCAATCAAGGAAATGAGGTGTGAAGGAAAAATAATAGGAAAAATTTGGCTTCAGCTATTGGGGAATAGAGAGGACATTTTGAAAACAGAAACCTCCCACAATGCTTGTATTATAATTTTTTTTTTTTTTTGGAAGAGCATGAATTTGAAGATAGGTCTGAGTTTGGTACCAACTCTGATATTTTGTGGATCTTTGACCCTGGGAAAGTTATTTTACCTTCCCAAAACTGATCTTCTTTCTTTGTGAACCAGATATACTATCTACCTAAGAGTATTCTTGAAAGGATGGAATTATATAAGGTGAGTTACATACCTAGAACATTCAAAAAGAGAAGATCTCATAGATATGACTTATTATATACGGGATTAATATTACCATTGTCATCTCTCCCTCGCCCCTAAAAGTGTTGCCTAACTATCACATCACTGTTTTCCTCAGATGGTATTATTTGTGGCCATTGTAGAAAAATATATATATAATTGAATAAAAGATCAGCAGAACTCTGGCTGTTTATAACCCAAAAATAAATATTTAATATGCCGATTTTAAAAGAAAATCCCACCATGACCTATCTCCCCCATTTCAAGTAGTTGTAGAAATTCCAAATCTGCTTTTGCAAGAAAATTATTTTGATGGTCCAATAGAGATGAACGTGGTGGAACCGGACTCATAGTTGGTACTGCTCAGAATCAGAACAAAGGACATAATTGGGTTGCAAATTAAATTTAATAAGAGTCACCATGGATTTCTATGTTCAAGTCCTCTATTTCCAACCTTGTTGGACACAGGGAGCAGTTGAAACTCTTCCCACGTTTGCCCTATTCCACTTCAATTAATTCAACAAGCAAGACAGAATCAGCTGCTTAAATATCAATCCATGGCAGAACGGGATGTTAGAAACACAGTCTGCGCAAGAAATCATGGAGACTGCGCTGGTAGCCTCTCAGCCAGTCATGGCACCTGTCCAAAAGATTTTGTCGTTTTAATCAGTACATTCTCAACTCACACCCCCAGGGCCAAATGTGAGCAGGGGCAGCAAAAGGAGGGCATGTCTGGTTGACTGGATATTGCATGAACGTGGCCGTGACGATCAAGGTCTGGGCAGTGCCAGGCCACACATCCTTGGGACAGCAGGCGGAGGGCTCAATGAATAAACTTAATTACAACATGTTCCCTCCCTCGTGGGAAGGGAGATCTAAAGGGTGTCAACCCAATTACGGGTCTCCACACCCCTCTGGAGACAACAGACTGTGGCATATACTGTGGCCGTGTTGTCACTTCATCTCCACAGTGATTGGACTTCCTGGATCTCAGTGCAGAACTGCATTAGAGGGAGAGATCGCGTGGAAATTGCCCAGCCCTGTTTCCAATCTCTCTGCCAGCCTCAGGACAACAAGCCCAGAGTCATTCTGGCAGCCCAGCCACCACACACCGCAGCCCAGCCCCAGCTCCTGCATCAACAGCAGACAACACCAGGATGGGTTCCCAGCAGCTCCCTGGCGGCCAACACCGAAGATGCTTAGAAGAAATGCAGATGCTGGAAGGTTCATCCTGAACACACCCTCAGAGCTAGGCTCCCAGGACTCCTTTGCCCTGCCCTCCAACCCCATCTGGTACTCTGAACCCCTTGACAACACCCTCTACTAGCTGTGTGCCCTTGGGAACTCCCTCACCCATCCTGAATTACAACCTCCTCCTCTCCTACAGGGTTAGGAGAAGCAGCTAGGCTAGATAAGAACCACCAGGAACAATTCTTTAACAATCTAGATTCACTTCCCCTACTGAACTCGTATCCTCAGGGGATGAAACCCAGGCATATGTGGCCCAGCTCCCGAGGCCAACAGCTCTGGACCAACCAGGAGATTAGAAAGCCAGAAGGGACTAGGTGACCAGTAAGGGTTATTCTCATTCTGCAGCTTATCAAGCTCTTCTTCTAGACATAGGAATGCACGTGGGTCACTTACCAGGTACCAGTTGACACAAGGTAGGTACGTGTGTGCGATCTCATTTCCCCCTTGCAAAAGCCCCTCTGAGGACGGGGTTTTGTAACATCTCCTTCCGCACCTTCTCCCACCCTTGTCCCAGGTCTCATCAGAAACACCACTTCATGCAGGAGGCCCACGGACCCCAGACCACGATCCCTGCCCCTGCCCCAGGCTATCTCCACACCCCTAATCATCACACCGCCACACCGTCTACCGGTCCTCTTGCTCCCTGCCTTGGCTGCAGGGCTGACAGGTGGTATAGGTGCTTAATAAATACTGGCTCAATAAATATGAACATATTACGCACAGCGAAATGATGCTCAGGAAGGTTAATAACTAACTCAAGGTCGCAGGAATTTGAAACCAGGGGCATCTAAGTCATGAGCTGGTGCTTTTTATATTGTTTTCAATATTCTTTTTTTTTTCTTTTTTTTTCCAATTTATTTATTTTCAGAAAAACAGTATTCATTATTTTTTTCACCACACCCAGTGCTCCATGCAAGCTGTGCCCTCTATAATACCCACCACTTGGTACCCCAACCTCCCACCCCCCCGCCACTTCAGACCCCTCAGACTGTTTTCAATATTCTTATCCCAATAGCTGGCCACCACTTCTTTGCAAGAGACCTCGGCAGGCATTTGCTCAAAGCTCCTCCCCTAGATTTCTTTAAAAGTTAAACTAAAAACAACCACCATCCTAAGAAGCCTAGTGCATTCAGACATTGGGGAGAAGTTGACCAGAGGATCAGAGAAATCAAGACCTCAGGGAAATCCCTCCCAGGCAGGAGGACGGCAAGAGTGCACAAAGTGGTTGGGGGGGGACAGAGGCAGAGAATCTTAAGCAGGCCCCATGCCCAGTGTGGACTCCAACACGGGGATCCATCTCATAACCCGGAGATCATGATCTGAGCCAAAAACGGAGTCAGACACTTAACTGAGCCACCCAGTTGCCCCAAGAGATTGTCTTTCCAATCCAGCCCTGAATAAAGCTCCCTGCCCACCATTTATACCGAGAGCCCTCCTCCGCTCTGCCGAGCAGCCCACGTGCAGGTTTCTGCCTGCTTCCTCGCTAGCAATCATGATGTTCCTGGGAGATACAGATAAAAATGCCCATTTTGCAGATGAAGATACTGTGGCTTGGAGGCATTCCAGCGGCTGACCAGGGTCCCACAGCTGGTGGGCAGTGGAGAAAGAGCGGGGTTCTCCTGTCCATGCAAGGAAATAAACAGCACGCCGTCAAGAGTTTCACTTCCAACTTTATGTAGGTGGAAATCACCCAGAGGCACGTTGGATTTTAACTGCATGCTAGAAAATTGTGTTGGTTCTTTACTGGCCTGGTTTTTAGGTTGATATTGGGAATTCTGTGTCATTCATGGCCCCTTTCACTTTAAGCTTTGCTGTTAATTTGCTCTACTTACAAGACGGCTTTCATATCTTTTCCACCTTATGGCTTTGACTAGGCCATTATGGCAAGTTTATTCAAAAATCCTGTCAATGGTATGGTTCCAGCCACACATCTCCACAGGTGCACATCTCCACAGTATACACACGGGCCAAGACGAACAGCGGCAGCAGAAGGCATGTTGGTTCTGACAACGGTACTGTGGAGATCCGTTTCCCCTTTCCAGGCTGTTTGTGGAAATGCTGGCTCATAAGGTGATCAAGATTCTGATGAGAAAATCGCCCAGCCCCTTAGCAATGAGAAGCACTAAGTAAATCAGACCTGCATTTGTTTCTCTCCA
The DNA here is from genome assembly GCF_020171115.1 of Neogale vison. Classification (NCBI taxonomy): domain Eukaryota; kingdom Metazoa; phylum Chordata; class Mammalia; order Carnivora; family Mustelidae; genus Neogale; species Neogale vison. The sequence continues at coordinate 135,745,375 of NC_058098.1, forward strand.
GGTGTTAAACATACACCAAAACCTTCAGTTTTAGCAAAAGGTAAGAATGATGCTAGACATCAGTGCCCAGCAGCAGGCGACAGATCGACAGCAGAGTCACCGCGTGCCCAGACTTGACAGGAGGCCAGAGTCCAGGGCCATTGAGCTAGGCTGCTGGGAAGCTCTGTTCCTTGGGTTGCTCAACCCATCTGTGAAGGACAACACTGGCACCCACAGCGAGACGTTAGTAAGGATTCAGTGAAACCCTAGAAAGGAAACAGCCCAGCCAGGGCCAGCCTAGGGTAAGCACTCCTTAAACAGAGGCCTTGTTTTTTTATTTTTTCACCAGACTTTGTCTCCAGGCTTCATGCTGGCGATCCCTTTCTTCTACACCCTGCTCCCACCCACTGTCTGAGCACCCTCCCAAGGGACCCCACCCTTGGGCGGCCAGCCTTCATTTCCTAGATTGAGACACACTCGGGGCAATGAAGACCTAACCTCCTAGAATGTAAAAAGACATCCTCAAGAAACAACTTCACCTTCAGCACGTCAGAGTGACCCCCGCCACCACATCAAAAGAGAAAGCCCAACAGCCTCCTATCAGAGGCTCCGGCCTTCCCAGGGATCTGTAACCTCCCCGCAATGCTGGGTTTCCAGTGTGTTACCACCGTTTCCATCCACAACGCGAAAGCTCACGTCGTCTGTCCTCCGATGAAGATACTTGTAAATTCGGCCTGAACTCTTTCTTCCCTTTAATTTTTGATTGATGTTGTTTCTGCCAAAACTGCAGGCATTACGCTGGAGACATCAGCCAGGTTCACCACTGAAGCTTGCGCAAAGGACCCCGAACACTGAACGGCCAGCCTGGGACCAGAAGCTCCAAGACGCAGGTGCCCTGGGTCTCTCTGATTATACACTTTTCTTGAAATCAATCACCATATATTTCATTTTTAATAAGTAATACATGCTTTTGTAAACCCTGTGGGAAAGTCAGAACATACAAGACCAAAAATAATCTATAATCTCACCGCTTACAGATAACATCAGCCACCATTTTCCTGGATCTAATGGGATGTTCGTAACAATAACATCTGTATCAAAAAGTAGATAAACATTTTAATATTTATAAACATATTTGTCTATCCTCGGTATTATAGTTATATATTTATAACATTATTTTATTGTATTTAAATCTATACTGTGTCAGTATACATTTATATTTTATAAATATATACACATATATAATATATATACATATACAGTATATGCATATTACATATACACAATATACACATACTATTTATTTGTGTTTGTATATTACGTCCATGATGTTTATTTACATGATGATATATGATATATGAGCTAGACCATATAAGTATGTATATATTATATATACTTAGACTTTTAGATTTAGATATAAATATCCCCACTTCAGAAATTATAGATCAGGAATGTCCTGTTATGAAATCATTGTACTGCTGATTCATCTCTACGGGGTTGGGTAGGGATTAAGAATCCATTACTCTCAAGGTACAAGAAATACCACATCCTCTGAGGCCTCATTTCAGCTCCTCCTTTGCCAAGGGCAGCAAGAAATCCACTTGCAGTGACGGCACGTGGTCCCTCTTCCTGTGGCCGGTTGTGTGTGAACCAGGAAAACTAAGGCAAGCCCTGAGTCTTGGTCTGAATTGCTCTCCAATGCTGTTGCTCTGTGGAAGGCCTGGTGGACCCTTCCCAGCCCTTAATACTCCCCTGCCTGAGTGCAGCTTCCCTTCGGGAGGCTTGGCTAAACTTTCTCAGGCCCAGTGCTCAGGGCCCACACCCCCCAGCATCTCCTGGCATTCCAGGCCCCGCCCATGAAGGGCTCCCTGTCTCCTGCTGAATGGTCCAGCTGTCTTCTTTCAAGACAGGCAGGTGCTCCATTTAACCTGCAAGGTGTTTGCTCTGCCGCACGGAGTGACGCTAGGGCAAGTGCTAGAGATATTTTTAAGACTGTATAAAAAGCCTTTGAAATGGTTTATCATGAAAAGATCATATATCCAAAAATATATATAGGCAATAAATAGACCAAGTATACACAGTGACAACACAAGCACCATCGTACCCACCATCAGAGTGAAGAAATAGATTCTTATGATTCATTTCAGGTTCCCCTCCCCCTTTCCCTCATCCCACAGAAAAACATGATTCTGAATTTTCAGCTTATTAGTGCCTTGTTTTCACATAACTAAACAATTCTTATCTCTAAACAGCTGTAAAACTTTGTTGTCTTGGGGACTCTGTTCAAATAGTATCTCACTCCTTTTAGAAACTCGCTTTTATCATTCAACTTAATGTACATATATTTTTAGGATTCACTGTTGCACATGAACAAGGGTGTGTCCGTCTGCTGTGTGTGCCTACAAAGGGCTCACTGAGTCAGATCTCCTATGAAGATCCACCTAAAGATAATGTCAGCGTTTCCAACATATCCAAACACATTTCACACTCCCACAGTGTGCTCTGAAGTTCCATTTTCTTTTTTTTTTTGAAGTTCCATTTTCTCTACTCTTCCTCAATACTTAGATTTTGCCAGTCTCATCGGGGTGAAATAGTGTCCGCTTGTCATTTAGTCTGCATTTCTGTGATTCCTAAAGAGATAGAGTGTCTTTGCATATGTTTCTGGGCCATTTCACATGCCCTTTTCTCTGAAATGCTCCTTTCTGTCTCTTGCCTAATACTTTCCCTCCTAGGTTTGTCTTCTTCTTTCTGATCTTTGTAGGTGTTTAGATATTAAACTATTATATGTGTTGACAGTATAGTTTTACAGTTTATCTTGACACTCTGCTTGTGGTTCTTTGATAAATTGTTTCCACTGTTAACGTTTTTATTAAAGATAATTTACATACAATAAATTTGACATATTTTACATGTAGCGTTTGAAGAGCTTTGATAAATTTCACATGTAAACAACCATTCAAAGTGCATATCTCATGTTAGAATTCACTCTTGGTGTTATATATCCTATGGTTTAGACAAATGTGTAATTATTACATGTATCCACATCATAGTGTCATACAGACTGTTTTCACTGCCCTAAAAACCCTTTGCGCTCTACCTATTCATCCCTCCCTGTCTACCCCCAATAACCACTGACTTTTTACTGTCTCCACAGCTTTACCATTCCAGAAAATCACATACTGGAAATCATACAGTAAGTACACTTTTCAGACTGGCTTCTTTCACTGAGTAATATGCACGTAAGTCTCCTCTGTGTCTTTTCATGTTTTGATAGTTCCTTTCTTTTTTTTTTTTTTTGATAGTTCCTTTCTTTTAAGCACTAAATATACTCCAGTATCTGAGTGTACCATGGTTTCTCATCTGTTCATAATAAAGGACATCTTGGTTGCTTCCAAGCTTGGGCCATTATGAATAATACTGTTACAAATATTCATGGGCTCGATTTCATGTTGACGTGAAATTTTTAATGACTTTGTGTGAATATCAAGGAGGGCAATTACTGGACTGTGTAGGAGGAGTAGGTTCAGTTTTACAAGAAAGTACCGAATTGTCTTCTAAAGTGGCTGCATCACTCTGCATTTCCACCAGCAGCGAATGGGTGTTCCTCTTTCTCCACAGCCTCACCAGCATTTGGTAGTATCAGTGTTCTGGATTTTGGTCACTCTGGATAGGTATATGGTGGTATTTCATGGCTGTTTTAATTTGCATTTCCTTGGTGACATATGATGTGGAGCATCTTTTCATAGCCTTATCATCTGTATATCTTCTTTGCTAAGGTATCTGTTATGGGTTCAGTCAGTTGAGTTTTAAGAGTTTTTTGCATATTTGGATAACAGTATTCCATCAATATGTCTCTTGCAAATATTTTTTCTCAGTCTGTGGCTTTTATTTTGTTGACAGTGTCATCCACAGAGCAGATAGTTTTAGGTTTGACAAAGTCCAACTTCTTACTTCTTTGTTTTCATGGACTGTGCCTCTGTGTTATTTATCAGAAGTCAGCACCAAACTGGCACAAAAACAGACATATAGACCAGTGGAAAAGAGTAAAGAGCCTAGATATGGACCCTCAACTCTATGGTCAAATAATCTTTGCCAAAGCAGGAAAAAATATACATTGGAAAAAAAGACAGTCTCTTCAATAAATGGTGCTAGCAAAATTGGACAGCTATGTGTAGAAGAATGAAACTCGACCATTCTCTTATACCATACACAAAGATAAACTTGAAATGGATAAAAGACCTCAATGTGAGACAGGAATCTATCAAAATCCGAGAGGAGAACATAGGAGGCAACCTCTTTGACATCGGCCACAGCAACTTCTCCATGTCTCACAACAGCGAAAGAAACAAAAGCAAAAATGAACTTTTGGGACTTCATCAAGATTAAAAGATTCTGCACAGCAAAGGAAAGAGTCAACAAAACAAAGAGGCAACCCACGGAATGGGAGAAGATATACACAAATGCCACTACAGACAAAGACTGATATCCAAGATCTATAAAGAACTCCTCAAACTCAACACACAAAAAACATAATCACATCAAAAAATGGGCAGAAGATATGAACAGACACTTCTCCAAAGAAGACATAAAAATGGCTAAGAGACACATGAAAAAATGTTCATCATCATTAGCCATCAGGGAGATTCAAATCAAAACCACATTGAGATATCACCTTACAGCAGTTAGAATGACAAAAGTTAACAATACAGGAAACAACAAGTATTGGAGAGGATGTGGAGAAAGGGGAGCCCTCTTACACTGTTGGTGGGAATGCAAGTTGGTGCAGCCACTTTGGAAAACAGTGTGGAGATTCCTTAAGAAATTAAAAATAGACCTCCCTATGACCCTGCAATTGCACTACTGGTTATTTACCCCAAAGATACTGATGTAGTGAAAAGAAGGGCCATCTGTATCCCAATATTTATAGCAGCAATGGCCACAGTTGCTGTACTGTGGAAAGAACCAAGATGTCCTTCAACAGACAAATGGATAAAGAAGATATAGTCCATATATACAATGGAGTATTATGCCTCCATCAGAAAGGATGAATACCCAACTTTTATATCAACATGGACAGGACTGGAAGAGATTATACTGAGTGAAATAAACCAAGCAGAGAGAGTCAATTATTATATGGTTTCACTTACTTGTGGAGCATAAGGACTAACATGGAGGACACTGGGAGATGGAAAGGAGAAGGGTTTTTTTGGGGGGGAAATTTTTTGGGGGGGAAATTGGAGGGGGAGACAAACCATGAGAGACTGTGGACTCTAAGAAACAAACTGAGGGTTTTGGGAAGGGAGGGGGTGGGGGTTGGGTGAGCCTGGTGGTGGGTTTTGCATGGAGCACTGGGTATGGTGCATAAACAACAAATTTTGGAATACTAAAAAGAAATAAAATGAAATGAAATGAAAAAAAAAGAAGAAGAAGAAGAAGAAGTCATCACCAAACCCTGTGTCCTATAAATTTTCTCCTATGTTGTCTTCCAGGAGTTTTGCATTTTATATTTAAGTCTATGACACACTTTGAGTTAATTTTCGTGAAAGGTATAAGGTCTGTGTCTAGATTTACCTTTTTGCATGTGGATGAAAAGTTGTTCCAGCACCATTTACTGAAGAACATCTTTGCTTGGGGCACCTGGGTGGCTCAGTAGGTTAAGCGTCTGCCTTCGGCTCAGGTCATGATCTCAGGGTCCTGGGAAAGCCCCACATCCGGCTCTCCGCTCTGGGGGGAGCCTGCTTCCCCCTCTCTCTCTGCCTGCCTCTCTGCCTACTTGTGATCTCTCTCTCTCAAATAAATAAATAATCTTAAAAAAAATCTTTGCTTTATTGTGTTGCCTTACTCCTCTGCAAAGACCCATTGATTATACTTAAGTGGGTCTTATTCGTGCTATATAGTAATTCTTTCTTATACATTGTTGGTTTCAATTTGCTGATATTTTGTTGAAGATTCCTGCATCTATATTCATGAGAGATATTGGTATATAGTTTTCTCATGATGTCTTTGTCTGATTTTGGTATTAATGGGAGGGGTTTTAACTATGAGATAAATATGATTATTCAAATATTTGATTTCTTCTTACATCTTTTTGGTAAGTTGTATTTTCCATGAAATCTGTACATTCCCTCAAAGTTTTAATCTTATTTCCATAAAATTGTTCATAATATTATATCATTTTTTTAATGTCCTTAGGATCTGTTGTGATTCCTGACATTAATAGTCTGTCTACTTGTGATCTCTGTCTGTCAAATAAACAAATAAAATCTTAAAAATAAAATAGTGTGTGGTTTCTATTTTTTCTCTTTACTAGTTTTACTAAAGATTTATCAATTTTATTCATCTTTTCAAATAACAAAATTTTGGCTTTGTTAATTTTCTCCAGTGATTCCCTGATACCTATCTCATTGACTTCTTCTTTGATCTTTATTAATTCTTTCCTCCAACTTTCAATTTGTACCTTTAAATAGCTTCTTAAGATACAAACTTACACCACTAATTTTAAACTTTTATTTTCTGACATAGGCAAAGCTGTAAATTCTCTAAGCACTGCTTTAGCTGAATCCCACAGATTTTGAATACTGTTTTCATTGCCAATTGACTCCAAACCTTTTCTAAGTTCTCTCGTGATTTCTTCTCTTTGACCTATGGCTTATTTCAAAGTACATTATTTAATATTCAAATAAGCAAATGAGAACAGTGAGCCCAGAGGCAAATCCACACTTCTCGATTTATAACAAACATGGAAGTGTAAATCAGTAATGGATGGACAGTCTTCTTAATAAATGACACTAGGACAATGAAGTATTTCTGTGGGGAAAGTGATATTTGGATTTTGACCTCACACCTAACTATATGAAATCAGTTCCAGGTCAACTGAAGACTGAAATGTAGGTAGGGGCACCTGGGTGTTTCAGCTGATTAAGCATCTGACTTCAGCTCAGGTCATGATCTTGGGGTTCTGGGATAAAGCCCCACATTGGGCTCTGTGCTGGCTGGGGAGTCTGCTTCTCCCTCTCCCTCTGCTCCTTCCCCTGTTTATGCTCTCTCTCTCAATCTTGTTTGCTCTGCCAAATAAATAAATAAAATCTTTTAGCAAAAAAAAAAAAAAAAAAAAGACCGAAATGTAAAATACTAAATAATGAAACTGCCAGAAAACATGTAAGAGGAAAAAAGTGCACTCACAGATTAGTATCAGACTACAAACTTTTCTTAACCTGATCTGTGATCTATTTGGAACAAAAATTGAGAGTATACATTAGAAATGTTTCCAGCAATGTTATGAAATAATTTGTTGTTGTTGTTGTTGTATCTGGTAATAAAAAAATAGGGGCTTCTATTTTTTGTATTTTTTTTTTTATTTTATCCTTCTGGGGCACCTGGATGGCTCAGTCATTAAGCATCTGCCTTTGGCTCAGGTCATGATCCCAGCATCCTGAGATCAAACCCCACATCGGGCTTCCTGCTCTGTGGGAAGCCTGCTTCTCCCTCTCCTAATTTCCCTGCTTCTACTCCCTCTCTTCACTGTCTCTCTCTCTCTGTGTCAAATAAATAAATACAATCTTTTTTTAAAAATTCACCTTTCTGGTAATTTATTTTTATTATATGTCACAAAAATAGTAGCTCATAACAGACGAGGAGAATAAAAGCTGATCTTTCATCACAGTGTGGAAAGAATGCAATATCCTTTGTACCTCAGAGTTGCAAAGGATTTTTTAAACTGGACACAAGAAGTATAATCCATAAAGGGTAAAAAATGGAAATTTTCACCACATTAAAATTTTATTTATCAAAACATGCCATACATAAAATGATACATTTGAGATCATTTTAATATTCTAACATAAAGGGGCACCTGAGTAACTCAGTTGGATAAGCGATCTGCCTTCAGCTCAGGTCATGATCTCAGGGTCCTAGGATCGAGCCCTGCTTCACGCTCCCTGCTCAGCAGGAGTCTGCTTCTCTCTCTCCCTCTGTCCCTCCCGACCCCCGCTCATGCTCTCTCTCTGTCTCAAATAAATAATTAAAAAATCATATATAGACTAGATAGATACAAATATAGATATAGATAGATAGATAGAGCTCCTAACATAAAAATATGGTAGTTAAGAACTATAAAAATCAATAATGGCAGAAAACTGATAGTTTGGGAAGATGGTTGAGCAGTAAAAGTGGTTCGTTGAACTAGCACTTCCATATTTTGTATATGTTTGAAAACTTTTATACTTAATATTTAATCGTTTAAAATAAATTAGAAGATACTATAAGGAGAGAAAAAAATGACAGCCTATAGATTTAGAGATAGGATTTGCAATACATATAACCAACAAACAATTAGTATTTAGAATACATAAAGAATACTTAGAAATTAATTTTTAAAGACAGGTGATAGAGCTTGAAGTCCGGAATTGTGATGCCACCAACTTTGGCTTTTTTTTTTTCAATATTCCTTTGGCTATTCGAGGTCTTTTCTGGTTCCATATAAATTTTAGGATTATTTGTTCCATTTCTTTGAAAAAGATGGATGTGTGAGAGCCAATAGAGAAAAATAACTGAAAGACATTTAAAAAAATTTGTAATAGACAAAAAAAAAAAAATTTGTAATAGACAAAGACATATTTCACCAAGGAAAGAACATTAATGACCAATAAGTATATTAAAAGACTCTCAATCTCTAGTAATTAGGGAAATAGACATTTAAATCACAGTAAGATGCCATTTCACACCTATAAGGTTGGCAAACAAGTCAAAGTCAGAGGAGAAGATAGGAAGTGAGATCCTCATGCACCACTGACGGAAGTAGGAACTGGGGTTTAGACTTCAGAAAGGAGCTTGGGATTACCTAAAACAGTCCAACATACATGTAAGCTACAACTCAGTACTTCCCTTCCTAGTCACCTCTCCCAGAGAAGCTAGCCCAGTTGTTTCCGTAAGTATCTTTACAGAAGTGTTGTTCTCTATGTCACAAAACCGGAAATAGTTCACATACTGTCCTAGAATAGGATCAAGTAATAGGAATAGATACCTAATAGGATCAAGTAATAGGAACAGATACCTCAATAGAGTTAAATGGGTTATGATAGAGCAGGAAAAATTAATGAACCATAGCTACATTCTCCAACAGGAATTAAGCTGTATATCCAAGTCACCGATCTAAATAATAATGTTGCATGGAATAGGTAGGCCCGGGTCCTAACATGATCAGAATTATTACAATCATTTCAAGCTCAAAAACAGACAAAGCAAAATCATTCTCTCTTCTCCAGGGTGATTTACAATGCTGAGCTGCTACAAAGAAAAGTGAGAGGATGATTATTGCAGGATTCAGGATGGCGACTTCCTCGACGGGGTGGCCAAGCTCAAAGTGAGCAAAAGACAGAGGATTTCTGAGGCACAAGTCACGTCCTGTCTCTTAACCTGGGGGGTTGGTACATGGTCTCCAACGTGTTATCATAAACCTTCATGTATGTTTTTTATAACTCTTTAGTAGATATTATATATTTCACAAAAAATAAAATTCCCTCCAAAAAAAGGTAATAAATTGACAAAAATTTTAACCTCCTTGAAAAATCTGATGCGGAGCTAGAGTGAGGTTAGGCCTATTGGTGATCCTCTTAACCAGTGTTTTCTGAACAGCAGCTCTGCGCTGGGCACTGTGCTGTGAGGGAGAGACACAGAGACAAACAAGATGGAGTGCATATCCTCGGAGCTCCCAGCCATTGGAAAAGGCTGACACCTTTCCTCAGGAGGGAGAATAATCTAGAGGGTTTATGAATTTGAGCCACGGAAAATATCTTAGAAAACAGCTTAGCAACAGATGGCCATATACTTTGCAAGGAGGAGACTGAGAGTTTTGCAAAAGGAGAGCCAGGATCAGAGCCTTTCCTCGGGCATCTAATCTGGCCAAATAGGCTGAATGGTTGGCAGCAGGCAGAAGGAGAGACCAGGGACAGGAGGTAGAGGTCTATGGGTGCTAGAGGAAGAACTCACAGAAGAGCTACTGGGGGCCTGAACAGGACAGTGACATCAGGACAGAGAAGTAAAGGGTGAGGATGTGTACGCGCAGGTGTGGGCGGGGTGTGTTGTGAGGCAAGAATGAGTGTGAGCAGAGATGGCAAAGGCAAAGATAACTCCTGGAGAGGTTCAGCCTAGAGGGTGAGAGGAGGGAAGAACGGGAGTAGGGGGACCCAAGAGGAGGAGAGATTGCAGGGGGAGGAGAAGGCAGGGAAGAGAGCCTCAAGGGTTCCATGCAAGGGACACACAGAGGCTAAGGTCAGAGTGGACATCCCAGAGGGATGTCCTGTAGGAAGCTGGGAAAGGTGCATAATATTCCTGAGCCCTTGCACCCCTGATGATTTTTGTCTCTCTGGGTGGGAAGATTCTCTGCAGCTTTATGATCTTCCAGCTGCTGACCAGCCTTCTAGACCCTGAGAAATTCCAACCACTGCACACCAGTTCACATCTGCCAGTCTCCTAGAGTTAAACAGGGTCTGCAGTGAAATGCACACTTGCGAGCAAAGCTCACCCTGGACATGGGCTACATCCACATGGTATAAAAGCCTTGTTTAAGAAAAATAAAGCTCAAAACTTGGAACCTGACAGACATGGGTTTGAACCTTCATTTCTTTCCAGCTCTGGGACTGGAGGCAGTTGGCTCAACCTCTCCAAGCCCCGGGTTCTCTCATTTAGGTAACGTCAACAATAATACATGCCCCGGTTTTCTCTCAGAGTTGCTGAGTAGATAACACACCAGAGTGAGCTATTACAATTGTCGTAAGAAGACCGTCTGGTGAGAGCGGGAAGTGAGAGGGGGTCAGAAGAACCAATTGTTGCAATGTGGAAATAAAAACAGAAAACCAACCAACCAACCAACCAACCACATGAACTATTCTCTATTTCATCTGCTCTCCTGGCCTTTTCAGTAATTCCAGTAACTGGTTTGCTAAAACTCATGTTTCTTGATGGAAGTGATACTACAAGAGATTCGGAGAACACTTTCAGGTCAAATTACTACCAGCTAAAGGGAAAATACCAACTAGACCATACATTCCTCCTTAAAAGCAATTCCAAAAACACAGCATTTTTTTTTAAGGTTTTATTTATTCGAGAGAGAAAGCAGGAGCATGGGGAGGGGAAGAGGGAGAGAAAGAGTCTCTTGCCCACTCCCCGCTGAACGCAGAACCAAGACCCCGGGATCATGACCGGAACAGAAGTCAGATGCTTAACCAGCTGGGCCACCCGGGTGCCCCAAAACAACATTTTCTAAACACAAGCCCTCCTCTAACCTAAAAGAAAGGTGAGGGGGGAGGGAGAGGAGGATCGTGCGCTACTTGTAATGAGTGTCTTCTGCGTGCCCGGGACTGTGCTGAAGGTCGTATGTACACATTTCCTCATTTGTCTTCACGACTGCTCTGCGCGTAGTACAGGTTGAATTTTCTAATCTAATAGCTGAGAAACCTGAACTTCTTTAAATCTCAGAAAACTGCCCCAGAGCCCCTGGTTAGTTAGAGTCAATGCTGAGATCTAAACCCTGGTCTGGGTCAAAGCCAGTGGTCTCTCATCCTACACGGTTTTCCAAGGGGCACCCGAACAAGCCATGACCGGAAGAATCCACGCCCTGCACTAGTCGTTGACAATTTCATCCTCAATTCTTCCATTTGTAGGAGGAAAGGCTTGCATGTAATTAACTTAAGGATGAGTTCCCCATAAATTATACTTCAATCTGGTTCTATATTTGAATAATTAAGTTTAAAACAGAAAGACTAATGAAACTAATGGTTACCAAATTACTAGATTTTGAAAATCATTGATTTTCTCATTTGCCTGCTGAAATTAATTGATCTCATTTACATATACAGATTGCAGTTGCTTTAGCTTTGAGAATACTTATCCAAGTTTCTCCACTGAAGTTTCAAAATCCGTTTGCAAAAATGCAATTCTACTTCAATTATGCTCATTTGCATGGAAACCAAAACCTTATTGCTCTTCTAATTAATACTATTATGGTTGTTCCTTTCATTTGAATACAATGCTCTTGTAACTTAAAGAAAAAAATTTTAACCCAGCCAAGCAACTTTAAAAGTACATATGGAAATGATTAGTGTAATACAATTTCTTCTGGTAAGTAAGAGAAATAAAAGCAAATTCTCCTGTTACAAAACACATACACACACACACACACTCAATTTTATAAAATACATTTTTTAAGATTTTATTTATTTATTTGACAGAGAGAGAGATCACAAGTAAGCAGAGAGGGATGGGAAAGCAGGTTCCCTGCTGAACAGAGAGCCTGATGCGGGGCTCAATTCCAGGACCCTGAGACCATGACTTGAGCCAAAGGCAGAGGCTTAACCCACTGAGCCACACAGGCGCCCCTATAAAATACATTTTTAACAATTTCTACAACACAATACCCTAAGATATTATAACCATGTAATGCTAAATGTTTATATATCACAGGATAGATAAGAAGGTATTTCTTGGAAAGATTAATGGACAGGATAAACTCCCCAGAACTTCCAAGAAGTAAAGACAAATGGGGACCCAGTGACCTGAAAAGGAGCTAAAAATCTTATAATTTACTCATTTTCAAAGTGAAAGTCTCCACAAATTCGGTGGGTTACAAATCAGCACTTTTTACAATGAAATATAAATTTAATAGAAAACATATAAGTAGAAAAATTATTTTATGAAATTCTGTGTTTTACATTTTTAGATGTGGACATGTGAGTATATGTGTGACCATATTTGTGTGTGTGTGTGTGTGTGTGTGTGAGTCTGTGTGGACAGGGTGTATGTGAGTGTGGCCTGAGTCATGGTCACAACATAAAATCTATTTCTTATTATGGATCAAAGTCAAAATTTTTGAAAACCACTCATCTAATGGACCTTTTTTCCAGGAGAGTTTTGAGGAATTAATATTGCAAAGATAACAAATAATAGATTTTGGCATCAGACAGTTTGGGTTCAAATCCTGGCAACCCACTCCAGCTCCCCAAATCTCAGTCTCTTCACTTGTAAAATGGAGATCTCACTGATTTGTCTTGAAGATTAAGAGATAGATAATGTGTGACAAGAATAAGCAATAAATACCGTCATTTTCCAGAGCTGCTGAAGAGTTTCTTTGTCTCTATTAAATGTATCTGCCTCCTGTTATATTCATTTCTTACTCAGTCCACACCCTCAGTGATCCCCCCTCAGCTCCAGGTGTGTGCTGGAGAGACAAAGGAGTGTGCCTCCGTGGACCCTCATCTCACGCTACTTTCAAGTAAAAATTCTAGCACAAATGGAAGATTTTTAGTCACCTTAGAATTCTTCATGACTTTGGGGCCCTTGTTTAACACTTCTTTCAATATGGTTTAACCAGGCATGGAATGGGGAAAAGGACAGTCTTTAAAACAACAACAACAACATCAACAACAAGCAGACCCTGAGTCTAAATACTGTTGAATCCTGGCATAAGGAGGGTTTGAGTGGCTAAAACATGGAAAACTTAAAGAATACTCCAGTAATTGGATTGAAAACATCATATATTGAAGGAACTTATCAGATAAGTTCAGGATTTTGAACGTTATAGGAGAGTAACCAACAGACAGCATCTGCTGGATCTCTTCACTGTGAAGTGCCTTATACATTATGTCCATGAAACACCACAAGCCCCATGAGGTCAGTGTCCCAGCCATTCTCCATTTTCATGTAGGAAAGCCAAAGATTCAAGAGGCTGACAAACTTGTATTAAATGGTGAAGCTAAGATTCCCAACATGGCTAGCTGTGGAGCCAATACTCTTCAGGTTCTAATACCTTCCATGAGTCAGAGGAGGCCATCAGAGGTTTTTTAAACAGGACATTGACATGAAGGAACTAACTGAGAAGAACAGATGGAGGACAGGAGTGCTAGAGCCTGAGACCCCACTGGCAAGCTTGTAACTCACACCATAGTCCAGGCAGGAAGGGAAGGAGGAATGAACGATCCATTGGCGCTGGGAGTGGAGGATCTGGGTTAAGATTTTAGGCAGACCTGAGGGGTCCCATTGCTGCAAACTGGTGATTGTCTAAACGCGAGGCACGAAGTGACCAGCAGAGACCAAGGATAACTCTTGGCTTTCCCCGTGGTTTGGAAGTGGTGGAGCCTAAAATCCTCAGTGCAGTGGGGACAGGTCTGGGAGGCAAGAGGAAGGGGTTCAGTTTGGGGCAAGTTCACAAGGGGAACCACCAGCAAAGACAAAGCAAATTTGCATACAAAGAGTCAACAGAGAACCAGAGCAGAGACTGGAGCCAGACTGCCTGGCTATGAATCTTCATTCTGACACTTAAAAGCTGTGTGACTGAGGGCAAGTAAGTTAACATATGCGAAACACTGCCTGACACAGAGAAGAACTCAGGACATGGTAGTTATTAGTATGATTATAGAACCAAATGAAATAAAAGTCGGGAAAAGCAGAAAGTTTCTCCCAGATCTCCCCACTCCCTCCCTTACAGTGCATCCCTGGGCCATAGTTAAGAAGCTGTTTTGAGATGGGTTAGGAAGAATGGAGGTGGGTACCGAAAGGGATCAGGTGGGTACCAAAGGGACCCCTGCAATGGGTTTCTTCCCATCTGCTCCTAAGGTCACAGCTGGTTCCATTAAGACCACAGACCAGAATGGTCTCTAGCGTCGTCCTAAGTTCTTCACTTACTGGGTTGTATGATTGCCCCACCCTTGAATTTGGAACTAACACTTTTGAAGGGCCCCTTAGATGTAAATCTGTCCATCCCGTGCTCCTCAGGGGGAAACAGCATACTCCTGAACTCCAACCAGATTGTCTGCATTTATGTTCTCCGTGGGAAAGGGGCAAAGATGGGGAATTCATGTCTGTTAAGAATACCCACGAAGGAGGCACTTTATACTTATGATCTCTTCTATTCCTCATGGTAGACCTGGAAGAGTGGCAGTAAGGTAAGGAAACTGAAGCACAGGGAGATTAAGGAACCTTCCAAGTCTCATGGCTGATGAGTGGCTGAGCGGGATTGTTACCTGGCTCACCTGACTCCAAACCTTATCTCTTCCCATCACCCCCTGCGGCTCCTCATCACCCAGGATGCTCTCCATGGCAAGACCAGTCCCAGAGATCTTATTGTCCTATCCTAAAATACCATGTCTACATTTCCAGCACCTCGCACCGAAAGACAATGCTTACTCAAGGTAAGAGACCCAACAGGTTCTAGTTTGCTCCTGCTTAAACTACTGAATTCAGAGGTGGCACAGCAACTTCTCTCATCCGCAGGGTCCCGTCCACTGGCACTCCTGAGGTTTTCAAGGCACCAGACCCTGTAGTAGAATAACTGAAAATTAACCACAAACCAAAATAAAGTGTGATACAGATCAGCAGGCAAAGAAATACACCCACCAACATATAACTAGCTATCTGTTTGAAATTTTCCTTAATTAAATACTGCTTAAATTCAATCTGGGTTTACCTTAGCAGAGATTCCCGTATGCTTATCCCAGCATCAGAGGGCTTCCGGGTATGGTGTTCCATCAGTTTCTCCGTGCCTTGACCCAGTAGTGGCAAGAGGAGTAGCCCCATGTCCTCCTGGGAACAGCACAACTCCCCCCACCCAGTTCCCTCCTCATTTCAATTGAGCATCGACCACCCTCTGAACTTAAGGCCCTCAGTCTTTATCCCTTCTTAAGAGGCATGACGTTTCTTCACATCCTGAGCAGGTGCTCCTAGTGTGGTTTGCAAGAGCTGTGTGTGTGATGTATGTTTCTTCCTTGCTTCCTCTTGTTGGCATGCGTGTTTAGGTGTGTCAGTTTCTTAAAGAGACCAATTTACTTTCCTGCCTGAGCGTCTCCAGATTCCCACTCACAGCAACAGCAGATGAACTTGCTTCAAGACAATCCTTCCTCCAAGATGACCACAGAAGCTAGACCAATTATATTTTTGAAAAATCTCTTTGAGCATTCTGGAAGGCCACTAAGGGAGCAAGGATTTCAGGAGCTGAAAGCCTAAAGGGAAAGGAAGCCAAGAGAGGTGATTCCAGCAGCTGGCACCTTTACGTTAGTGATCAGAGAGCTGAGAAACCATCCAGAGATTCCAACTGTCTCAAAGAGAAAGGCTTCCTGAAAGAACCCCAGAACCCCAGGAAGGCAACACCCCAGGGACAAGAATGAAAAAAAAAAAAAAAAAACATACACTAGTTACGCAAACACACCTTAAAAATAAGGATACAAAAAGGGGGAGAGTAAGACAAAAGAAAACAAATTCACACAAATATTAAACAAAAGATCCACGATATGACCGTAAAACAAAGTAAGTTTGGCTTTAAAGCAAGCAAGCACCTCCAAGAAGAAGGAGAGTGAGTTCCTCATCATGGCAAGAGTCATCCCCCAGGAAAATAGGAAAGTTTCAAGTTCACAATGTCCTGTCACAGTCAGGATTTATACGGGACTGAGACACTGCACCAGAAAATGGAGCCGGGAAATTTTAGTATAAAGAATTGTTAATAGAGGAGCACCTGGGTGGTTC
The DNA here is from genome assembly GCF_020171115.1 of Neogale vison. NCBI lineage: Eukaryota > Metazoa > Chordata > Mammalia > Carnivora > Mustelidae > Neogale > Neogale vison. Next base: position 135,761,863 of record NC_058098.1, read on the forward strand.
AGTCAGTTAAGTGTCCGACTCTTGGTTTCAGCTCAGGTCATGATCTTGGGGTCACGAGACCAAGCCCCACATCAGGCTCTGCACTCAGCATGGAGTCTACTTGAGATTCTCTCTCTTCCTCTGCCTCTCCCCCTCTTTGTGTGCTCTCTCTAAAATAAATTTTAAAATCTTTTTTAAAATAAATTTTAATTTTTTTTTTTTAATTGCTGATTGAGGAAAAAGTGATGAGTTACTCAAAGGGACAAGCAGGTTGAGCCACAGGAAGGGATGAGCAGACAAGGTAGAACACAGCCACCCAGAAGGAGGCCCTGCCTCACTCAGGAGAAGCCCAGGTAGCCACCACAGGAACAACCTACCACCGCTGTGGTGACAGATGAACGGGACCCACTCTCATTTCTGAGGTCCACCGAGATGGAGGGTCCCCATCATGGGTTCTGCACCACCAGCAGTGCCCCCCCCAAAAAATCAATGGCACTAAGAATGTTATTTGCTGGAAATTATTCAGGAATCCATCATAGAAGACAGACCCCCCCTTCCCTTGTAATGTTGGCACAGGGCCCTCATAACCTTCCTGAGACCCTTACAACAACAGTAGCACTTGGAGAATCAATCATTCCTTCACAAATTCACTTCCTTTTTCTTTTTGTTACTCTTGGCCACCACCAACTTCCCCAGACCTCCCTCGTCTAACAGAAGACCACAGGATTGTCCCCATAGTTCTCAGAAAGCCGCCAGCCAAATGAAATATGTGTGTACTTTAGTGAGAGGGAACAGCCAGCTTGAGACTCTTGGGCAAGGCCAGCTGCTGGGGAGCCGCAGGGGAAGGGGCCTGCCTTAGCCGGGCAGCCTCCGCCTGTGCGCCCATGCCCCAGCTCCTCCACAATCTGCAGAACTCTGGAAGCAGAGAGCAGGCTGCATTTGAGCTTCAGGTGTTAACGACACTGTTACTTCTCCCTTTGGGGTTCAATTCTGTGTTTGGCATCTTGCGCACAATTCTTCTCAGCTTCCATGTAACCTTTGAGAATCTCCTGCAACCTTGGATCCCCCAAGGGTGGCAGAGACAGCTTCAGGATGGACAAGACTTGCAAAGTCCTCAGGGTACTGTCAATCCCCGTGACCACGGGCTTGAGCTGCTAGATGGGAGGGTGCCTTCCTCGACACCTGCTTGGCACCCCCCCAGCTGTGACGCACCACTCCAAAAGGAAGAATAGACCCAATGAGCTATGACATTCTTTTTCCTCTACCAGGGTCTCCTTCTCACTTAGACTAACAAGGAAAGAGGGGAGCAGGTTCTCAGATCTGTTCTCCCCAGTAGGTGGCTGCTTTCCTGCTTTCTGCCTAACATAACACCCCTACCAGTCTAAGCTGATAACAGAATGGCCACCGTCAGAAACCCTTACCTTCGGCCTTAGAATCTATCTCCAGATTCTCTGTTTTTGGTTTGTTTTTTTTTGTTTTATTTTCAAAGATTTTATTTGATAGAGAGAGACACAGCAAGAGAGGGAACACACGCAGAGGGAGTGGGAGAGGGAGAAGCAGGCTTCCCACCGAGCAGGAAGCCCGAAGCGGGGCTCAAACCTAGGACCCTGGGATCACGACCTGAGTCGAAGGCAGAGGCTTAACGATGGAGCCACCCAGGTGACCCTGGACTCTCTGTTAAAACCCAAATATTCTAACAGTTTGAGACAGCCATTTCCCAAAGTGTGTTCCCCAAAATGCTCTCCAAAATGTTCTTAGTGAAATAGCCCTAAGGTTTAAACAGGGAAAAGGGGGCAGGAAAGGGGAGGCAGTGACATGTCACATATATCTCCTGAGGGTTCATGATGCCAAGTAACATGGAAAGGCTCTAAAGATCTCACACTAAAGGAAATCATTTCATTATGTGTAACAATGTTTCCGGAAAAGATCTAATCATGAAAACCCATTTTGTTTTTCCATCAATAAATATTCCCCAAACAGAGCTTCTCAGGAAACCCCTGACTTAAGCCATCCATTTACCATAACTTAGTGAATTGATGTCCAGATCCCTGAGCTTGACAGCAGGAAAACGTGATCTTCTTTCACTGGCTCCATGGCTTTGGACAAGCCTTGAAACATTCTGGATGTTCAGTTTGCAGAAGGGGAAGTAAGAATAAATATGAATAAATATGTACCTCAGAGGTTTTTGTAGTGAGGGGCAGGGTATACTGGCTATAAATCTGGTTCGTAGATAGTAAAGTGCTATTTAATTAATAGTAACATCAGCACAGTTATTATTCACCTACCCTTTGCAACTATGATTTTTATGCTTGTCATTTTGACCCAGGTGGCTTCACAGTGGTCCAAAGGAGGTGGAAGGCAGGTGAGTAAAGCAAGTGGGTTTGAAAAGGGGGGTAGGCAGACAGGCAAATGGATTGAGACCCCACCAGGAGGTAGCCCTGCCATGCCTGGGGTTCTCAGCCAGTGTCGTCTCCAGAGAAGTTCTTTCAGCCTCCAGCTGATGGGGTACAGAGAGCCGGGACACATGTGTGTGCCTGAGTTCAGTGCAGCACACAGACAACTTGGCGCACACATGTGGAAGGGAAACATGCTCCGGACAGGGTCTCAAGAAAGGTCAGATTTCAGCTCTGACTATAATGGGCCCTGGGTGAGCAGACCTCATCCCTGAACCAGCCAGTTCTCATTCCATTCAGCATTGAGCTTGGGGCCCACAGAGATCTGTGGATGATGGAGTCAAAATCTACACACGGTGAGGCCAGGAGAACAGTTTAACAATGATGCAAAGAAGAGTCCCAAAGCCTCAGTGACAGCCAGCAGCCTTCCTGGTTCACCCACTACCCTGACCGCCAGAACCATCTACTTGGTCCTGCTGCTGAGTAGCTGACGAGCCCTTTGAGGCAAGGGGCGTGCCTTTTTCACATCTGTACTCACTGATAGGAAGGAAGGAAGGAAGGAAGGAAGGAAGGAAGGAAGGAAGGAAGGAAGGGAGGGAAGGGAGGGAGGGAGGAAGGCAACTCAGATGAGGCCACTGACACAACACCTCCTCATGCCTCCCTCTCTTCCTCTTCCTTTTGAGGAAGCATGTGCTATTTTATGGAGCAGAGGAGGGCCACACCCTGAGAGTTCTGTGCATGGAGAAAGGATCCGTCTCTTCTTCTCTGATAACCCACAGCTAAGACCTATAGTCTGGACACTCAGTTCTGCACACCCTCAGATGCTAGCGAGGGTGCCCAAGGTACCACATAGGATACGAAAAATGCCCAAATGTGCTTGCCATTTTACCATAGGGACTGTCCTGAGCTGGCCACACCAGGTCCCAAAAGCTAGACAGCACATGTCATTTGACTACAGACACTTGGTTTCCATATGTCACTCATCAAGCATTTCCTAATGAGGCTCCTTCTACTCCAGGATTCTAGTGACTCTGTCACTTTGACTTCTGTATTATGATACTTTGGCATCTTGGGGTCTTGTGGATCCTGGAGGAAGTGCCCCTCCTAGGGTAAGTAGATTCTCCAGTCAACAGATCTCCAGGGAGCTTGACTTTCAAATGTAAACCAACCAACCCAGAACCTGGACCTCCATTATTTCAAGTGCAAACCAAAGACATCAGAGTCCACCTCATGTCAAAACAGGAAAGAGGAGAGGAGACCTACCACGCAATAGCAGGCCCCTGTCACGTTCCAGCAAGGCCAAGGCTGGATGCTTGTAGAGCAGCTTTGTACCCACACTAGATGAAGATGTGAGAGATCTCATAAGATTTCCCTTCTTACCAGAAGAGACAGGAATATCAGTAAGTTCCGAAGGTCCATAGCTGTGAGCAAGGGCTTCCTGGTCAACCTCTGGTTCCTCTGAAGTTCTAGGTTCATTCCTAGGTTCATTCCACAAACACATATTGCAGAGCCTCAGCTAGGCCTGAGGGCACAGGAATGAATCGGATGCATTCTCGTAGCACAAGGAGTGGGCAATCCAGTGAGGAGTCAGACAGAGAAACAAAAAGGCCCATCAGAGGTACAGATGCTGTCCTAGAAGTTAGTGGGTACACGGAGCAGACTTGTCATTTCCCCCAGAGGAGCAGGTGGTGAACAAGAGGCCCCAAGAAAGCTCCGAGGACCACGCGTCACAACGATTCAGGTCGTGCAGTGCTCTGTAGATTCCGACAGTGTTTCCAGACTCTTTGTGCCATCAGGGTGACTGAGGTTGAAGTATGATGCTCATTTTAGTTTGCAGATGACGAAACAATAGCTCAAGCTTACGTAGCATCACTAACATTTCAGTGGTGTTAATCTCTTCAGATCCCCGTTGACAACCCGAGGAGGCAGGAATGTTAATATCGTCATTTTACAGATAAGGACAGGGACAGAGAGAGGTTCAGTGACCCGCCCTGCTAATCAGTGGAGAGCAGATTTAAAGTACAGACAGTGAGGTGCCAGAATCGCGGCCCTGGAGGGGTCCTCTCTGCCACCTCTTGGGAGGCAAAGGCAAGGAAGCAAATCGTACAGGAAAATCCAGACATATAACCTCTATGCCCAGGGCTGTGTTCATGCCTCCCAAGATAGAACAATTAGAGAAAGTTTGAAAAATCTAGGAAAAAAGGGAGGGAGAAAGGGGAGAAGAAGCACACTAGCCTTTGCTGAGTGCTTACTTATATGCCAGGCTGTTCTTATTGTCTAAGGAATTGGGGTCACACTCACCTGACATTTTTCAATTTTGGCCACCTTGAGTAGAAACTCCCAACCTAGCCGCCCCCCTCCACCCTAGCTTCACCTCCAAATCCAAACTTACCTTCCTCCCTCCTGGCTCCTCCTCCGGCCTGCTTTCCCATCATGCAACTTTACCTCTGGCTCCTAGAGGTTTCATCCATGTGAGTTTGGCTTTGCAGTAAACACAAGGCACTTGGGAGCAGGGATTGTGTTGGCTTCTCCTTCTGATCAGCTACATGTTGTCACTGAGAGCCCAGGACACACTCACACTAACTGGGTTGACCAATCTTCTTAAAAGAAGACATAACATTCTCTTCCCTTAAAATAAAGAAGACATAACATTCTCTTCCCTTAAAATAATTTATATTGGGGCGCCTGGGTGGCTCAGTGGGTTAAGCCGCTGCCTTCGGCTCAGGTCATGGTCTCAGGGTCCTGGGATCGAGTCCCGCATCGGGCTCTCTGCTCAGCGGGGAGCCTGCTTCCCTCTCTCTCTCTCTGCCTGCCTCTCTGCCTACTTGTGATTTCTCTCTGTCAAATAAATAAATAAAAAATCTTTAAAAAAAAATAATTTATATTAACAATCTGATTTCCATTTCCCGTTATACAGAACAGTGGCAGACCCCCTCTTGTTTCCTCTTTAGTACAAGGCTGTAGACGTGGTTTTCCTTGTCTTTGCAGAGAAGAGACTTAGTATGAGAGAAGGAGCAGCTGATGTTTCAACCCTAGAGGCCGTGCCCAGGGCACCTGAGCCTTGCCGCTGCCCCCAGTAAGCAAGTTCTTCATCATTCTGCATTCAGGGTCCCAGAGGACGCGCCGCCAGGACCCACATAGGTAGATATGGCCTTAAAAGGGCCTGCCGGGTGTCCCACATTGGGAAACTCAGATGAAGAAGCCTGGCATCCGCCCTGGAGAAGTGATAGCACAGACACTTCCCATCATCTGCCTGCCACGAAAGGGACAAATATGGGACAGGGTTCTTCAGCATTCTGGGTCCCCCAACACTTCCCACCTTGAAACCAGAAACAGGAAAAACATCACTACCCCATTGCAGGACCTCTACTTGTATCCCAGCAAGGACTGTTCCCCTGCAGTGTCACAATGAGTTTGGGGAGAGGCTGTCTGGGTTACACCTACATTCCGTAGAGGTATGGATTCCCGGCCCAGAAGCCTCTACCTTTACCCTTCTCTGTTCGGTAACAGGCCCCAGGAACTGCCCATATATCTCATACACCGAGCGGGAAAGCTGAGCTGTGTCTTCCTGGAGTGCTTTCTCTCTCCACTCCCAAAGCATCACGTGCATATGACTCCAATATGCTTAACGAGTCGTGGCGGGAAGTCGTGCAGCCCAGCCTTGCGGCAGAGGCCGGAGGCTTCTGTTATGCCGTGGGCTGTTTTGGCAGGAATCCCACCCAGAACGCCTTGCCACTGCCCTTGACAGAAGGAGCGCGGCAGCCCAGCCCATGATGCAGGGACACACTCACCCCTGCAGAGAAGACCCCAGTGCTTTCTTTCAAGAAAACAAGGGCTTGCTCTGCAAATGTTTCTGCCTCTTTGCAAAAAACCCAGGAGCTAGGCAAACCATAAAGAGATAGGAGAGGGTCCCAAAGGCTAATAGATTTTACTCTGGGGACACACCGTTCCTCGGGCCTACCCATTAGTACGTGTAACTAAGCGAGGATTTCTGGATTGCATGGAACTTTGCCCCATACAGTGGTTTGGCCACTTTCAGAGTTTCTGTGGTGGGCACCCCTACCCTGGTCTGTGCCTCCAAGAAAAATAAGTTTGGTCTAGCCTCCATTCTGGAAAGAGTACAGCCAGACTGCCCCCTACCCTGGAAGCCTCAACATCCCAACAAGGTAGGCATCATCATCATCCAGATGGCTGCTGATTTCCTCCTTGACAATCTCTGGAAAGTCCATTCTTGACCTGGGATGTGACTGCATTAAGAAGGCCACTAAGCACTCTTTCTGAGACTTGGCTGTAGATCATGCTGGGTACCCCACTCACCATCCCAACAAGCCTTTTTTTTATCAGCTATAAAAATAGGTTTAAACTTGCCCGAGTTAATGGAGCCAGTAATTGGTGGACAGGAGTCTGTCCCCTTCTCTGGGTTAGATTTACTAAATAGTAATTTTAGCATAACTGCAGACCACCTGCTCAGCATTGAATAAGCAAGGTTTCACCTAGACCTCCAGCCCATTCTCAGTAGCGCCCATCGGGGCCTCTCAGTCCACAGCCCAACTTCCACCTGCTTTTCTCACCTGCCCAGTGTGTCACGCCTGGTTCTGTGCCTAGTGCAGTCAGTCCCAACCTGGTCTCCACCCTGGTGACCCTGCCTTCTGATGACATCAGTACAGAAACTGATGACACAAGACACAACCAGGCACCTGTCTGCGCTCTGGTGGCTTGGCCTCCCAATGGCTCTGACCCTGCTCTGTCCAGCGCTAGAACCCAAGGCACCTTGTCTTCCTCACTGCGTAGATGCCTCTTGCTAGGTCTTCACAACTAATCAATGCAACAAATACAGGATTTTGTTTTCGTGTTGTAAATAATGGAATTGGGATTCAGAAAAGGACCGCGGCAGACAGAGTACAAGCTGTGGAATCATAAAGACAGGATTTGATTCCACCCCTCCTCCCACTGGAGTGACCTTGGACAACTTATGCAGTCGCCTTGAATCTCGGGTTCATCATCTGTAAAACAGGAGTAATCCAGCAGGTAATTGAGAAAACGGAGTGAAACAGCATGAAAGATACAAATCTCCACCAAGAAATAGGAGACCAAAGAAGTGCACATAAACAGGTCAGGAATGCAGCATTGGTGAAGGGAAAATGAGCTCCTGGTTCTGGCCAACTGAGGTTAATCTTTGCAGGCAGGTGGGTCCAGAATTTCCTTCCGAGTTCAAAGAGATCAGGAAACGAAAATCAGATTGTTAATATAAACTATTTTAAGGGAAGAGAATGTTATGTCTTCTTTTAAGAAGATTGGTCAACCCAGTTAGTGTGAGTGTGTCCTGGGCTCTCAGTGACAACATGTAGCTGATCAGAAGGAGAAGCCAACACAATCCCTGCTCCCAAGTGCCTTGTGTTTACTGCAAAGCCAAACTCACATGGATGAAACCTCTAGGAGCCAGAGGTAAAGCTGCATGATGGGAAAGCAGGCCGGAGGAGGAGCCAGGAGGGAGGAAGGTAAGTTTGGATTTGGAGGTGAAGCTAGGGTGGAGGGGGGCGGCTAGGTTGGGAGTTTCTACTCAAGGTGGCCAAAATTGAAAAATGTCAGGTGAGTGTGACCTCAATTCCTTAGACCATAATAACAGTAAAACTTCCTTTCATGGAATCCCTAGTACATGCTGAGGGTTCGTTTGGTCTTCTCATAATCATGAAACTATTTTGCAGATCATAAAACCAAGACATCCAGAGTTAAATCCCCTGACAAGGGTCAAACAACTAAGAAATGACAAAACCAGGATTCAAACTCAGATCTGTAGAATCACCTCTGTTGTGTTAGAGAAAATTGAGGAGGCTCACATAAAGAAAATCTCAGAGACCGAGAGGAGAGAAAACCTAAGGGGCAAAGTCAAGGGTCCAGTTTGAGGAAGAATCTAACGGACCATGAGCGGGAGTGGAAGAGAAACTAGAGGGTGGCTGCTACTCTGTAGACTCAGGTGTCTGGGGTGTGTCTTTCTTGGCCATTGGGCATGTTGCCTTCATGGAGCAGACTGTTTTAAAGCTATGACAGCTGGTTAGAAAAGATACTGAAATATCAATGACGTATTCAGCAAGTACTGAAGAAATCAGGAGGGACTTCCTGGAGCAGGTGCGGTGGGTCCCAGCTCACATGCTTCAATATTACAAGACCTCCACCTTCCTCCAAGCATTCAAGAGGGCACTGGGGCTGTTTTATCTTCTTGTATGTTCCACAAGCAGTACTTCCTTTTTGCAAACAAGCACAGTCACAAGACAACATTTTTCACCAACTTGGGTAGGCTGCCTCTTTTTGTTGTCTTTATTGACCTTACTCAATGTCCTGTAGGATTTGGCGGAAATGCAGGCAGCATTAAAAATTGGTGCACCGGGGCGCCTGGGTGGCTCATTGGGTTAAAGCTTCTGTCTTCGGCTCCGGGGTCCTGGGATCGAGCCCCACATAGGGCTCTCTGCTCAGCGGGGAGCCTGCTTCCTCCTCCCTCTCTGCCTGCCTCTCTGCCTGCTTGTGATCTCTCTCTCTCTCTCTGTCAAATAAATAAATAAATCTTTTTTTAAAAAATTGGTGCACCTCTTTTAGGCATAACTGAGGCATTCTTTCGATTAATATCTATTTTGTGAGCCTTTCCCATAAGCTCAGTACTGCATTGGGTACTAAGGATATGGAATAAAATACAGGTCACAGACTTCAGGGAAATCAAGAGCCAGTGAGGAAGAAAGCAACTCGGGATGCTAAGCTTTCCCCTTTGGGAAACACAAGGCACCACTCATCAGGAGCCAAAGAATATCCGGAGAGTTACTTAATACATAAATAGGCTCACTGAAGCACAACTTTCAATAATTGAAAGCAACACATACGCCCAGTAATTTGAACCCTTAAGTAATTTATAATACACGACTCAGTAAAAACTTTTGCTTCTATTTAAAATGTAGGGTTATATGCTTTCTTATGTCAGGAGGAAATGCTTGTGTTTTCATGTTACATTAAAAATTAGTTATGCTATGCGTAAAACATAGGAACAAAAGACAAGACGGCGATAACCAGGTGAGTACCAAGAAGTGTGTAGCAAGAAAAACAAAACAAAACAAAACAAAAAAACGGTTTATAGCATGTACCAATTACTGTGATAAAAATATTCCCACCGTGACTGATTTCAAGCTGCTTGTGTGATGTCACTATGTCTTGAAATGGGGAATGGAAGAATTCATGTGGCTTCTGCACACTGATACCAGCTCGCTGCAGCAGCACTGGCAATAACCTCAAGATGTTGACATAGTTTAGATGATGTAATTATGGGCCATGTTATTTTTTATCTGTACTTTCCAAATTTTCTGTAATGCAATGAAGGAAAAGAACATCATGTTTGGAATGCTCCCGTTCCCCCGGGGAATAGCCTTTTAGCAAGTGTGGCCATTAGCTGAGGCTCTTACCTGAGCAGTACTATTAGCCTTTCTCTTTGCACATGGGACTAAATAATTCTTGTTATGTGGTTTCACATTTTGTTCACTGAATCATGTCAGGAGCTAGAGTGAGCCAGAGAACACGGTCCTTTCTTTGTCCTGACACAACCCACCCAGGCAGGAAGTGCCTAAGAACTGAGCAGGAAGAAAGAGGTCATCAAAAAACCATGCTACAGCCGACAAGAGTCCACCGCGGTCCACTGAATCAAAAGCATTTCTTGAGTTGTGCAATTTTTTCTCTAATGAAAATTAGGTTAATGCAGCATTAGCCTTCAAGAAGCATGATGTGAAACAGGGGAGTCCTGAAGCTAGCCATTTATCCCCAGTTTTCACATCTATAAAATGGGGACACTAGTACACATTGGTAATCATGTCACAATGGTGAGAATCAAATGGGAGAGCAAATGTAAAGTGTGGGGTAATGCTAATATTTACTAGTTCTTATTTGCCTCTTTTGCTTACTCCACCACCTCAGGAAGGAAAGGAAAGGTCCAAAGAAATGTCAACCCACAGAAAAGGGATCAATGATCTATGAGAAGCTCATGGTCTCACAAATAGCCCCAGAGGCTTTAGAACGTCAGTAGCACACATGTTTCCCATCTGCCATGGCATGAAACCACGCATTTATGTTTTCATAAAAGCCTCAATTCTGTCCTAAATACACAGCTATCATATAGCGAGGAAAAATAATAAAGTCTTTTGGAAAGTCAGATTTTTTCACATCCAGACCTGGAGCTCAGTCAACATGACCCGATTTCAGAGAAGAAGAAGCACAGAGCTTCTGCCCACAATCCTAACAGCAGCTTCCAGCCATCACCTTCACGCCAAGAGACAGAGTCTAATCGGGAGAGGTGGCAAATTGCTAAGTGCGATTCTGTGCAGCTCACGCACAAAAATATGAACCTTGATTGAATTCACAGAAATTGCACTCCACTTTCAGAAAAGACAAGTGCTAATCTTCAAGACACTAAGGAGAAGTAGATACGGGCCAAGAGCTTCAGATCCCAGAGCAGCAGACCCACCTTTCCCTTCCTCACCTGGGAAGGTGTACTCATCGGCACACCTGGCCCTGAAGGATGGAACACTGCCTGCTCTGGAGAAGGAGCGCAGAGATGCTCCAGTTCTCTTGCAGAGCCAGACAGCAGCAATAATGTGCTCCCTCTGGAGCATGGCAACGGGCCTTCAAGAGGGTCTTTCCTTCTATTCTAACCAGAGTTTGGGCAGCAGATCAATTTCAGTTTGGGATTTCATTTTAAAACTCTTCCCTACATATTATCCATTTTTTTGTTGTTGTTCTATCCAGGAACTGGAGGGCACTGGGGACCAAAAAAATGATTAAAAGCAACCCAAATGTGATGATTATTTTTATGTGTCAACTTGGCTAGATTATTGTGTCCAGTTGTTTGGTCAAACATGAGTCTTGATGTTGCCGTAGAAAGTGTATTTTGGATGAGATTAACATTTAAATCAGTAAACTTTGAGTAAAGCAGATCATCCTCCATAATGGGGGTGGGCCTTGTCCAAACAGTTGAAGATACTTAGAACAAACTGGTTACTCAAAGAAATTTGGCCTGCAAATAGCAACACAGAAATTCAGCTTGGTTTCCAGCCTTTAGACTCAAACCTGCAACATCACCTTGACACTGAATCTCCAATCTGCTGGTTGCCCTCCAGATTTGGGACTTGCCAGCCCCCAAAACTGATACATGAATATCTCCTTAAAATCTTGACAGATCAGGGCACCTTGTTTGACAGGCTCAGTCAGTTAAGTGTCTGCCTTCAGCTCAGGTCATGTTCCAAGGTCCTGGGATCAAGCCCAACATCAGGCTCCCTGCTTAATGGAAAGTGTGCTTCTCTCTCTCCCTCTGCCCCTCCCCACTGCTCATGCTCTCTCTCTCTCTCTCTCTTTCTAATAAATAAATAAAATCTTTTTTAAAAATCTTGACAAATAAGTGACAGATAATAGATAGAAAGATGTTAGAGAGATAGAAAGAATCTATATGCACCTATATCTCTAGATAGATTCTAATTGTTCTCTTCCCCTGGAGAAGCCTAACTAATACACCTCTCTATTGTAAAAAAACAAGCATCCCAGTGGGGCAGAGGACTTGCCAGAAGACCTAGAGGGTTCTCCATGCAGGTGCAAGCGGCAAGGGAGAATGGACATAGCCCCTGCAGGTGGGCTGTTCATGTCTCTCCCTGAGCTCCATGTCCATGACTCATGCAATTACCTCATGTAAGGCCCCAGGTAGGTCTGAGGCCCATCCCATGGGCCTAAAAAGCCCCCAGACTCCTCAACTCACCTCTGCAAGCAGTCAGGAAATGTTGGCTGGAACCTTTGCTCTCACAGTAAGGCTGGGTAGGAAAGACAGGGAGCCCACCCTGGGAGGAGAGAAGGTTCCAGACTGCTCCGGGAGATCTGACTTTGTGGGCTGTGCCCTGGGGTGTTGCAAAGCTGCTCAGAGGACCTGTGGCAGATTAAGTGAGGAGTGAGAGAGAAGATTCAGTGATAAGGGGTGCTCCAGGGCAAGGCTTCTCAAACATGAAGCATGCAAAGGTATCACTATCATATCTTGTTTAAAAAAAAAAAAAAAAAAAATGCAGACTCCAAAGCTCCCATGGAAGGTTTTGCCCAGAAAGTGTAGGTTAGGGACCAGAAAGGAACTTTCAACAACACACCCCAGGTGATTCTAGTACAGACACTGCATGGTTTACAAATGGGGACCATTTTGTTGGCAAGGCCAAAGTCTAGCTAATACACCAAGGAGAAGGGATTGCCCATCCCCCTCCATCCCGGCCCAGCCGGTCCCATCCTATCCCACATTTCAGTCCAGGCAGCGGAAGGAGAGGGAGGCCCAGGCAGAGGATGGTCACAGGTCCTCCAGTCTCTGGCCGTCCAGCTTCCCCTGTCTTCCTGTCTCATGTGGGTAGAAGGAGCAGCCTACTGGACAGGGACAGACGATCTCAACCCTGCTGCTCCTCTGGGGAAGGGAAGTGGCTTAACTTGAAACTCTGGGGAAGGAAAATCGAATTCCAGACACAGTAATAAGTCAAAGGTTAATCTGAGATAGAACCGCATTGAGCTGACATTCATTTCCACTTCTCAATTAGCAGAACTGTGATAAAGAAAATGTCATCAGTCAACCCGAGGGGCTGGGGAAAAAGTGACTCTCAGGTTCAAGTTCCACCTTGTTCTTCAAGCACAGGGGTTGCAAATTACTCCCTCGATGCTGAAACCTTCTCAGTGGCAGCACCCATCCAACTCTCTCCTTCTGCTCAAATTCGGGGCCTCACCCCTTCCTTCAAGCCTGTGTTAGTGAGCGCCTCGCCTCGGGAGCACCTTTCTGGACCCTCCTGAGCCCCGCCCCTGCAGACTTGCTTACAGCCCAGGGAGGCTTCCTCTGCAAGAAGCATTACCCAGCCAGCTTAATTACTCCTTCCTTTCTCCTCAGTGACCTGACCGGAGGCGGAAACACCACCCCATATTTCTCCATCCGTCATTTTAACTACCCCGCAGTTGCTCGTAAGTGTCCTCTGTTCTGCTCATCACTGGAGTACCCGGGGCTTCCTGAATAGCACATAAACCCAACCGCACTTGGGAATGAAGGATGTTTAAGCATTCCACTTGATAACCTTTCTCTATAATAAGAATGCTAAAAATTACAAAGGGCAGAGCTGGAGGTTAGAACCAAAGAGGGAGAGAGCTTTGGGTGATTAGGGGATGGTTTTACGCACTGTGGCTTTAGAAAAGCTAATGAGAGCGCAGGCCCGAGTGACAGGCATCAGGGAGGAGGGGAGACAGGAAACACAGGGAGGGGAGAGGCAGCCAGGTCAGGGGTCCTCGAAACTCCGCCCTCGGGGGCAAGCAGGCACCACCAGGCCAGTGCTAAGGCTGACAAGTTGTGGTGTTTGGAACAGGAGGTGGAGATAGGTCGAGAGGAAATTAGTGTCTTGGGGTTTCCTCCCGTAGCTAAGCCAGGCTCAGTGAGTTAGTAAGTTACACAACATTCTTCCTTCCCTCGGTAGCCAGGTGACTCTGTGTCTGCGCAGTCACGAGGCAGGTGCGAGTGGCCATGGCACAGCTGTGGGCAAGCGGGCCTGATGAGGTGGCTACTGGACCCCAATAATGTAGAGACACGCAGCCCTCTGCTAGGGTGCACGGCTGTCTCCACACCCAAGCTGAGCCCCACCACCCCCAGGACGCACCCTCTGAAGTAGCCCCGCCCACACTGGCAGGAGCGCTGGCCATGTGACCTGCCCAATAGGGTACACAGTAAACATGCACAAGCAGAGAGAGGTGAGGGGCTCCTGAGGGGTTGCTGCCTTGGAACACTGCAGCCGTGATGCGCACAGCCGAGGCCGTCCTCCTGGAGAGGCCGCCCGGAGAGCAAAGGAGACGGCTTGGCTGCCAGCCCTCGCCAGCTGCCAGAAATGAGAGTGAGGTCACCTCGAATCATCTCTTACCTGTAGAGCAGCCAATGACACGAGTGGCCCCAGACCAGACTAGCTCACCAAGGCCAAATTGCACATATGAGAAAATAAATGATTGTTATTCAAAGCTACTGGGTTTGTTATGCAGCAAGAGATAACTGTTAACCTTACCCTTCGCATTGGGACGGCTTACAAGAGTTCAGAGAAATCATGCTTGATACAATCCAACAGTTATGCCTGATACAAAACTCATCATGAACCCTCAATAAAGAACCTTCACAAGCTGAAGGGATCTTCCAAACACTCACGACAAATGTAAAAATAATGGTGAGATATTAGAGGCATTGCCATTAAAGTAGGAGCCAATACCTGCTCCCACGCAACATTGTAGAAGTCCTCCATAAAACATCAACATTGTAGTAGAAGTCCTCCATAATCCAACCGGGAAGAAAAAGCAAAGATGTAAGAATTGAAAAGGGAAAAAAAAAACCCTATTTACAGATAATGTGATTGTTTGCGGTTGGCTGAAAAATTCCTCCCCTAAGCTGCCCGTGTTCTAATCCCCAGAACCTGTGAATACAATCTTTTATGGTCAAAGGGACTCTATCAGCATCATTAATTAAAGGATTTTAAGATGGGACGTTATCCTGAATTATCTAGGTGGACCCAGTGTATTCACAGGGCTCCTTCTAAGGGGAAAACATGTACAAAATAACAACTCTATGAAAGAGCTGAGAAAAATACGGCAAAAGCTATATAAGACCTTTATTAAGAAAATTATAAAAAAACTAATGATATGAAAGAAAACCTTTATAAACAGAGAAACATGCCATGCTTATTATGAAGATCGTCATCATAAAGGAGGCATTTTTCCCCCAAATTGATCTATGCAATGAATGCATGAATCCCACTAAGATTTTTTACAGAACTCAATAAACTAATCTAAAATCCAAAAGATAGTGAGCAGGAAAAGGGTTAACTCAGCAGGCTTTCGTTACTCAAATCCTTCACATTCCAAAGAAAGGCTTGTCTTCAGGTTAGCCAGCTCCTGGGAATTGTGCTCTGTGTCCTTGGAATAGTCTGCCTGAGAAGATCGTATTTGCCTGCTTGAGGCCCTGGACCATGCTCTATCACTCTGGCCAGAAAAGCTTGTCCTGACAGTCTGATTTATAGTGAATGCCTGTTTTTCTTCAGAGCAGGATGGGGGTGCTCAGAGAAGGGTCTGAAATCTCGGGCACTGAGGTGGGTCCTGCAGACTGCTGCATTATCTAGGTAACTAACCTCCCCTAGGTTCAAGTCCATTTCCCTGGTGGTGACAGCTCATGTGCATGGTTGCACCTTGATGCTGGGAGAACTAAAGTCCCCTTGCAACTCCACCGGGAGGAACACCTAGACGCTTGTGCCTGGTTTCTCCTTGGCTTTGCCCCAGGTAGCTTTCCCTTTGCTCCTTTTGATCGGAAGGCTTTTGCTGCAATAAATTGTGAGTCTACTATTCTGAGGATGGTAAAATGGCAAATCATCAAGTCTGAGGTCTTGGAGACCACTGACAGGAAGAGCAAAGCACTAGAATAGCTAAACCCATTGTGAAGAAAATCAAGGTAGGAGTAGTGCAAATTACCTTTACCAGCTTATGGCCAGTTACAAAAATCTGACAATTAAGGGAGGTAGCGTTGGAATAGGGGGACAAAGGGAACGGACAGGTCTGTGTCTAGGAACTTGACAGATGGAACACAAATGGCAGGAAAGGCATGGACTATTCAACAAACAGTACTGATGATAATATAAAAGTAGGTCTGTAGCTCACACCATACGTGCAAAGAAGGAGCAGGCATTCTAACGGGGAAGATGGTAAGCCATGAATGTGACAAACAAACGTAGAGTATGTTCAAAAGTGATCAAGTGTGTTATGAGGAATAAAGAAAAAAAAAGCAGAGTAGAATTACAGGTGTCAGAAATGATTGCTATGGGCAGGTTGTGATTTTAATAGGGAGTCAGGACAGCCCTCCTTGAGGAAGTAATTGTCTTAGTCTGTGGGGCTGCCATCACAGAATACTATCGACAGGGGACAGGTGGGGGAGTGGAGGTGGGCTTCAACAACAGAAGTCCATTTTTCACAGTTCTGGAGTCCGGAAGTCTGAGATGAAGGCACCAACACGTTCGCTTTCTCATGATGGCGGGCTGCCTGGTGTCTAGGCAGCACCTTGTATCCTCCTACCACGGAAGAGACCGGATCTCTCTGGAACCTCGTATCAATCCATTCATGAGGGCTCCACCCTCATGACCTAAGCACATCCCAAAGGGTCCATCTCCTTGGAAGACCATCTTTGGGATGACTTTAACATATGAATTGGGGGGCTGGAAAAAACATTCAGATGATAGCAGTAATATTTAAAGAGATGTAGGCATTGACCATGAGATCATGGGAAGAGAGCATTCTCCATAGAAGGATCAGCCACAGGTCACTTACGAGAACATCAAGGCTTGCAGAGGTGAGGCCAGTAACATAATTGTGTTTAATCTAACAGCTCAGTACAGATTTGATCTCAGGTCTCTCTTACTCTAAAGTCTTCAGTCCTTTGGTTACACCATCTAAATAATGTGTCCTTAAAATTAATGTCAGGCCTGGGGTGCCTGGGGGGCTCAGTCAGTTAAGCATCTGTCTTGGGCTCGGGTTGTGATCCCACGGTCCTGGGATTGAGCCCCATGTTGGGCTCGCTGCTCAGTGGGGAGCCTGCTTCTCCCTCTCCCTCTGACCCTCCCCCACCCTCTCTCTCTTTTTCTTTTTTTTAAATGAATACATAAAATCTTTTTAAAAATATATTTTTTGAGATTAATATCAGGGTTTTCTTACCCAAAAGTCAAAATATTTTTGAAGACATAATAGTAATCCTCCGACTTGACTCACAAACTCTCTCCCCCTTGTTTCCCACCAGCCATTCCTAACACGCTTGCACCTGCTTGTCAGACTCACCAGGGCCCCTCAGTCTTGTGCCACACACCATACATCGACCAACCTCCACATCGCTTCCGTACCAGACCTTCCGTTACCAACGCACTATCCCTGCTGCTGAACTTCTACCTAGCCAAGACCTTCTCAAGTATTGTTTTCTTTATGACACTTTTCCAGCTTCCCAAAGAGAAGGAATCGCTCCCTCCTCGATGCTCCCATAGAA
This sequence comes from Neogale vison, assembly GCF_020171115.1. Classification (NCBI taxonomy): domain Eukaryota; kingdom Metazoa; phylum Chordata; class Mammalia; order Carnivora; family Mustelidae; genus Neogale; species Neogale vison. The sequence continues at coordinate 135,779,311 of NC_058098.1, forward strand.
ATTTGGTAATATGGAAGCCACACCGTGTGGCTTGTGTTTATCTCTGTCCTCCAAACTGTAGACTCTGAAAGACCCAGTCAGTATCTGACTCATCTTTCTTCCTAGCACTCACCATAGGATAAATGGTCTCAGTAGATGTTAAATCAATAAGTCCAAGTGGAAAATGAGTGAATCATTAATGACAGTGAAAACCAAAGCATCATGACGTAAGTCAACTGTGATGTTCAACAGAAACGATGGTAAAAGATAATAAAACTAAGATGTACATTTGGTCATAAAACGATGTGCCATCCAATGAGTATATTCAAGATTTACTAAATATCACTACCAATAAAGGCAGACATCAAGAAGACCAGGCTAAAAATGACAACCAGGCTGCATGCAAAGCTTACTAATTCGTTGTGTTTGTTGGAAGAATGTCTCCATGTAAATACATTTTTTTTTTTCAGAAGGATACTTCACGGAACTGGTGAGCCACAAACATGCCTTGAAAGCTAAACTCTGGATTTTGGACGATTTCACTGAGTACAGATTTATATAAGCCTCCTACTCATGATGTCTTCATTCTTCTGCTTCTAGGAATGTGTATTTACCTAATAATTTTAAAGACTCTTCCTTCAAACCCAAACATTCTAAAACCACATTAATTCATACACAGGGATTATGTACTTCATTACAGAAAAGAGAGGGAGAGAAATTAAAAGATAGTCCCCCCACTGCAGGGTTTGTAAATAAAATATTTGTTAATCAAATGAACAGGAGTAATGCTATTATAGGAAGATCCAGAGAGCTTTCTGGAATCTTCCGTTTTCTTACTCAGCCCTTAGTGTACCCTATTTGTGTTATGCATTATGGTAGCCATTAGCAACATGGGGCTAATGATCACTTATGCAACAAAGGAATTGGATTTTCAATTTTACTTGAATTTCCATTCCTTAAAAATCAAAATTTAAATAGGCATGTTTAAAGGGAGCCAGCTACTACCACATTGAACACATAAATACAGAGTTTTCCCATCACCTCAGAAAGTTCTACTGGATAGCATTATTTTTACTATAGATGGCCCAAATACAATAAATATGAGTCAGATTAACAATGACCTTTTATAATAATCAGGATATGGAAGTAGCCCAAGTGTCCATCGATTGATGAACAGATAAAGATGTGGTGGTGTATACACACACACACACACACAGAGGAATATTATTCAGCCTTTAAAAAGAATGAAATCTTGCCATTTGCAATGACATGTACAGAGCTACTTAAATACTCAATAAAATAAGTCAGTCAGAGGAAGACAAATACCATACGATTTTACTTCTCTGGAATTTAAGAAACAAAACAAAGGAGCAAAGGGGAGGAAGAGAGAGAGGCAAACCAAGGAACAGACTCTGAACTCTAGAGAACAAACTGGTGGTTCCCAGGGCGGGTGGAGAGGATGGGTTAAATAGATGATGGGGACAACGGAACGCACTTTACGTGATGTATGGAAGTGTTGGTACATTGTACACCTGAAACTAATACAATACTGTATGTTAACTTGAATTAGGATAAAAACTTTAAAAAAAAAAAAGAAGAAGAAGAAGAAGACCGTTCATCCAAATACAAACTCTGACACTGGGGCACATAAAGAGGTTCCTGCTTCCAAGGAGACAGATGTGTAATGAATAAAACAGAAAGGAGTCCCTAAGGTAGGTATGCACAAAATTATGTTAATGAGCAATAGATCCAAAAAAAACTTCAGCAGTTTTTTGCACCCATTCATATAGTAAAGACGAATTTGAACAAAGGATGGAGAAAGAGCAGAGAATCATGGAACCGAAGGAACAGCCACTTGTGCAGGCACAGAAAAGCGTCCCGAAAGGTCACGACATTGGGTGGACAGCTCACTGCTAGGGGAAGCTAGAATGTGCCAGCTTTGTGAGGAAAAGACAAGTGACTTCTCAGCGCGGAAGCACGAGCCCTTGGAGACCACGCGAGGGAGCTCGGAACAGTGTTTGGGGACAAGGGGGAATTAACTGTATACTGTTTCAAGCAGAAAGGTGCCATGGCCGGATCTGTGTTCTGAAAAGGTCATTCTGGCCTTTTGGAGAGGAAAATGCGCAGGAAGGAACTGGGTTAGAAATGTGGAGACCAAGGAGGAGACCAGGACATGGAGCAGAAGAAAGAGACCCAGGCTGAGCTGTGACAGAGGAGGTGAGGCTGGAACGGAAGCAGGGAATGTAAGGGTTGTTTATTCAAAATGGATGAATATTTATTTTAAAAAGACTCTCTCTCTTTTTTTTTTGAAAATATAGCAAGTGTGAGACGTGTGATCATCCTGACATCCCGATAACATATGTTACAAGAGAAGGTGTTGCTGCAATTCTCATGATGGGCTCTCATGAAAGCTCGCAAAACCATGCCAAAGGCTGAGTATGCAGCCATCCTGAGAAAGCCCACCCCCATGGCTGAGATCGGGCCCCCCCAGAGGCCAACTGAGGTTTGGGTCCCTCAGGATGAGAGCAGGTACCAGCCATGGCCAGGGGAATGGGGCATGGAACAAAGGCGGCTGGACAGGAAGAGGGAGGGACTGGCCTTCAGAGACCATGCACAAAGCCCTGGCCAGAGTCCAGAATGTGGAATCACGCAGACCAAACTCAAAGGCCCTGCTCAGCAACTGACAAGCACTGGGTTTTGAGCAAGCTGCAGGACCATCTGCAGCCTAATTTCCTCACCTGCAAAGTGGAAGCAAGACCACGGCCCTTGTAAGCCTTCTGCCAAACACACTCTCTCTAGGTAGCCAATCCCCCAAAGCTATAGCAGGAAGAGCTCAGATCTGGCATGCAGACTACAGTCTTTTCTACTTTTCTATTTCATTTTTCTCAATTTTTTAAAGATTTATTTATTTATTTTACAGAGAAAGAGGGTCTCCAGCAGACTCCCCGCTGAGCAGAGAGCCAGCTGCAGGGGCTTGATCCCAGGACCCTGAGATCATGACCTGAGCCAAAATCAAGAGGCAGTCACTCAAGCAACTGAGCCACCCAGGCGCCCTAAACTCTGTCTCATTTTCCTTTGCTTTCCCCCATCCTTGATAAAATCTAAGCACCCTCGTAGGCTTGGGAGGGGCTGCTGTGGGGACTGCAAAGCCTGGGCTGTTCAGCACTGCGGGTGCCCCTGGGGATGACACAGCCCCCACTAAGGGCCTGAGCACAGGTGGTCCCGGGGAAGGGTGGGGGTGTGTGGCTGACCTAGAATGGGCCCCAGGCATCCCAGGCTGAGGAACCAAACTGGTATCCCAGTCTACCTTCCTCCTTAAGGCAGGGCAGAAAGCCAGGAAAAGAAACTGAGGCTGATGCTGATTCATCTCATAATACAGAGAAAACAGGCTGGAACATGGACCTTATGCTTGGCCAAAACCAAGAGGTCACATAAGAGAATAAACAGAAAATGGCATGAATTTGAAGGTTTACATTTTGGCTTTCTCATCTTTAGGAGGCAGCCCCTACCAGGGTCCCTCTCTCGTTACTATCTGGATAGTGACCATATGGAGAACAGTATCTCTAACAGCTTGTTGCCAAGAGCAAATTCTTAGATTTCTTCATTCCTCAAAGTACAAAGCAAGTCCTCAGGCCTGCATTTGCATTTCTGGTTTCCTGTCTGAAGACCCATTACTTCCTCAAGAAACTGACCCTCTTCAGATGCCATCTGTCCCCTCCCGGTGGTGGAATACCCTTCTTTAACAGGTCCCTTCGGAATAGTCATGCCAGGATCTACTGTGACAACTCCAAGGGCAGTCCATACATAAGTAGCTAGAGTAACCGAGGGGCGTCTGCTTGTTCTGGAAAAACTTGAAGACCACAACTAAATGAAAGGGCATGTTGGAAGCCTCTCATATTTGTCATATAAACCATCTCAACTGAACTTTTCTGAACTACGTTCTCATCTTACGTAACTTACTAGGGTCCTGTGGGATTTTTACTAAGAAGAATAAAAATGGCTGTTGCTTTCCTTTTAAGAAATTTCTATGTGGGGGGCGCCTGGGTGGCTCAGTGGTTTAAAGCCTCTGCCTTCGGCTAGGGTCATGATCCCAGGGTCCTGGGATCGAGCCCCACATCGGGCTCTCTGCTCAGTGGGGAGCCTGCTTCCTCCTCTCTCTCTGCCTGCCTCTCTTCCTACTCTTTCTGTGTCAAATAAATAAAATCTTTAAAAAATAAAAAAAGAAATTTCTACATGGTTCTTTTTCCTATAGCTAATTCTTACAAGGATCCTGTGTGATAGGTTGTTATGGAAATGATATTGCCCCTAAAATTCCTATGTTGGGGCCCTAACCTCTAGTAATCAGAATGGGACAGCATTGGGAGGCAGGGTCTTTAAAGAGGGGATTAAGTTAAAATGAGGCTTTTAGGGAGGGCCCTCTCCAATCTGACTGATGTCTTTATAAGATTACAACACAGAGAGAGATACCAGGGATGAACGTGTACGGAGGGACAACTGTGTGAAGAGGCAGCAAGATGGCGGTCTTCTCAGGCCAAGGGGAGGCCTCAGACAAAACCAAACCTGCCAGCACCTTGATCTTGTCCCCTAGCTTCCGGAGTTGTGAGAAAAGAGATTTCTGTTGCTTTTACCATACAACAGCCCTAACAAACTAATACATAGGTAGATTATAAGAATCACAATTTTTCATCTGAGAAAATGGCCTGAGGTTACAGAGCTAATCTTAGCACTGGAATATGGATTTGCGATGGAAACCCATGCTTTAGCACTACTATACGTGGTTTCTTCCCCTTTTGCAAAACACGTTTGGGGCATATTTTGTGAAATTACTATTTTTTAGAGTGAGTTTGCATGAAGACATTATCTCTGAAGTGCATTCCAGTTTCGTCTTCCATCTCCAAACAGTTACCTAACCCCCACTCAAAATCTGAGCTCTCTTCCAAACACAGTAAACACCAACTACACCACAGACTCTACTGTGGCTCTAGCTATGGTTTACTAAATTTGTTTCCTATGACTAAAATAAAGAAACTGAGAAAGGAGAGAAGGCTCAATCTACTAAATGACGAATGATAACTTTTTCCACTTCATCCAGACAGAATCCAGGGGTCATTGTGTGGGAATGCATGGTAAGAGAAAGGGATGTTGGTAGAAAGAACATGAAGTTGGATCAGGTCAAATCAGGAGAGGGAACCTCTAAGCAGAGATTCTGGGTTTCATGTCGTAGCTTGGGGGTTCAAAAAGGCTCTCACAATTTGTTCAAAACATGGACCAGAGGTGGCCCCCTCTAAGTAAGGTTGAAATACCAGAACTCCTTGTATCTTACAGAAGAAGACAGGCAAAGGCATAGGAAGATTGGAATGAGGGAGTCCTTGTCTCGTGAAACCTATTCATCCACCCAGGAAACGTCCAGAGGACACATCTTCACCACAAGTGGGAGGGATTGTGAGGGGGCACCAGAAAGCTTAAAAATGCCTGTGGTCACTCTTCTCTGAAGGTCATGTACTGCAGTGGACAGTGCCGCCACTGAACTGGGACAATTAGATACAATGGGGATAATTGTATCCAAGGGTGGCAGGGGCCAAGTGGCAGAACTTCATTGCCAAAGGTAAGGCAGGTGTCATTATCTCCATGAACATCACAGTCAAAACAGTAATGGAAATAGTCTGCATTGCAGAGAGCTACAGTGTTAGCTAATCAATCGTGACATCCTAAGAAGATGATTAGTTTGACCACCTACTAAATTCTTACTTGATCTGTAGACATGGGAGATTTCTGAACAGAAGACATGGGAGTTTGAATGAACAGAAGACTCACTTGAGTCATCAAAAAAGGATAACCCTAATCCTTCAATCTGTTCTCAGACTTGAGCCTGTTTATAGACCCCTTGACTGGAGAGGAGGCCAGTTCCTTTAAGGAAGGACCCTGCTACACTGCCAAAAATGTAGACAGTGACTCTTCTACCCAGTCTTCCCGGAGTGATGATGTTGTTGCCATCAGTCCTGACCCAACCCCCAACATCTCTTGTGGGTCTGAGGCCAGAAATGCAAAGTCCCCTGAGAACAGCCCATTACTACATGGTGACTTCATCTTACCCCTTCTCCACTCCAGGGTTGCCCATCGCTCTGTAGCAATCAGGACCTGCTTGGAAACAAAGACCTGAACCCCACTGTTTGGACCACACACACATCATCCTCATAGACAAGACCGAACCTATAGATGGCCTCTGAAGATGGGCCTATGGGGCATCGATTTGAAGTGTCATATAGCTGAAGCCAATAAGGACACGGAATGAGTCACACGTGAGATTTCAGGATCCACGGCTTTCATAGCTGCAGGCAGGTGTCAAGGTCTGAACACCTTTCTGGTATGGAAGGTCACGGGGTACACCCTTAAATTCTACTTCTGTGATCCTCTTCCTAGGAAGGGTAGACCAACCCTGCCATGCCCTACCAGGACAGACCCCACAAGTTACCCCCAGCAGGTCCAAGTGATGGGGTGCCCAGTGGGGAGGCCCAGAGGTTCTGGTGGCAGAAGTAGGGTCCACGTTGAGATGCTGGCATACCAGACAGCTTATGTAGGCAGACATTTGAACCCATGGAAGAAATGCAGAGACTCAGCCACTGGACATGAAGTAGAAGAGGGCGTAAGTCCCAGACAATAAAGGCCAAGCTCTTTCATTCATGTCTACTGGGCAAACATTTCCTGAGCGTTTCTCTACACCAGGGTCATCTGAGAACCCAGACAAACACTGGGTTGAGTCCTTGGTTCCCAGGGTCTCTCACCCTGTAGGGGAGACAACTTACTAGAAAACAAAACTACCGAGTAAAACTTCACAAGGCCCCCCTCACGCTTATCCCATCCCCCAGTGTTGTGTGTTAGCAAATATTCTTTGAAAAAACATTAGGTGACCCAGCCAAAAAACAAAACAGAAACTACTAGAAGCCCACTTTGCAAGCAGCACAGCTGCACATCTGGAATCGTGGGCACAGCAGCATTTCCAGGGGACTGGCAGGGATGAGGAGTGAGCCCAGAGGATGCAGCAGAGGGGGGCTGCATACTGTAGGAAAAGCCACACCCCCAGCAGGCGGCCGGGACGCTGACAAAGGGCCGGGTGGCTCGGGCCAACCATGCGGTTCCCTCTGTGCTCCCCCAGGTCTGCTTGGTGCCCTGTAGGAGCAGGCCTCATCTGCAGGTGGACTCCGGGCCCCACAGAAACCAGAAGATGGGACAGCAGCTTGGAGCCCCACAAACCCCAATTCGTATGCTGTGTTCGGTGTCCCAGGGCTGCCAGAAAGACAATGAAGGCCTCAGTGCTCAGTAAAGCCCTTTCCTCCAGGGACAGACAGAAGTTTACACCACATGCCAGCACCTGCCCCCAGCACTCTTTGGCAGCCTCCTAGAGAAGGGGACTGCCCGCCTGAGAGCAAGCAGCCTCCACGCAGGGCCTCTGGGTCCACGGTGCGTAGGCCAGACCCGCTGTCCTTCCCCAGCAGAGGGTGTGGAAGCCAGCTGGGACCAACCAGTGGCGGAGGCATTGACCTTGGCCTCTGAATTTGATTCTGCTTTACTCATCCCCTCTTAGCGGGGTGGTCTGGAGTATAACCTCTCTCCCCTCGATTTCCTTTCCAAGACAATGGAGGTAACCAGACTTTTCTCCAGGGTTTTCAGAGAATGAAGCGAGAGCACATGTCTAAAATGCTCAGTCCAGGGCTCACCAAATAGTAGCTCTCACGGTGACACACAGGAGCAGTGCGCGTGGGGCGGGCTTTAAGCCCGGGTGTGTCCTGTCATTCAATCCTGCCACAGCTCCAGGAGATAGACGCGACCACTGTTCTTGTTTTGTACGTGTAGAAACTAAAGCCCAGAGAGGTTAAGTATAAGCTCTTGGATGCCCAAGGTCACTAGACTAGAAGGCAAGTCAAGCCAGAAACGGTACCCAGGCTACCCGCTACCCAAGACTGGTCCTTGTGGCCACAGTCACTGGTGCCCACAGCTCACTGAGCAGCAGAAGTAGGGGTGGCCTTGCCATCTGGCTGAACTTGCAAGCTTGTTGTGAGAATCAGAAATAAAGCGGGATGTTCCTAAAATAGTACCTGGCCTACTTTGTCAGTATTCAATAAACAGTAATTAATGATTACCCATACTGTCACTATTCTTGCCAGTGCAAGGTGTATGTATGTACTCCCTTGTACAGTTCCTGCGTCAGTGAGCTCTTGCCACAATAATGCTGGGTGACCAATACCCACAAAACGTCAGCGACACGCAGCAACAAATGTTCAGTGTGTCATCTGTGAGATGCGGCCTTTGGCTGAGCTCACATGTCCAGGGTTGACCAGCTCGCCGCTGATCCAGGATGGCCTCCGTGGGGACACCACTCTGCTCTGCTTGTCTTCCATCCCTTCGCTGACTCGTGCAGGCCCGTTCTTGCGGCCAGGATGGGGCGCGAGAGCACCAAACCCAGCTGAGCAGGGGCTTGTGAAGCCTGTGTTTCCATCCTGTTTGCTAATTTCCCGTGGGCCAAAGCAGGTCCATGTGGCTGAGCCAAAGCCAGTGAAAGGGTTCTCTTCAGTTGCAGGAAAAGGATGTGGGTAGGGAAGGGTAAAATCATCTATCACCAGCCCCGTAGCTGCCCCCAGCGTCATAGCCAGAACACTCCACCTTACTTTCCCAGTAAAACCCCCCGGGTGCCTTTCGTGTTGTGGTTCCTAAACTCCTGGTACGTGGTCAGCACCATTATGCTCCCTGAGGCCAGGTTGTTTGTTTTATCTCCAGATGCCAGACATCATGGTAGGCATTGAGAACACGCCTGTGAACAAGAAAACAAGGTCTCTGCTCTAATGGGATCAATGTCCCAAGGGAGAAGACATGCAATCAATCAATCACCATATAAATAAACAAATAAATCATCATTTTCAGATAATGAAAAATTCCATGAAAAACAGGAACCAGAATTACTTGACAGAGAGAGCCTGAGCGTGGTCTCAGAGGACAGCGACCTTTGACATTCACGTCTGTATCCTCAGCCCAAAGCCCAAAGCCAAATACAGAACAGGCTTCAAAAAAGGTTAAAAGAAGGATGCGATGAATGGACGGATGGATGATGGATGGACAGACGGAAGACACTGAGACCTGCCTGGCATTTCACCACCTTTACTCTCTGCCATTGCCTCTTCACCTTTACTCTCTGTAGCCCACTGGGTTCAGGAAAGATCCCAGAGAGGAGATCCCATTCACTCTCCACATCCGGAAAGCCTGTGACTTTGATTGTCTTCTCCGCAGACACAGAGGCTGGAGCATCTCAGCTCTCCGTGGTTAGCAAAGGGACTGCCTTCCTTTTGAACTCCCGGCTCGATGTTGGAGAAGAGTCCACAGAGCTAATGCTGCCCGCTGACTCTTTGGAGAAGCCCAGAATCACTCCCCATCCTTCTGTGTCTGCTATGGTGTTGGGTTCCACAAGGGACGTGGAAAAGCATTCACGTCATCAGCCCTGCTCCCACCCCCACCAGATTGCCCCGAACCCCAGCAGCAGGTTCACCTGCCCTGATATCATGGCTTCTCACCCGAATTTACTGAATGATGGTGTATCTCTCGTGCGGGTATTGGGGGGGGGGGGTGTATTCTTCCCAATAACTCACAGATGTTGGGTTCATTACTAACCTCACTGAGAAGTGATGGTAGAAGGGAAAGAGGACTTCCGAGTCCAGCAACGTGGCTTTAAATCCACATCCCAAACACATCTCAGCCCTGTAACCAGGCACGCTGACACAGAGTTGAGTGTGACAGGGACAATTTAAATACTAGAAACCAGCAGACTCAGTGGCGTCTAAAGCGTTTGCAAACATGTTCCAGAAGAGTGCATCTATTGAAAGTTCAGATGTCAGTGGCTTATGCTTTTCTTATTCAAAATTCTTACAGAATTGACTGACAAAGTCCACTGAAAATGGAACAAAGTAATAAAAATTACCCAATCACATCTGACCACAAATAAAAAAATTATTTTAAGTGATACCTTCTAGTATCACTTAAAATTATTTTAAGTGATACCACCTGACTAGGACGTGGTGGCTTATCAAATGAAGGCTCCCGCCAGGCACTCAGCATGGTACAAGGGGAGGTGTCTTCTGGAGGTCCTCTTGGCCCAGGTCTCTCTCCTACGTGGTGAAATTCAAGGCAGACAAGAAGTTGGAGGGAGCAGGGGGAAGGTAAGGTCATTGAGCCATTCTCTGGTACATTTGTACTATGGAAAGTTAGTTTTAATTTGTTCCATATGAATCATGAAAAGCATGAAACATGCAGGGGGTTATCATAATTCTTGATGAGATAAATACTGTGCTCATGCAATAAAAAAATGGAAAATATATATTTAGTCCAAAAACTTCATTTAAGGACAAAAGTTAACATAAGGAAATGATTTCCTAAAGAGCCTTTCAGTCTGAGACAAAAGACGGACCCAGCCATCTTAAGGGTGCAGATCTGATTCATCAGCTGGGGTATGTCCCTTGACTAGGACAAGGGTTAAGCCCTGAGTCTTCCAAGCAGCAAGGGTAAATTTTGCAGAACCCAAACACAGGCTTGACTATGCTGTGCAACTTAAACCTCGTACAAACCAAGTCCTGCTGTCCCAACTACCCTGCTTCAGAATATCTGTACCACCGTGGGCAAGTCACTGAGTATCTCTGAACTCCAGTTTTCTCTATTACCTTACTAACTCCTCCCCATGGTAGGTGAGAAGAACGAAGGAAACAATAGAGCCGGTTAGGGAAACCACCTAACTTATTTGCAGATGTTAGCCACTATTGCCTTTATAGACTGAAAAGAAGTCACAGAATATTTCCAGGACCTATCATGAACTCAGCAATGTGCTAGATACTAAGAAAAGAAATGCAAGAGAAAGCAGAAGATGAGGTCCCTGCCTCCAAGGAGCTCGTAAGCAAGTTTTCAGGCATGAAAAGGAAGCAAAGAGGGACTCCTATAAGATACAAATAAGCAAACTAGTATTTTATGGAATAAGTTACGAATGGCTAGAAGATTCTGAGAGTCAGGCGTATGCGTGCAGCTAGGGGAAAACACAGTGGGAGGGAAGGTAGGTCCACCATAGGATAGGAGCAAGGCTAATATGTCAGCTTGGCAAAGACACTGGGATCTCATTTAAGGTTTGGTCATTCCCACACTGCTACACACTTCCCAAATGGGGCCATGGCCCAGCCAGGCCAAGAAGTCAGAAGGAAGACCTGGGGAAAGCCTGGCCTCCAGGCTGGCCATAACGAGCCACCACTTGGGAGCCAGATGCCTCATCTGCCACCAATGGCCCTTGCCCACCATCACCTCCACTGGGGGGGGGGGGCGCTCTGAGAGACGTCATGCAGACCTTGTAAGGAGTAAAGACCACCTCCAGAGAGGCCAGCTGGCTTGATGTTGGAAACACAGACAAAATGGAGTAGGAAGAAGACAAGGAAGGTAAGTACTGAGTCCCTGACATGTGCCAGGCAGAGTGTCCTGCACCTGTCACATGTTAGCTCACTAAGTCTCTCACCTGGTGCTGAAATTAGTATTCTAATTTGACCAATAAGAAAACTGACCCTTACAGCAGCTGAGAGTATTGCCTGAGATTCTGTACCTGAGAAGTGGAGGAATGGTTTGAACCCAAGTTCTTCAGACACCAAAGCCCACAGTCTGCATCACCCAGCTGGAACTAAACCCCGCGTGGGGCAGACACAGCAGGCAGGGCTCCAGGGGCTTCCTGTTCTCTGTCTCCTCCCCTCGGCTGGAAGGGGGAGAGGCTCAGGCTGGAGACATCTGCTGGGGTCCTTGGAAAGGTCTTGAGGGCTAGGAAAAGGGGGGCCAGAGGGCAGGATTTTAAGGGTGACTCACAGCTCCCCCATGACAGGGAGGGGACCCAGGGCCAGAGCCTCAGTGGGGAAGGACAGGAACTAGGGATATACTCTGTCCAGGACCAAAGATGGGGCATCTGACAGAGTTCCCTGGAGGGCATGCCTGGACTTGCCTGGGCAGACGGACACGTAAGGCAAGGGGCTGGTCTCAGGGGCCATCAAAGTGAAGCAAAGACAGGAGCCTGGGTCCAAAAGTTAGGGAAGGCATCACCTAGGAAGGTGTGCAGCCAAGAGCAGAAGTGGAGAGAGGACTGAAGTCAGGAGCTGAAAAATGCAAGAACCGGCACACACAGACTCTCTTCCCAAACTTGGCCCATCATGGGTAGATCTGGGAGCGGCCAACGCAGGATAAACGGGTCCCTTCTCCCTGCAAGATCGAAGTTAAGTCGTTCCCAACAGTATTTTTACATTAGCAAATGGAACAGAATTCAACAAACGCACGAATTTTTAGAATGAAACAAGAGACATCAAAGAAATGTTAACACTTGAAGTAACCACTGGAACTGCCCCCCCAAAACCTCCCAGCCATTAGGCTTTGCAATGGGAAGTTTCTGAAAGGAAATCTAAGGAGGCAAAAAGATAAAGTCCTCAGGGGAGGGCTGAAGTTAGACACCGAAAGACCTAAAGGACGATGGGGGCGGGGGCGGTGCGGGAGCACAGGACAGGGACAGGAGGCCCAACAGGGGAGCCCTGGAACAGCCACTGAGGGTCCGCTGACACAAAGGTGGAAAGGTACCAGTCAAGGTAAAAGACGTCTCCTGCCCAAGACGTTTCTAATGTCAAAAGAAACCAGCAAATCGAGGGTGTGTGTAAACTGCAAAAGACTCCAGGACAGAAGGAATTATCATCTTTATTATGCAGCACTAACCCGGACAACCCTGCCCATCTCCTGATTGGTCCTCGCCTCCCTGGCCTCGCCTCCCTAGCCACGCCTCCCCCCTCTGTCCCTCTACCCGACTTCCCAGCCGACACCCCACCCCAAGCAGAGCCCCAGGTGCTCTACCCCTCATTTCCCTACCCTCAAGTTGCTGGTGTGAGCTTGGTCAACATTTGTTCTCTTTGGCCACTGGTGCTTGGACTCACAGTCCAGACATGGGGTTCTGGCTGAATCACTTCTGTTGCTAGGACACCCCTGGCGAAGATGGGTCCACAGCATACGGGGACCAGCAGGGAAGGGAGCCCAGCAACACTCACGGGGTTACCCATTATGGGTTGAATTATGTCCTCCCCCCAAGAAACAACTATTATATGTTGAAGTCCTAATCCCCATATTTTCCAAACGTGATCGTATTTGAAAGAGAGTCGTAATTCGTCAAGAAGAGGTCACCCTGGAGTAGGGTGTCACTCCTGCAGTATGACTGGTGTCCTCAAAGAAAGGGGAAATGTGGAGACTCAGCACACCAGAGGAAAATCACGTGAACATGGAAACAGAGCGGGGTGCTGCCTTCACAAGCCACGGAGGGCAAAGAATGCCAGCGAACCAGCAGAAGGACCAGCACAGAACAGAAAGAACACAGCTGTTGACACCCTAGTCTTGATTTCCAGCCTTCAGGGTGGTGAGGTGACAAGTTTCTGTCATTGAAACCCCCCACTGTGTGGCCTTTGTCAGGGCCCAGCCTCTCACCCAGGACTAAAGAGAGCTTGTGAAAGCTGTGTGCCTGAGCTGAGTCTTAAGGAAAAAGAAGGTTCGGGATCGAGAAGGAGGAGCATGAATGTTGTTCTGGGTGAAGGGAAGAAGGCGAGCAGCGGCATGGAGATTTTTCCCAATTAACTGCCACTTGCTTCCCTAAGTACCTCGCTTCTCGACAGGAAGTGCGAGTTGGTGGTCTCCCACGGACCACAGAGAGGCTTAGAGCTGGAAAGGGCCTCAGAGATGTAGACACATCTCTGGTTTTACAAATAGGAAAACCCAGGGCAAGGAGGGCAGAAGCTTCTGGGGTTACCCAAGTGAGAGCCCAGCCAGAACTGGAAGCGGGCCTCCAGAAACCCGCTAGATACATTGATTTCTGCTTGGAACACTACTGATGGGACACGGGCTCTGTGTAAGGCAGGCTTCTCCATAAAACAAGAAATACCATGGAAAACATTAGAAGGAAAAGAAAAATGAATTGGGGGAAATCAGGAGGGGAGACGAACCGGGAGAGACTGTGGACTCTGAGAAACAAACTGAGGGTTTTGGAGAGGAGAAGGTGTGGGGGTTGGGGGAGCCTGGTGGTGGGTACTATGGAGGGCACGGATTGCATGGAGCACTGGTGTGGTGCATAAACAGTGAATTTTGGAGCCCTGGGAAAAGTAAAATTGAAAGAAAAAACAAATAATAGAATGATAATACAAAAAAATGTTTAAATAAATAAAACTCACTTAGCCATGGCTTTTGTTGGTATGATACAAAGTATCCTGTGCTCCAGGGTCAAGTTGGCCCACACAAGATGGGAACAGGAGAAACTATTGCCCCGCATGGCTGGGGATTCTGTCACCTGAGGAAAGGAAACTTTGTCTGTGGGTGTTCTCACCTTCCTGAGGACCACTATGTCCTAGCCCGGAGGAGGAGGAGACAGCCTTCGGAACTTCCAACGGCTCACCTGGCGACTTGAACACACGCTTTCCTCTGCTCAGATTCAGCCTCAGGGACCCACTCTTCCTTGAGACGGTTTGGACTCTTAACTGGATATAAGGAAAAATTTCACTATAGAAATCTTTGGGGAGGTTGGGCAAGGAGGCTCTGAACCTTCCGTGGGTTCACCGGCCTCCCTCATCCGGAGGGAATGTTCTGGGCTGGGGGGGTGGGTCCGGCCAGCCGGCGTGCCTCATCCAAACTGGAGGAGCTGGTTGGAAGAATTCCAAGTCCACCCATTCTATTCTCACCCTACTGTCCCCTCTCACGGGCTGTGTGACATCGGACAAGCGCAGCCTCTCTGGGCCTCGGTTACACTGTGCAATGCAGCTTAGCTATGTCACCTGAAGGGAGGCAGAGTGCTGGCCCAAGGAACCTGACATTTCTCCCCACTCTAAAATGCTAAGCTAATCTGTAAATGCAAACGTGAGCATAAAAATCAAAATGGGCTTGAGTTTGGGACCCCCGACAGCTCCTCTGACTTCTCTTCTCTCCGCTTTGAGCTCCCCTTCCTCCTTTCCTTTACTTCAGAATTAACCCCTTGATTGAAGGGGTGGAGGAGAGGGGAGGAGAAAACTAGTATGGGTGTCCCTCCTACTCTGTCCCCATATCTGGCCCTGGATCAACCCTCTATGCCCTGTACATCACCTCATTTAATTCTCAGAACCCTAGGAGGGACTATAATTGAGCCATTTCATGTCCTTGAAAACTGAGGCTCATAGAGGTGAAGCAGCTTGAGACGAGGGTCCTGCTCTCCAAATACACCCATCCTCTTGCCACCTGACACTGCGTCATAGTAGCAAGTTGTACTTTGGATTCTCAAATCTACCTCTTTCTGCCTCCCAAGGGCCAGGTTTCCAGGCCCATCCCCTCTCTCCTGCACTGTATCAATCTTACCATCTCCCTAACTCTTGCCAGCCAGCCTCCCCCACTTCTGCAATGCCCCGGGTCCTCCCAGAAGTCCAATTCAATGGCTCTTCTTCCATCCAATGCATTCATACCATCAACAAGTGCCCTTGTCGGGGCACCTGGGGGGCTCAGTGGGTTAAGCCTCTGCCTTTGGCTCAGGTTATGATCCCAGGGTCCTGGGATCAAGCCCTGCACTGGACTCTCTGCTCAGCAGGGAACCTGCTTCCCCCTCTCTCTCTCTGCCTGCCTCTCTGCCTACTTGCAATCTTTCTCTCTGTCAAATAAATAAATAAAATCTTAAAAAAAAAAAAAAACAAGTGTCCCTGCCTAGGCACACCAGAGGCATTCTTTCCTGACAATTTTTCCCTGTCCTGAGCACCCCTCCTGTGCTTCTTTTATTCTGTAGGATAAGGGGTTGGAGCAGGGGGTATAGACTTAGAGGTTCTGGGCCCATGCCCAATGAACTATTCCAAATCTCACTGATTTATTTTTCTCCTAAAGCTTTCTGATTCCTGTCTCTTCCCTTCCTGAACCTTCCATACTTCCTCATAAACGACTGCCTTTTGGAAATACCACCGCACAAGCTATCCACCAGACATGGGGGAAAGGTGTAATTATTCTGTGGACTCATCACAACATGCTTACAAGGGAAAATAAAAATCAGGTCATCTTGCTTTCTTAAGAATGCTGATCTGAATGCAAAATTCCAGTGCCACGAATCAAACTGTTTATTCAGATAGATGCCAGGAAAAAAAAGCTTAACCCTTCTCAATTCAGGATAAATTCCCCTTGAGAAGAGGCCCCTCCCCAATGGTTGGGAACATTTACAATGTTTTACAGCAAAAAAAAAAACCCAATATCTTTGAGTCAGAGAGGTATGGGGGGATGGGGGACACCGAAGTTCTAAATTTTGAATGTGATGTTGCACAATAGTGTCACATCTGGGCTAGAGAACATTCTCTATTCCGAAGTGCGAAGAATGAGATTCGGGTTCGGATTCTGACTGCTCCAGACTAGAAGAATAATAGAAGAGAGAGAGACGTAGCCGGAGGGTGCTAATCTTATATTGCCAGTTAAAGGACATCCAATGCACCATATACAGAAAAATCAAGTCCACATTCACAGAGGGAGCAACAGGTTCTAATGAAAACCCACAGGCATGACTATTATCTCTAAAATAGAGTTCTCACACAAGCAGAGGTCTGAGAGAGTTGTCTAAATCCTGAAAAGCCCAGATCATTTCTTCGGCTTCTGTTTCATGATCTCTAAGATGCGGGTAATAATGACATCACGTGGCTGTTGGAAGAAGCAGTTTATCATTTTCCCATGCTTTTTCCAGGTGAGCTCAATAGGTCCTTCCAAATTTGTTCTTGCCATCTACCTGATGGAGAACTGTTTATTGAGGGACCATCACACATTCATCGCTCTACAAGACAAATGCAGTGGCATGTGGGGTGCAACCCATGTGATATTTTGGCATGGAACATTTCAAGAACAGCACCCCTCCTAACCTCTGACTAGAGATGCCAGGACTTCTTTTTAATAGTGTGATCTAGAAAACGTCATGGTGTCTATGTTTCTACCTGACAGCAGGATCTGTTTGCAGCTCCTGCGCCAACAAGGAAATGAGTCTTGCTCCCAAAAGGCATTCACAACACCCCTACTTTCTCCACAGAGCAGTGGAATTCAACACTGAGAGGGAAGAGGTGGGAAGCTAAGAACAGAAAGGGAACCATGTGCGCATTCGCAAGAGAGCAGGCAGCCAGCATTTTTGCAGAGCAAGGGAGGAAGCTACCCTGCTCTGAGACACAGTGGGAATGGTTGCCCTAAAGGAAAATGGAGCAGGTACATGCACAGAAGAGACAGACACGGGCTCCTGGGCAGGAAGATGGTCGCCAGGCCTCAGCAGAAGGTGTAGCATTCATGGACAATGGGCAGAGGGGTGGGTCCTCCCACCCCTGGCCATACTGGTTACCAGTAATTCCTTATGGGAAAGTTCTCAGTCCTGGGGGCCCAAGCAATCATCAGTTTTGGGTACAGTCATCTGGGAAACATGCTTGAGTGCAGCCCAGCCCGACCTAGCAAGGATCTCTGGACATAGTGCCCTGGCACTTCACAAACATTAAATGCCATTATCCAGTCTTCTGACTCCACCTCCAATTCCCCCTTAGCTTTCCGGCCTTCATTCTCCCTACATTTGAACTTGAAGAGACCTCCAGGTCATGGACCCCTCCATTTCCCCATACCCTCATGCTCTCTCTTCCTTCCCAGCACAGTCCAGGTTCGTCTAGGCTCTTCAGAGAAATAGAACCAACAGGAGATACAGAGAAATTTATTATAAGGACATGTTTCCTGTGATTACAGATGCAGTCAGCAAACTGGAGACTCAGGAGAGCCAGTGGTTTAAGTTCAGCCCAAGGGCAGGAGAAGACCCCTGTCCCAGCTCAAGCCCTCAGGTAAGCAAAGCTCCCTCTTGCTCTCCTTTCTGTTCTATTCAGGTCTTCGACTGATTGGATGAGGCCCACCCACATCAGGGAGGGCCGTCTCCTTTATTCAGTCTTCCAATTCAAATGGCAATCTCATCCAGAGGCCCCCTGCAGACACATGCAGAAGAGGGTTTGACTAGATCTCTGGGCATCCCCTGGCTCAGTCAAGTTGACACATAAAATTAACCAGCACAGACTCCATGGTCAATCATTTGGACTATAGTGAGGGCTTCTGTGATTCCTGCCCCATAAGATCCAACATCTTCTGCATTTCTGTACCCACGGAGCTCAGTGCTCTTGGGGGTTCCTGGACCTGGAACAGCAGATCCTCCCCGGAGAGCATCCAGAAGGAACACAGCCCTTTAGGACTTCTCATCTCCATAACTTAAAGAGAATATATCTGTGTAGTTTTAAGCCCCTAAAGTCATAGTAATTTTATATAGCAGCCATAGGAAACAAACACACATCTTAAGAATAATCTCCCTCAATCTAAATGCCTCCTGAAGCCAGCAGCCAAAACTCTCCTTTCCTTCTTACCCAAAATCTTAAAATTAGTTGTCTGATCTCCTTAGGTTGACTTCTTCAACCTCCATTCAACCTACTGCTTCC
This sequence comes from Neogale vison, assembly GCF_020171115.1. Classification (NCBI taxonomy): domain Eukaryota; kingdom Metazoa; phylum Chordata; class Mammalia; order Carnivora; family Mustelidae; genus Neogale; species Neogale vison. The sequence continues at coordinate 135,797,799 of NC_058098.1, forward strand.
CGTCCCCTCCTTACTGACATGGATTTTATAACTAACTTATTGCCAGTGCCAACCTAAGAATGTTCAGTGAGTTTACCTGAAGGATGGGTTTGACCGCTACCTCCATACTCACATCCTGAAATCAACAGCTCCACGCAAGACCTCTCCCCGTAGCTTCAAAACCACATGTCCACAGCTGGCAGCACGTTTCCGCATAGGCACCCATTAAGAGCCTCAAACTCAAGTTGTTTGAAACAAAATTCATTGCCCCTGCCTACCCTCCCCCACCCCCTACACACACAAAAGCCTTGCACTACTCTATCTCAGATTGCACTGCAATATAGAACATATCACCAAGGTTAGAGACCCATGGTTCATCTCGATTACTTACCTCTCCTTTGGTCACATGTATCTCACCAATCTTGCTAGGCTTACACCCTAACTACCTCTTGAATCCACACGTTTTTCTTCATTCCAATGGCTGCTATTTTATTTGAGGTCACCATTACTTCTCACCTGGAATCCCCTCTTCATCTACCCACCTGCTTCTGCGTGTACTGATCTGTTATTCCCTCCGCAACCAGAGTAGTCAATCAGCAGTGGAAAATCGACTATTTATTTCCTGCTCACGGCCTCTCAGCAGCTTCCTAGTTGAGACAGAGCATGCTGTGTAGCTCAAGGCCTTCAATATTCTAATGTCTACCCTGCCTTTCCGACCCCGTTTAACTTCAGACGCTGCCTCAAGTTTCATGTGCCGTCCACGCTGTGTGTACCTAGCTCTTCCTCGCTCCCATGGCTTTTGCTCCTGTTGATTCAGATCCTTCCAATCCTCTGCTTTGAGTTACTCTTCCTTTAAGATTCAATTCAAGCACCAACTCGAGAAGAAGTTTTCTAAACTCTCCCAGGCTGAACTAGGTTCCCCTCCTCCTGGCTCCAAGAATGTGCCTGCCAGCACTGGACACTGTGCCCAATGCATCAGTGTTTGCTGAGTGAATAAATGAATGCATAAGCGGGCCATTACAGTTAATAGGTATGCTAACAGAGGTGAGAAAGATGCTTTAGGAGCACAGTGGAGGTGCCTCCCCCTCCTGGAGAGTCAGAAAAGACTCTGCGAGAAGGAAGTAACAGATACGAGTTTGGGAGCGAGGAAGAAGATGGAGGGGAATTATGTGCTAGGCAGAAAATCAGAATCAGGTGGTGGGTATTAGGGAGGGCACGTATTGCATGGAGCACTGGGTGTGGTGCATAAACAATGAATTCTGTTACGTTGAAAATATATAAATAAGAAAAAATAGATCTTTATTTTTTTCCTGTTTAAAAAAAAAGAAAGTGAAATAAAGACCTTTCAAGATAATCAAAAAAAAAGCAAAGAAAAGCAGAGTCAGCTCCCTGGGCAGGTCACCTCTGTGGTCACACAGGGACCCCGCTTGCTTTAAAGCTCTCTACCACCACCTTGAAATTCTTCACTTTTGAACATGGACACCTGTGTCTTCCCCTCGCCCTGGGCCCACAACTTCGGTACCTCATCAAGCAGATACGACCGGCTTAACCAAAGGCCTAGGAGCATGCGTGCGAGTTTGAAGGAACTCCGCCGACACCTGCCCACAGTTCCAGTCCTGGCTGTGCCCCTCTAAGCTAAACACTTAACCACAGTGAGAGTGCATCTTGATCTATTTATAAATGTTTGGCATTTCGGCGGGAAACACCAAATCCACATTTTTAAGGCCTTTTCTGTTCAGCACTCCAACATGCATATCATGGGGAAAATCAAATCCATACGATTCAGATTCATTTATACTTTGCTCATCAGAATGGCTTCCTGCCCCTCTCCACAAGGGCTAGCTCATGCCCATGAAGCCATTTCAGCTCTCATGGAGTTTCTGGGTTTAAAAAAAGGAGGATTTGAAAAATCTGAATCTAACTAAAGAAAGGATTTAAACAAAAGGCCCGATTACATTTTGCAACACTACCTCTCCCAGATCAAGGGGGGGAAATCGGTTTAACTCAGTCCCCCAGATCACCCTAATATCCCTGTGGCAGGCACAGACCCCAAGGAGGGACACTTCCTTCCAAGGAGGCAGCGCCTTGATGGTGCATGAAGAACTAGAAACTTGGAGGGAATTCTATCAATAACTGCTTGAGGAAAAATAAACCTCTTGCTCACACTGCTGCATTTAGAATCACAAATCTTTAGGACTGAAAGGGATAACTGAGATCATCCACAATAATAACAACCATCTGTGCAGCACTTTCCACTTGATAAATCACTCTCTTATCTAATCTCTGCAGCTATTTCATAAGAGAGGTACTATTATCATCACCCTCATCACTAGGAAAATGAGGCTCAGAAAGGTTGTGGATTCCCCAAGCTCACACAGCAAATACAATGGTGGGACTCAAACTCATTCCCTCTACACTCCCTCTAGGGCTTGTCGCCAACCCCACTGACCCCTTCTCAGGGTGAAACAAGGTCAGGATTGTCCACACTGGCCAGGCTGGCCAGCGCCCATCACATGCAGGGAGGGGGAACAGAGCCAGAACACCCACCTCCTGCCTGACATTCTTTCTGCTTCTCCGAGGGATGCTCCTCTCCCTTGATCAGAAGAAGTCAGGAAGGAAAAGAGCTTATCTCTTCTTGTGAGGTTCAAAGAAATGGCTTCATTGTTTCTGACACTGTAACACCCACCCTTTTGAAATAGTCACAAACAGAGCGACTCCCTTTAACATACGTTATCTTTCCCATTCTTGTAACAACCTGGTGAAGCAGATACTCTGTAACCCATCTTCCTCCAACAGGAAACGGAGAGTCAGGGAGAATAAATAATAGCATCCTATGACCTAAATGGTGAAGAGCTAACAGTGCAGGAACTTAAATCCAAGTTTTCTGGCACCAGCCGAAAGATCTTTCTGCAAAGCCGCACTGATGGCATTTGGCTCCCACCCCACAAGGACAACCAGTGACAGAAGAAGGAGCTAATGGAGGGAAAAGGGAGGGAGGAAAGTTCTCTCCAAGGGCCTGCAAAGTGGAAAGATTACTATACAACCTGCCTGTTTGACCAAGATCATTAAAAACTGTGGGAAAATTGTATGCGTAAGGAGCCAGACAGACGGAAAAGAAGAACACGGACTGGCTTAAGGTAAAGTGGAGTACATATGTTTATGTATGCAGAAGACATACTGTTTTACCTCTTCCAAATATATGCAAAGTAAGCTATAAATTAGTACTAATCAGTACCCGTGAGGTGAATTAATTAAAAAGTTATAATTCACAAGAGGCCTATGTTACTTGATAATGGATCACCAAAGCTTATGAATATGAGAAGTAATTACTTGCACCAGATGTTGAAGGAATGCTTAATTTCTTGAGCTGTTGGTTGCAAGCATCCACTGATTTTATACAGCTTTGAAATGAAGCTAACATTATTGCGTTTACTAAATCATTATTTTAACAAACAGCAACCACTTACTAATGACTTAATATCCAATGTCTTGCTGTGCTAGGGATCTTATACTCATGATTTCACTGAACCCCCACAAAAACTATATAAGAGGAACATGATTATTATCATTTTATATGTGCTAAAAAAAAAAAAAAAAAAAAAAAAACTCTGTGACCTAAGAAGACAAGGTCACACATTACATAAAGAGCCACACATATCCACACATACGAACTTGCATCTGCCAGATTCCACCCAGGCAATGGCATTTGCTTCATATGAACCTCTGGCAATTCTGGTTTCCTAAACTCTAAATGAGAATTTATCCCATTTGTAAACCATTTGGTTTTGCCTGTTTTTCACCTGAAGCTTGGAAAGACTCTTGAATCTTAAATCTGCAGGTACATGAGTCCATTTGTTTCCATGCTATGTGTTCATTTCCTAATTTGTTTCTCAATTCCACTTTAACCAAAACCAAAATCAAATGTTTCTGCCTGGTGAGTTGCACACATACAGAGCCAAATTCCAGTCATCGCTGTGGGGGCTGAGGAGCAGAATGAGCACAAGTAAGTCACAGCCACAAAGTCCCAAAACCTCACTGTGTGTTTCTGCAGGAAAAAGGAAGCAGCAGAGAAATTAGAATTTAAAAAAAAAAAAAAATGGATTCCATGTGGTTTTAAGTTTTGGAGATGTTTTACATTTTAGTAGCATTTTTTAAATTTTCTACAAGAAACCATTTTTCCTGGGTAATAGGAAAATGCAGGATAATTACTAAAATTACCAATGACAGTTTGGCTGGGTATAGAATTTTTGAATCAGAGACTTCATAAATGTTGTTCCATTGACTGCCTTTACCCAACATTGTAGAAAGAAGTCGACAAGGGATCCTTGATTTTGTTTTCCACTGTACTTGGCCCTATCTGAAGTTTTTTTAAATTCTTTTGTTATCCATGAAATTCCATATTTTCACAGGCCATGTCAATATGTTTGTCAGATTTATGTAACTCTTCTTAATAAAATTCTCATGACAGGTTCACAAAAGACTCTATAAGTCTTTTGATTCCATATGATTCTGAATGTTGTTTTCATCACCTTGTATCTCTATCATTTTTCTTTTCTCCATCAGAGTTTCACTCATGATTTGGTGCCCCACCATTATTTCTGCAGGACTTGGAATTTCGACTCTGCTATTATGTGCGTCCTGATGTTATTTTCTGGTGTCTGCTTTATCCCAATAATGGCAATGAAATTTTGGTCAAAATGCAATTAAATATCTTAGGAGACTCAATGTCCTAAAGTTTGTATGAACAAATCTATAAAATGAAGCGGGACATTATGGGGGAGGAAGTGAGGAACAGTAAAAATTAAAAGAGAAGAGAAAGCCAGCCAGTAAAAGATATTAAAATGAGTTTTTAAACTAAAATAATAAAAGCAGTGGTAGCCCATTGTCAATCTAAGCAGGCAAATCAAGAGAACAGTATGATTTCATTTATTCAGAAGCATTTCAGCTAGGAGGGGAAAGGAATCTGGCAATGGTAGTGAAGCTCCCAGCTAAGCACTGAGGGGGAAAAAAAATACCATGCTACAACCTGGACCTACATTTCATAACTTCTGTTCTGGATGAATTTAAAATGTCAATTTTAAAAACATAAAAATATTTAGATAATATTAACAAATATTTATATAATCTTTATCTATAAGAAGGTTTTTTGAAGTATTTCACCAAATACATTTAAGATCATAATGTAAAATCTGACAAATCCTAGTCTATGAAACTCAATTAGAAAAATAAACACTGAAAGCAGCAGAGAAAGATACCAATGGGAAATTCACCCAAAAAACAAAAAAAAAAACAGAAAGAGAAATATGTATGGCTAAAAACAAGAAAAACATTTAACCTCACTATAATCAAAGCATTATAAATTGAAGGAAACTCTTCACATGTTCTCAGCTTCCATCTCTCGCTTCATAGTCTCTATTTGTATGCATTTGTGAGACATAAAGAGAAGATTTGATTAGGGGAGCCTGATGAGAACTCAAGGTGGCAGAACTTGCTGAAAATTGGTCAGAGAGAAGAAAAACACGAGTTGGAATAACATAACTACCCTGCAATTTAAAAAAAGGCAACAGGTTGGACTAGGTTCACACGACAGAAAACTCACCATGGACCGGGGTAGTCAAAGAAGACATTTAGGTAAACTGGACCCTTGAACCTGAGAAAAAACAACCAGTACGGTGGACTCAGATATACTCCAAACAAGGCAACCTGCCTCAGGTGATCAAAATGGCTATGAATTCACAGAAGATAACCAACAGGAGGAAACCAAATCAGTCTAGATGGCAAGCAAATGTGCCTGTGAGTCATGCTTTAGAGTTCAAAAAAGTCAATTGATGTATTACTTTCACATAATCATCTCACCAGTCTTGGTATTAGGCAATGCAGAGACCATGCCCTCATTTTAAGAAGAGAAACCAAGGCTTAGGGAGATGCGCTCAGGTATATGTAGCTGTACCACTAGATATTACCCAACAAGATACTTCAGCCCCTGCACAGAGGGCAGTGCTGCCTTCTTCTTTATCAGCTTGATTGCTACATGGAATAACAATGACCAGCTCTGTACTTCTACATCACAGCTGCGTGGAGTTCAAGGAGTGGATTCTCATCCAAAGCTCTAGTGCTTTAAGGAACGCCAACTAGTGTTGGATATAAAACATTAATAGACAAGAATGTTCTTAAAGAATCCAGATGCTCTTACCACCAAGAAACCCTTGTTGCTATACATCTGAATCCCTTTCTAGAAATATTACAGTGGGAGTGTAGAAGTTGCTTGCCCAAGGGCATCATGGCTATAACCACATAAACTAGAATACAAACTAAACATCAGATACTCTCTTAAGTTCTTCTACCTCTGACTCTTATACCACAGACTGGGTAGGAGGTAGGCACACACTCGGAGAACAGAAAGGGCAAAAGGACAGGAAACCATTTGATGATTAGGAGTGGCCAAGGAAACCGTGGACTAGAAATAAGAAGATACTGAGAGACAAGAGAAATGTCTGTGGTGCTGTCTTAGGAAAGAGTAACTCAGTTCAAATTGTGTGGCCCCAAAGAGGGAAATTGAGACTGAAGATAGAAGGCCTGGAAGTTAGGGCTTTTTAAAGAGTAGAGCCGCCCAAAGATGAAATAAGCAGATTCCATGAAGGGGAAAGAGAAGGAGAGGAGGATAACAGCTCTTGAGCTTCTGTCTCAATCTTTGACATGCATGATTTCTAACCACTACAACAATTTTAATACCTGGGCATTATCAATCCCCTCTTCCAGGATGGAAAACTGTTACTCAGAAAGAAGTCATCTGATCAATCAGGGTCATGGAGTTACTGAATGCCCCATCAGGAGGATGTTAAAACAGAGGATGCAATAACAATTGAAATGGATTTATGCATCACATGTGACAGGTTGCAGAAAAAAAATCTTTATGATCCTTTCCAGCCAGGGAATCCCATGATTCTGTTGTGCTAGTCACAATGAAGTACCACATACCTCAAAATACTGAATGGAAAGAAAAAGCCCCACTGATACTCATCTGCTGCCACCATGACCAACACCATGACCACCACCATGATCACCACCACTATGATGACTACCACTAGGATCACAACACCAAGATCACCACCACCACACCACCATGAAGACCACTACTATTACCCTCATTATCAGTAGTGGCATCTGTTGTATGTGGGGGACTAACATAAGCTATAATTATAGATGTTGCCATTAAACACAATGAGCACCAAGGTGAGGATTTTTGTCATCATTTCACAGATGAGAAAACTGAGCCAAATTGTTTATAAAAGGTCATCACGCAAGTAAATGACAGAACTCAGACTCAAGCCCAATTTTGTCTGGTTCCAAGGCTGGAGCCATCTTCAGAATGCCCCATTCTCTCTCTAATTCCTCCTGCGTGCTGCATGCTGATGTTGCACCTGAGCACAGAGCATACCAAGGAGAGGAGAAGGAGCTGGAGCAGTCCCTGCTCCTGTGGGGTTTGTTTTGTTTTTTTAATGTGTTCTCCTGCACAGAGCTACCACAAGCATCACTTCCGTGGCTACTGTCTCCTTGAGAACATAAAGAACTTCATGGCATGATAAGAAGCTGACAGGCTTCTAAGCTCACTGTGGCTCCAAAAGGTGGCTCCAGGACACAGTAGCAAGCCCTCGGAAAGCCCTACCCACAGAACCTCAGGAGGCAAGATGCTACCTTGTAGAGTGTAACTCATCTGAAAGATTCATCCCTCCCAATGCCACATTCCCCTCTCTGGGGATGCTGACTTGGCTTGCCTTCCTTGCAAGGTGCGAAGGCCATCCGTAACTTTCCCCACACTCAGCAATTTTTCCAACTCTCTGGCTCTTTCAGCTGAGGCTGCAATGTTAAACATGTAGTTTTGTAAATTAATTCTTTGAAGATTCACTCTTGTCAGCTAACTTTTCTCACTGCAATAAGCCAAGGAAGTCGCTTACCAGCAACTGAATTTTCCACTTTCATGTACTCCCGAGTCCTTTTAATTTAAGACAGTGTTCCAAAACCCCTATTCAGCAAAACTCACCAGTTATACACAGAAATCTCTAAAACATTCACTTAAAATTAATGGGGGAAGTTATCATCTCTTTGTGACCTTAGATATTTTTAAAAAGTGTCTGGGTATATCATCCGGGGGAGAAAGGAGGCAGAAGATGAATAAGTCTTCAGTGAGCATTTGACTCAAAACAACCCGAACCTTTCAGTTTTATTCTCCTCTCCTCAGCTGTCATTTGCACCATGAATAGCCTGTGCCAAGCTCTAGAAAAGCTTCTAGAAAAGAAAACAGATTGAGAATTCAGAAGAATTCGCAGGTGAATAGGGAAAAGACACATAATCCAATATAGGGAAGAGCAGGTTGTCCTCTGAGGTGCAATGTTATCCTGGGGCAGCTCTGGGCTAGGTTGAGCCTGAGCCCTGGGTTTTGGTTTTTCAGCATCTGTAATTTACTCCATAGATTTGGACTAGTTGCTCCCCCTCCAAACTTACTCATCTGTTAAAACAAAAAAAAAAAAAAAAAGTAGAACCAGATCCTACTAAGATTCCATCTACCTCCAGCTTTCTAAGAGTTAAGAAGAGCAAAGTGTTCCAGAAGAAAAACAAATGTTCTAGCAGAACTGAGGAGAGCGGTTCTCCTTGGCTTGATCTGGGAAAGTGCTGGAAAGGCTGCAGTCATGTGCTGGTCTGTGTGGAATGCCCAGGATGTGGGTGGATCTGGAGGTGAAGAATGTCTGAGAGACATTCTTGTCAACGGAAACAGATGATACCCCTACTGCTGCCGAAGACAAGTGGAGGGGGATGTAGGGAGGGGGGAGAGATGAAGGAAAAAGAAGAGCAGAGCAAAATAACAACAACAATAATAATAATAATAATATCTGCATGGCCCTTGGTACCTTATAGACCAGTTCTATTTACACGGGCTCCCTTAGCCCTCAGAACTAAGCTAGGAGAGATTCAGAGATCAGCATTTTAGTCCACCTTTATGGACTCAGGGTTGACCCCATGTCTAGTGAATGATAGAGGAGTGGTCAGCAGCTGGCCTCACATCATACAACCATGATCACAAGCTCAGTATGCTGCCACCACGTGGTGTAGTATCCAAAGGACCTCCACACACATGCATCCTGCAGTGTCCATAGCAAACAATCTCCAGAGGCAATGAAGATGACCCCCACTGCGCTCTGTCTTGATCACCTCAGGATCACAGTGTGCAGTTCTGGGTCCCATAAGAAACTCATAAGAAAAACTGCCCAGATGCAACATTTCAGAGGATGGTAAGAATTCTTAAAGCCAAGTAGTATTAGGGACAATTGAGATATCTTGGTTCACTCTCCTGGAAAAGGGAGGACCTAGCAGGAACCTAGCATTGTTTCAGAGTTTTCTTAAGGGCTATTTTTATCAGCCAGACTCCCAACTAGAAACAGATGGCAGTATCAAATTAGGTTAATCAGAAGAAGGTTTGTTTATAGGGGAACAATTTGCAACAGTACAGATGTAGAGGAACCAAAAGAATAAGGCTGGTCATGGAGGAGCTATCGTGCCTAGACACAGAGGGTATTGAGAGGAAGTAGTCATTGAAACCTGAAGTCATGCAGAGAGAAAGCATACCTAAAAGAAATGGTGATTGTCAGTTGGATAGCAAGACCAAAGCCAATCAAAGGTAACCTCACAAGTAGGAGTCTAGGGAATACAGACACTGAAATTCATTCTCTTCTCTCCTGCCAATTTCCTGCTAGACCACTATTATGGCCAAATCCAACCAGAAGTCAGAGCATACAGGACCCCATGGATGAAGTTCCAGGTCAGCCCCACAGGGTAGAGAGCAGAGTGGAGAAGGTGAAAGCAATGTCTGGAGGGACAAATGGAAGACATCAGACACAGCTGTCCCATGGAGGAATTAGACACGGTGTGAGACCTTTGGAGAATGGGTGGGGGACCAGGAAGAAGAATTAGGACCAAAGGTTTATTACAAGGAAATGAATTTTAGCTAAATTTTAACATAAGAAAGGAAGAAATTGACAGCCAAAGAGAGATGAACCAGGGAAGAATATTTCCATAAAGACTATTGAGCTCCCAGCATTGAACTTCAAGTCAAGGTTAGAAGACCAGTGAGTCAGGAATGTTCTAGAGAACATTCAATGTTAGGTTGGATTCAATGATGTAAAGTTCCTTCTAACTACAATATTCCTACATTTTATGGGGGGGGGAATAAAAAGTAAAATAATAGAAGAGATTTTTTTAATTAATCTAGGAATATTCCCCTCATTTTCCTCCTCAATCTCCTCCCAAATTAAGTATCTGCATTCATCTTACCTGGCAGCTCATAGAAGATGCCTCTGAGTAAGTATGGTACCTAAGATCAAGTTCTGATCAGGCAAAATTCTGTAGACACTTGAGTTGTTTTGAGTTGTAGAAGCAGAAGTAGAAGTAGACACTTCTACCTTGTTTATCATGGCACTAGGATGACCTTGACCAGGAAAGGGAACGTACTCTCTAGTCCAGACAACCTCAAACCACTTTCTTCATTTTCTCAAGGAATGTCACATTTGCTCACAAGAATCTGATCCGTAATTCCCCACAGTGTCTCTAAAGTGGGGAGCAGATTATAATGAGGGACAGATAATTTGACAACTTTATTAACCTTTTTTTTGTTTCTTGTTTTTCAAATAATAATATGCGCCCCCCCTTAATTACCAAAAGAGTTTCGCTGTGATCACTATTGAGGTTAGTTAAAATGTAGATTTGCTGATGCTTCTACTTCCTGAATTTCCAAACCAATGCTTCAGAGAAGTTTAGCAATTGCATAATTTCCCATAATGTACTCTGTATACCAGAGGCATCTTGTGGCTTTGTATTAAGTGAATAATAGCCATGTTGTTTTGAGTGAATAATAGTTTCGTTAACTCCATTGTTACTAACTAATTTACACTTAGTTAGAAAACCAAGAAGGTCACTTGGAAATGTACACATTGGAATCTGCCATATCTTGGTTACACAATATGCTTCTCATTATTTCACAATGTCTTGGAGAATGGAACTAATAAAGCTGATATTTCATGGTGTCGGGTGCAGACTCGCAGTTTGATGTAATGTTTCAGCTCATGATTCCTTGTATGTAAAAAACAGATTAATCTATTCAACTGGAAAGAAAGACCACCCACGGTTCAGCCGCGCAGGTGAGGTGCGAAAGACTGGCTCACAACTGTTTCCTCCCAGAATGACTGGAACCAATTGGCACAACTCCAAAACAAGCATGACAAAGCCATAGGTCGATAGATTCAATTCGTATTCTAAGAGAATAATGAATTAATTCAGTCATGTTCAGTAAGCCAAATGCTGCAGCCATTAGGGGAATCTCTCAGGCGCAATGTTTTTTCTTTCTTTGTTCCTACACAGTCAATAGTAAGTGGAGGACTTGATCTTGTGACGGGTTCGTGTCATAGCATGTTAGCGAGAAGCTGTTCATGCACGGGCATGCCCCATAAGGGAGGCAAAATGAACCCTGCATGCCTGGCAAAATCACCAAAAGGTGATTCTCAATGCCAGAACTTCAGCCAGTCACCAAGAAATCCTTGTCACCTCCAAAATCTCTCCTGCCCTCACCCCGATATGAGCTTGTTAAGTCCTCAGCTGAATGGGCAATGTCTACCTCTTCTCTGCATTTCTTGAGCAAAATCAGCCTTCACTCACACATTTATTCAGACATCATTTACAGATACTCACACTCTGCCTGACTGTGCGGGAGGCTTTCATAGACCAGAACTCACCTCATGCACATACTGACGCACGCTTCTCTGTCATTCCCGGTCTCTGCTCCCTTCCAGCAATGTTGGTCCACGTGCTTGCTAATGCAGATGGGGAAAACAAACTCAGAGTGGATAATGTGTTTGCTCACATCACCTGCTGTCTTCGCCTGTTCGGGCTGCTATAACACAAATACCAGGGGCTGGGTACCTTATAATCCACAAAAATGGACTTCTCACATTCCTGGAGGCTAGAAGTCCAAGGTCAAGTTGCCAGCAGATTCAAATTCTGACATGAATTCTCTTCTTGATTCTAAGACAATTGTCTTTTTGCTGTGTCCTCCCATGGAAGAGAGGAGGGAGCTTTCTGGAGGTAACTAATTCCATTCAGGAGGACTCCACACTTATAACCTAACAATCTCCTTAAACCGCCCCTCCATCTCCCAATACCATCACCTTGGGGATTAGGTTTCACCATATACATTTGCAGGTGGAGAGGGAGGATAGCAACTCAGTCTATCACCCCTGGCAGGAAGTCACAGAACTGACTCACTAAGTTACAACGGATTCCAGGTCCCTCATTATGCAAATTTCATGGTTCTTCTACTGTACCACACTATGTCAGACACTGCGGTCTCTCCTAGACTGTAGCATTTTCCTTTTCCTCACAGGCTGTAACAGTATTGCAGGAAACATAACCTGGGCACCGTCCCTCACACCCACACATTCAAACAGCTCACTGAGAACTTACTGGGTGCCAGACACAGCTCAAAGTGCTTTACAGGTTGTTTACACATCGTTCAATCTTTATGACCATAATGAGGAAAGTTGCTAATATTATCCTCATTCAACAGATGAGCAAATGAGGCACCAAGGCGTTCACGAACTTTCCCAAGGTCATCCAGCTACAAAGTAGCAAAGTTGAAATTCAAATCCGAGTGTGTGGCTCCCGCCTGTGCTTTTTAATCCCTACACTGCTCTGCTCTGAGATTCCTCCAAAAACACAGAAGCGTGTATTTATTGACAAAGCAACCATTTACTAAATGCCTCCTGCGTGCCAGCGCTGAGCAGGTCCTGGGCACCCAAGAGCTAATGAGACAGTGTAGTCCTCTCCGTGCTAGAATTTTAGCATAACGGGAGAGACAGATACGAAACAAGAGCTATGAAGGGAAACACTTACTACTGGCGATGCAGAGGTGGGAGACAAGATCCTTTTTAGACTGCGCTGTGAGAAAATGCTTCCTGGATCTAATGGGATGAGATTCAACACTTTGGAGAAATGTAAGTGATGCATGGGAATGAGACCCATTCTGCCTCCCCAGTTCACATTCTCAAGTCTGAGTTTGTGTCTCCGCTTGGACGCTTACTAGCTTGTGGCTTTAATAAGTTACTTCTTTGAGTAACCATCTTCTCATCTATAAAAAGGGAATAATAAGGACTTCATAGTTTGCCAGGATCGTTAGAAAGAATATAGAGAAAGCACCCAGTCAAGTCGTTACCACACTGTAGATACTGAATGAAGGTTTCTCCTTGCCTTTCCCTCTCATTAGCCTGGTTAGTCAAACCAGTGCTGGGGCCATAGTGCCCGTGGGAGCAGGTCACAGCTCAGTCACTCTCACGCCTGAATCTTCACGGCCAGGCGAACAAACTGTTCCCCTGAAATAAAGCAAATCCGAGTGTCAGCAGGGACCACAGCCCTGGGAAGGCTGTGTGGGCAAAGGGATGACATCTGCTTTTCAGTATGTGCCCTCAAGGGGTAGATCCATCAGACTAAGCTCAGCTCTGCCCCAATAACAGGAAGAAAGAGTCCCAAATGCTCAGAGACTTAAAACAATAAAGACTTTCGCAACTTGTCACCATGACCAGCTGAAAAAGTCCACTGTCCATCATCCTTGGTCAGGGACGCAGGCCGAGAGCAGCTCCAGCCCCGTTTCCAGCATGGCTGAGACCGGCCAAAGCAAAATGGCAAAGTGAACACTGGCCCTTGAGGCTTCTGCTCTAGACGTGACACGCGTCACCTCTGCCCACCTTGTATCGTCCTGGACCAGTCACATGGACACACCTAATTTCCAGCATCTAGGGAAGAGTGACGCTATGGAGTGCCCAGAAGAACAAGAGACAGTCCGTGGACCGCTCCAGGGACCCCCACAATGAGTCTGAAAAGACAGTGCTCATGCCGGGACAGAAGCGATGGTGGGGGGCCGTGGGGGGGGGTGTTCTTCCAGGACCAGAATCAGCACAGCTGACCAGCAGGTTCCGCTCCCCGCTGGGAAGCTTCTCAACATTCCCCAGAGCTTTCCAAGCACTTGTACTTAAGGAGCCCTACCGTCTGGAAAGACGGGGTTCACCCTTCAGCACGGTTGAGACCACAGACCCCTCCCACTGAGATGCAGTTTCTCTCACACCCGGGATCTCATCTTATTAGTTCAGGTGGGGTTTGCATCGCGCTCCAACACATAGCGTGGCACATTTTCATGCAGAGTCGAGGCTTGGTGACCATGTGTGGCCCTCACCCTGTGTTTCTGCATCACCACTGACCTATCACCTGACCTCATCCTCCTGGAAAAGCTCAGTAACAGGTCCCTGACAACGATTCTTGGAATGTTTCACGAATTGCCCAAACCTCTAAACCATCATTATCCTACTTAGATCATCTCTCTTTTTTTTTTTTTTTTAATAAAAATGCTGCCATTTCCTGAGAACCTGTTATGTGCCGGCCATTTTCTTATTATCTGATTCCATACATTATCTACATTATGTCATTCCCGCCTCAGAACTGTTCTCCGAGGAAGGCACAGCCGGACTGTGGTTTCCACTGGTGACAGGACATAGCCCCATTCTAAATGGCTCTGAATCTCCCATCTTTTTCCACTGCGACCACTCAGCTGCACTAAGAAATCCACCTTAGGTTTCCATAGACACAAAAGAGAAGCCACAACAGCACCTGCATTTCCTTCCATCCTTAGCGTGCGATCTTGGCTTGATCTCTTTCAGGGACAAACTGAAAATGGTGTCATTCATCCAGAAACACTGCATGACTTCACAAGGGCGCTGTGACACTCCGGCTACAGGAGCCAAACTGGATAGCCCTGCTCATCAACCCGCTAAGCACTCCTGTGTCCCCTGTGTCAGCCCCTGGATGACAATTCACACACGGGGAAGACAACCTCTTATGCAGCACAGGTCGTTGGAGTTCCCGGGTGATTAGTCCCACTAGGATTATTTATAAAAGATCCCGCCTTCCGGTCAGAGGGGTGGGGGGCTGGGGTCAAGGGAGAGAAGCAAAGAAGTGGGCTGAAGCGCGGCGCAGTTTTCCTGATGGGCTTACAGGGCTTTTGCTGATCATCCTTGTGTCAGTTAAACAGGGACCCTGGGGGCAGTTCACAAGGGCTCAGCTGGAGGGGAAATCAGCACACAGATCAGCTCCACCTGTCAGGTCCAGTTCCAAAGACAGACAGCCTTTCCGAACGCGGTGCTGCTAAGTGACAAAAGCCGATGCATCTCACATTTTTTAAGAGATGGATCAGAAATGACATCGCAAACATAGAAGCAAAGGCTGATGCAGAAAAAAGAAAGAAAAATAGATGGAACAATGAAAAATTGTAAACCCCTACATGTCAAGAAAAATTCCCCAAACAAAATTAAAAAGCAAATGACAGCCTAAAGGGGAACATATTCTTAACTTCGATGACACTGTGTCAATCACATTAATACAGGATGATTCACACTAATTGAGTTAAAAATGTACTTTTTTTTTTTTAAGGAAAAGGGCATTCACAGAACTCTAAATGGTCAGTGAGCATGTCTAAAGCATTTATCTGTAATGGGAATTAGGAATACAAATTAAAATAAGGTACCATTTTTCACCTAATTGATGTTTTTTATCTTTTTAAGATAATACTGAGTGCTCTTCAGATGGCCCTAATGCAGGGCTTTTCCCTGTGGAGTGTGCTGTGTAAAATTCTAGGAAAGCAATTTAACAAAATGTATCAAAAGCCCTATGAACACGGTCGTCTTTGATCCAGTCACTCCCTTCTGGGAATCTGTCTTGGAAAAATCATCAAAAATGGGGGTAAAGATTTATATGCCAGAATTTTCAATGTTGTTTATAATAACCAACACCAAAAACAAAAAATAATAAAAAGAATTGGGAGCAAACCAAAGAGCAAAATAAAATAATAAGGCAGGGCAAGGTTAGATAAAACAGGACAAGGAGCAAAATAGAGCATTAAAAGAATTATATGATGACGTGGGGAAATATTCATAATACAGTGTCAGTTCAGAGGCAAGCTTTGTTACAACTCTCCTGAAGGAAAATATACAAACATATCCATACACAGTCACATGCTTGCTCACTCATAAGCTCATAAGACAGGAGCAAATACACTAGAAAACGCCGACAATGATGATCTCTGAAAGGTGCATAATGGATTAATTTTTTTCTGTCTCTAGATTTTTCTGTATTTCTCCCATTTTCCAAACTAACATTATATAAAATATATTATCATATATTATAGATTTATTAAATACATTATAGATTATTATATGTAATCTGTTCATATATTTACTAATATATATTAATCATATATAATATATATTATATACATATGCATTTTTAAAATAAAAAAATAGTTTTTGAAAATAGAATACGACATCGCTTCTCGGCCTTTTGGCTAAGATCAAGTGAAAATAGAATATGACAGGTTGAAAATTTTGCCCCACGTTATTCCCTCCCTGCCGCCACGTGCTTGGTGGTATCTTAACAGTGATTCTGAGCTTAGCCACACAACTTGACCAGACGGATGTGAGCCGCTCTGTGGTGAAGAGAGCTTATAAGGAGTTTACACCCTGAAGCTTGTCTTAACTTACTGGTCTTGGAATATGAGGATGACCATAGCATGAAAGAGCCGGCATTAGTCTGTTGTGTGATGAGAGAGACATGAACCAGGTGACCCCTCATCACCCGAGCCATGAGCCAGAAACAGACCTTTCCAGTCCACCAGTGGCTGATCACAGATGCAGGAGCCCGACCAGACAGCATCCACAGAAAAACCACCCAGCTGAGCCCAGCCCAAATTGCCAATCTAGGGAATTATCAAATAAATTGTTGTAATTTTAAGCCACTAAGATTTGGGGTTGTTTATTACACAACAGAAAGTAAATGATAGAGGGGGAAATGTACTCTAGTAGCAAAGTGGAAAAATCCTGGGTTGCTCCAGGCAGGCATTATTTGGCCTCTTGGAACTCTATTTTTTAAATCTATAACTTGGAAATAATACCACAGGCTTCACTGGGTAGTTGTACATGACATACAGTAAGGCTAAATAAATATGCAATGAATCTGAATTACCATTAATTGATAGGAACTGTTAGGAGGAAAGAAGGATTTAAGAACATGAAGAACAGGGCACCTGGGTGGCTCAGTTGGTTGAGCAACTGCCTTTGGCTCAGGTCATGATCCTAGAGTCCTGCGATCAAGTCCCGCATCAGGCTCCCAGCTCAGGGGGAGTCTGCTTCTCCCTCTGACCCTCTCCCCTCTCATGCTCTCTCTCTCTCTCTCTCTTTTTCTCTTTCAAATAAATAATTTTTTTAAAAATTTTATTTTTAAAAAAAAGAACAAGAACAAGAAGAACAGATGAATCAGGATATGTCCATCTCCACACCTTAGGAGTGGGTTAAAAATATTATTTTATTAATCAAAGGATTTTATTATGAGCAATGGATAAAGCCTTGGACTTGAATTTGGGAACACGAGTTTTATATCCTACCTCTTGTGCTGACTTAGAGTACAGCATTGGATGTCTTTTATATCGATTAAGGCAATTAATTCCCAAGTGGTGGTCCCTCACATCCAAGTCCACTGCAGTGGAGCAAGGGAAGACCTGTGAACAGGGTTATTTCAGACGTAAACTTGGACTTTCCCAAACTGGTGTCCACCTACTGCTCCTACCACCCACAGCCCACCCCAGCCCACATGCTTAGCATTCCAGCCAAATAAAATAGCTTAGTATCCTCAAGAGAGATTACATGACTCTTGTACCTTGCTTGTGCTATTCTTCAGCATAGATTAACTTTTCCTGTCATCAACTCCTGGTCAGCCTTTAAGACCTAACCCCAGAAAGACTCCTCTGAGCTCCTAGGCAAAAGAATCTCCTTCCCTTGTGTTCCTTCAGCTGTTTCTCTTAGGCCAGGTTCTCTAGAAATAAGAACTAAGATGAGGATGTGATTTATTAAAGAGCTCTCAGGAGGACCCTTAAGGAAGCAAGGGAAGCAGGATAAGGCAATGGGAAAAGCTAAGTGAAGATGTGGGTTCCACTGAAGTCATGTGGAACATAACTGAAGCCACAGAGTTGTCCCACCTTGAGGCAAGAGGTCTGTCTGGTCTTCTGCATCCCATGGGAGTCAACCATTGGCTAGAAGGCATCCTCAGGGAGATAGCCTAACCTTCCAGACATTTCCAGGGCTGCACCCATGATCCAGGGCAATTCTCAAGAGGAGGAAGCAGCCGCAGCCAAGAACGATCAGCCGAAGAGATCTAGATGGGTGCCTACCAGGTCTGCCTCAGTCCACCGGGCATCACTCAAAATGTTTTTGCTACTCACATTACGTCCATTCCATTCAGGTACAGCTTCGTCAGGATTCTGATGGGTTCTAATTCCTGGAGAAACTTACAAGAGAGAGACGGTTGCATTAGTGCAGAGGTCGTGTCTGAAGCTCATCCCTTCCCTCCCCCACCACCTACGCCGAGCTTCTCTGTTCGCTAGCACCTCTGCTCATCTGGGCGGATTTTCCTGAGGGAGGGGGGGACTCAGATCTTTGCCTGAGGGTATCTGATGTCTGATACCCTAATTACGACACCCTAATCGGGGTAGGTAGCCATGGGACTTGCCCACTTAAGTATGGGAGTGCCTAGAACTGCCCAGAGGAACCCCTCAACGCGAATCGTATTTCTTCCCACTTTCATTATGAAGCAGCAGCCCCTTTTCTAGACTAGAGCCACTTACCGTTACCAATATGACAACTCCTTTCCTTGCCTGAGGATTATGAGCATAAAGAGCCCAAATGGCCAGCAGAGACTGTAGCTTTAAGTTTAGGGAGTTCTTACCGTGTTCCCTGGCGGTAACCTTTCCACTGTGGGAGCCAAGATCTCTAGACCCTCAGAGCCCAAAGTTGCAGAGCTGCTTAAATTCCTTAAGTGGGTCTCTAGGGGTGACAGTGAGCAGAACTACTCCTGCTTCCATCTCATGGCTCCTGGAACCACGTGCCCTATATATTCCACAGCTCAGCTCGCTGCAGAGGCCACACTTCCCATGCCTCCTTGCCCAACACCTCCCTGAGGGCAACGTCTGTGTTTATTGATCTCTGTACATACGACAACTCACATTGCCCAATGAGCAGAAGAGAAAGCGAGCTTTCTCATACCATATACAGCATGCGTGTGAATGGTCTGACTCACGTTCCTCCAACAAAGCATCAGGAGTATGGTCCTAACTCCTAATACAGGGACAATGGGTCAGAATATTAAATTGGGACCATCCCAGGACACCCGAAAAGAAATTCGTTACCCAATTTGGAGGCAGTTCTGTAAAGAGCTAGCAAAGTTAAAAATACGGTTAGCAGTGTATGTGTGGTCTAGAAGAGGGAGGGAGATGCCAAAGGCCAGGGTTTCCAAGGGCCCTGACCTTGGAGAAAATCTGACTTGGAAGATGAGCTCCATTTCCCTGCCAGCCAAGGCTCCCTTATGTGGGAATCGAGGCCGAAAGGGGTCACAGCAATGTCAGGTCTCTGTCCCCGGGCCACATCTGTTCTGGCTCTGGGAGTGAGGGCAGGAAGGGTGGACAGACTAGCGACTATGGAAAGCTCCCTGGCCACAGCCAACCCTGAATACCCTGCCTTGGCCAAAAGGGGCCTGGAAAGGAAGCAGACTCAGAACAATTGGGAAAGGTCTAAAAACCACAGAAGCCTGATGAATAAAGCCAAGAGGCTGCCCAGTGATGCAATTCAACGGAGACAAAAAAAGAAAGAGAGGAGGGGAAAAGGAAAATAAAAAAGAACGCTCCAATCCTACCCAGGAGCATTCATCATTCAGCGTGACCTTCCAGGAATCTGCTGACAGACACAAAGTGTTCTGTGTGACTTTCTGCCTGAGACCTGGAATGACTGAGGCTTGCAGAGAAGAGGGTAAGACAGGAAAGGGGGCTGGGGCGCGGCGAGGCTGGCGGGGGAGGCCTCGGCTCCGGGGACGGCGTTGTCGGGCGCCATCTGCTGGTAGTGTGGGGAACCACACCCTCCTCCCTAACAACATAAAACCGTGTTTCTGAGAGAAGATAGCAGAACTGGAGAGAAACAAAAAACATATTTCCACCTCTGATGAGCCAGATGCTTGCACATATATTTCATCTCCTTTGAATTCTATGCTCCTTTTAGATGAGAATCGCTATGCTCGTTTTGCAGATGGCAAATTGAGGTTCAGGGGTTCGAGGACCTGTCTATGGTCCTTGAAAAATCGTTCTTCCTTCTGAACCCAGGAGGGCTGCACAGTTCCTGCAGTGTAAATGCTCGCTGAGTGGATCACCAAGTAAGGCCTGAGTGACTCCTTTTTTTCATGTATCTGTTAGGAACCCAACAGACTAGGAAAAAGGAGATGAAAAGCTGAGGACGGCACCTGGGTCTAGATGTTGTTCGAGAAGGTGCCCAGGACCTTTCCTGTCTCCCTCGCCATCCTCCAAGGTCACAATCTACTTCAAAGCCTGCGATGGGATGCACTGTCTTCTCACCTCCTCCTCACACTGAGCTGTCCCAGAGAGGCCACAGAAGGAAGGATTGGGGAGATCGGGCTGTACAGGCAGGTACCAGAATGCAGGGACTTGAACTGGTCCAAGGTGACAGGTGGCAGGCTAACTAGCAGGGTTCTGAAAACCCATTTGCTACTGTGACAGCTTCATTCCAGCCACCCCTTGTTGCCTGTCCAGACTAGGACCCTTCTCCCTCTCAAATGTCTAGTGATATTCAAGTACGTCAAGTCTCTTCATGCTACTAACTCCTAACCCCCTTTCATCCAACCCCTTCTAATCACCATTACACACACACACACACACACACACACTCACATACACACTTCCCCCAAGAAACAGAAACAGACCCACACATCCATACTCTCACACACAGACAAAAACTACACCAGTCATGGACTCCAGCACAGTAAACCTCAGCATCCCCAAACACACTGGGATCTGTCACAGATCTCTGCAGTCCTTTATTCCCCTTATTCTCTCTGGCTGGGATGACTGTCTTCCTCAGGCAAACTCCTGCTCAACCTTCAAAACCCGTCTCCAATATTATCACCTGGTGAAACCTTGCCCCAGCCCCCTTCCCTATGTAGTCATTCCCTTCCCGGAATACTCAAAGATATTTTTTTTCATATTTTACTACAACACATAAAGCACTTTCTTCATCTGTGCATGCCCTAGATAAAAGCAGTGTTTGTTGAATGAATAAATGAATGAATGAGCACACGCTTCTTATAAACCCTCTAAGAAAGACAAGAGGAGTCAAAGCTGACTTGAAAAGGAAACCGCATGCCATCGGCCACTACGATCCCAGACTTGGACACAAGCACCTCTCAACATTTTGTTCTGGTCCAGAGCCTCTCAACAGGTATGACTGCATTTATGGGGGGAAGGGAAGTGGGGCGCACCTAGCTTTGGGAGGAGCAGCACGCGGCTAATCAAAGACAAAAACGACCCTCGCAGGCAGCAGCCAGTCAGAAGGACAGAGACGCGGGAGCCCCAGCCTCCAGCACGGGTCCTGGACGAATCTGGTCCAACACCAGGCACTTCTTTCTTGCATTCAGGTTCTAATCTCTGTTGATATTTCCCTGGAAAAAGTGCCTTCCAGAGTGCCTAAGCTAGAGAAACAACATCTTAACTGTTTACTAAATGAATAGTTTAGAAATGATAAAAATGATCAAAACCAAAGGTAAATCCACGGCTCTGAGACCTTCATCCCTCTCCCAAGACCTGAAGTCCGACATTGCAATGGTCCCTCCAGGAAAGAAGGACATCGGACATCAACATTTAAGAGCATCTGCTGTGCCCTGGCCGCTTGACCTGCACAGAAGCAGCTTCAATGTTGAGTCACCAGGATCTTCTGGAGGACAGAGGTTCAGAGAAACAGAGAAACTTCTCCAAGGATGCCCAGCTTGTCGGTGGGGCAACAGGTCTCAGTTCCGAAGGGTTGATTTCAACACCCCCACCCGCCCCACTGTACCAGACAGCCTCCTGCTGCACACTGCGAGCTGGAGACAAAGTCACAGAGACTGCGGCTTCCTTTTGGTGCTTGTCCTCGAAACGACTCCTCTGCAAGACTTTTCCCCACTTGGGAGTGACAGCAGCTGCACTAAGAGTTTGGGGAAAGCCTCCTGCTACCAGGATGGAAACTGCGGACAGGAAGCTTGAGCGCCTGATTTTCATTCGGCAAGCAGGTGTACGGCCTACCCACCGTGGACCAGCTGTGGGCTGCTGATGGACGCAAGGCTTGCAGACCCAGAGCCAGAGCCAGAGCCCCGGCTGCCCCACCCACAGCACACGGTGGGACAGCCGAGCTCACCATGCCTAGTCTGGGGAGGTGGTTCCTCAGGCTTTGGGGACATAACACTAATTCTGGGTTGCCAATCAGAACGCCACCACTTTTTCCTAAGGCTTGGCAAAGGCAGAGAAGTGATACCCTATTCTGCAGGATGTAAAAGGAAGTTCCAGGCTAGCAAACTCCTGCTCGGCCTTCCTGCATTGTCACGGAGCGCGACAGGAACACGGTCATGGAAGCCAAAACCTACGTTAGTTTGGGAACACAGAGGCAAGGAAAAACGCTGAGGTCTGATTCTTCCAGCGAGAACAAAAGGGTGCATCAAAATGGCAGGGCCTTCCCTCTGGGAGAGCAAAATTCCCGGCAGGGGCAGAAATAATCACACCATTATTTCTCGTCTATTCATTCTTAACAAAAATGCACTGTGCGATGACCAGGTCCCAGGCACTGTCGCAGGCCCCGGAGATGCAGTGGGGACAAAATGGACAAGATTGCCCCTCTGCTTGCAGCTTAGGTACCAGAGGAGGAAGACAGAGACAAAGCCAGGGAGTGACTCACAGGTGACAGGAGATG
Organism: Neogale vison; assembly: GCF_020171115.1. NCBI lineage: Eukaryota > Metazoa > Chordata > Mammalia > Carnivora > Mustelidae > Neogale > Neogale vison. The sequence continues at coordinate 135,820,691 of NC_058098.1, forward strand.
ACACGCACCATAGAAAAGAGACAACAAAGGGGGGAAGGGGACTGAGAAGCCCAGGCAGTGTTGTGTGAGGACCCGGGACCCCCAGGGTGAATACTGTCCTTCCTGTCCCCTAAAGAGCTACTGAGAAAGGACAGAGGCAGGCAGGCTTCCCAGAGGGGGTGACCCGTGAGCCACAGAGCATGTGGCTCTGCCACTTCAACTCACACTCAAAGGCCCAGGGGCACCTGAGCCAACAGCTGTCCTTGGGGATGTCGACAAGCCACATGTCTTAGTCTGCTCAGCCTGCTGTAGCAGAGGACTGTAGACGGGGAGGCGTGAAATGACAGACAGTTATTTTCTCACAGTTCAGGAGGCTCAAGTTCAGTGTTAAGGGCCTCCCTCCTCAGCCTGGGAGGGCCACCTCTCTCCACCATGGGACTCTGGACCAGAAAGGGCAGACTTTCCACTTCCTCTCATGCTCTGGGGAAAAAAAAAAAAAGTTTTCCAAAACACATCCTTCTGGTTGCCCAAGCTGCAGGCCTCCCCCTGTATTGAAGAAGGCTCCGTCTTTCTACTGTGGGACCCGGGGTCTTGGTTGGCCATGGAGGCTGGCTTGGATCTGGAGATCACCAAGGAATGAAAATAGTGTGGCTTCCCATTAGGAAAATCTTATTCCCACCGTAACAATAACAAGGGCTATCTCGTGACCCCTTCTATGTACCAGGTAGAGTGCAAAGAACATTCTCTTATCTTCTTTGAACTTCCAAGTAACTCTCACGAGCCCAGCTTTATGGATGAGGAGAGGCAAAATGACTTGCTTGAGGGGACACATCTAATAAGTGGTAAGTGGCAGTGATTTGCACACTCGTGTGTGTCAGCAGCGTGGTGGGACCTCACGGCACGGGGACCCGAAGTCAGATGGGGCAGCACAGTCTCCTGGCCTGACTGCCCTCCTTCCCCCCTGAGACCACGAGGAATACTGACAGCACGTCTCCCCTTCCGGGAAATCCCAGCCTCCCAGGCCAGCCCTCTTCCCATCCCCGTTCTCGGGGTGCACACTTTAGACGGATGGGGCACAGACTCTGTCTCCAGCTGTATCATTCCGTCAGCAGCTTCTGAACTCCCCAGCCATTACCTTGTCCTTGTCCCCCTCTGCTGCTGCCCCAGAAGGTGACCGGTTGGTACCCTCTCTGCTGGTGTCTGTCCCTCCCCACCAAGGACATTCTCTGCCTGCATCAACGTCAACCATCCAGCCGCGACTGCCTCCTGGCCCGTGGGCCTGACAAGGACCGCAGCATCTGAGAGCTTTCAAATTCCGTGTCCCCAAACTGTCTCCCACTTCCTCACTCCCAAGCCCGCTGCTCTAGCGTTCTCAGTGCCGCACGTTTCTCGTGATGGTGAAGCTGCCAATCCTGTTTCCCCCCATTCCCACAGGCCACCTCCTCGGCCCTGTCCTTCTGCTCCACGCCACCCAGCTTTGCCTCCGTGGTCCTCAGTGTAGTGAGCCTGTTGCCCTCCCAACCCTCATTGTTTGTCCCAGATTCGCCCCAACCCCTGGTACCTACAACAGATCATCTCCCTAAGGCCTATACCCAAGATCCTGAACATGACTGCAGAAAACCCATGCAACAACCCCCGTCGTTCATTCCAAGTTCATGACCACAAAACTCCAGTCATGTTCCCACTGCTGCCCAGCAGTCCTGCTTCCTCTTCCCCCTCCCTGAGACACTGTGTGACTCCTTCTCCGCTCCCTCCCACTTCCCAGCAGGGGAAACCACCAGAAAGAAACCCTGCCATTGGGCCCACTCCTCTCCCTGTTCCGTGAAGAAGGGCCCAGCTCGTACCCAAGGGGGATCTTTCATTTGTCTACTAAAAAATGGCGCATCTCTCAAGGACTTTTGCTTCTCTGCAAGTTCCTCTCTCCTCCCCATCACGCTGTCCCCTTCTCCAGGGTCACTGCCTCCTGGGATCACGCGAGTTTGCGTGTGATCTGTGTTCAGCAAGGGCGAGGGGGAGCATCTGGACACGGGGCACACGGGTCCCAACTGTATCATTTTTGCAGCATTTCCATTAATATTGAATCTTTCAAAATAAAAAATAGAAATACCTGATGAAAACATGTAAAGACCTTGGTTGAGGGTTTCAGATGGGATCCCCTTTGCTATTTGTTTGTTTGTGTTTTTTTTAAAGATTATTTATTTATTTATTTAACAGAGAGAGATCACAAGCAGGCAGAGAGAGAGAGGAGGAAGCAGGCTCCTCACTGAGCAGAGAGCCCGATGCAGGACTCCATCCCAGGACCCTAGATCATGACCTGAGCCCAAGGCAGAGGCTTTAACCCACTGAGCCACCCAGGCGCCCCCCTTTGCTATTTGTGAGAGACTCCAGTAAAGATTTAAACTGCTTTACAAAAAAAATTCTCCTTGACGGCTGCCCATCCATGTCCTCTTCTTGCCCCCCGAACGCCCTGAGAGGGTCTTCCGCACCCCTCGCTCCCACTGCACCACGTCCGTTCCTCTGAAAATGCTTTGGCTGGGATTCTAGAGCCTCCCATGGTACCAGGTCCAGTGGACCCACACACCCAGCCACCCACGAGGTCTCTTAAATTTAACATGTCCCAACCCGTGTTCCAGGGGCCCCAGCCTTGGTCTTCCCTAACTGAGCTTACCTGCTACCCCCATCTCGCCGGCGGAACCCCAACCACAGGGCACACCCTTCATTCCGCCCTGTCCTTTAAGACTCATGCAACTAAATAACCAAAGAGTCCCCCTGGCTCTACCTCAAAAATATATCCTACATCCACTTATTCTCACTGCCTTCACCCCCCGGTCCCCATTCGGGCCGGCCGGCCTCCCCGTCGTGGACTTCAGTGACACCCGTCCTACGGGCCCGCCGCCCACCATCGCCTCCTTGTTCCTCGTCCCTCCCACAGCATCTCCCACTGCCGGAGGTGCCTGTGACAGCCCCTTCCTCCTCCTCACCACGGGAAGGCCCAGAGTGCTCTGCCGCCGGCCTTCTGGTCCCCGCTCCTGTCACACCGGCCGTCCTTCCCCTCCGGGCCCGGGTCTGTGCGCCTGCCCTTCCTTCCTTCTGGAAAGCCTGCTTCTCCCTCTCTCACTCCCCCTGCTTGTGCTCCCTCTCTCCCTGTGTCTCTCTCTGTCAAATAAATCAATAAAATCTTTAACAAAAAAAAAAAAAAAAAAAGACACCTAATGAGGTGGGCTCAAGCCAGACTTCCTCCAGCTCTAAGCAAGACCCTGATCCTGTGTCCCAGGCTCACGTGACCGTGAAACGAGGTCACGTACGTAAAATACTTGGCACCCCAGTCATCATTCACCCCTCCTTCGCCTCCTCTGGCTGCCTCCCTAGGACTCTGCGGCAAGTGGACCGGCTCCCTCCTCTCCCTGAAACAACTCTTCTCCTTGCCCTTCCTCTAAAGACTCCTTGGGAAGCCACACACGGTTGTTCTAGAGGAGAAGACGCAGGGGGTGTCTCAGCCGCTACCTCCTGCTCCGGGCTCGGGTCGGAAGCTCTCGGGCTTCTGAGGGGCACGGGCTGGAAGGATGCCCCCCCTTAGCCTGTTCGCCTCGTCTGCGTGTTGTTCGGAGGAGACAAGGCGTCTCACGGTTCCAGCTCTGCCCCTCACCCACCCTGAGGCTGAAGCCGCATGAGACACCAGGTGCAGCCCCAGCTCGGCCACACGGGCTGTGCAAGCCTAGCGTCGTAGGCACAACGTGACTTCCCAGGGTGGCATCCGTCCACTCACTAGCGGCGAACTGAGGGCTCGTGGCTCCGGTGTGAATGTGCTTTCTAACCCCCAGACCGCACCCTCGTCTTCACCATCCTGAAGTCAGGGATGGCTTGATGTCAGGAATGGCAGGATTGGATGTTCTCCAAGCATCTAGGGTCTGGGAAAATTAGGGTACCTGGCCAACGTTCCAGTCCTTGTCCTGTTGTATTACACCTTATGATGGCTTACTGATCCGCTGGGGTGTCTCTGCCACTTGACTGAGGGGTTCCTGTGGATGGAGACGCAGTCTTACCTCCGTCTTCCACTGTGGGAGCACAGCCCTTGGCACAGAGGAGATGCTCAAAATAAGTTTGTCGTTGGTCCATGACTCACTGCACGAACGACTTCAGTTGAACTAAATCTCTCCCCCAAAATCTCTGCTCCCATTTCTTCATGCAAGATGGAGACCATATTGCCTCATGAGGCTAATGCAGTGAAGGTTCTGTCCATCAGCTTCTATCACATGTTCTGGAATTCTCCTTGGTTGGCTGCCCACCTCCTGCCCAAGGACCAGTGGATCTCATGCTCCTAGAGGGGCCTCTAGCCAAAGCCCTCATTGTGTGGGCTTGTAGGAATATCAGCGTCTCACTGAGGGTCTCATCGTGTGACCTACCTAATGGTTCCCCTGCTCGGGAACATCCACGCTCTCAGGAAAGACTGATCACTTGGGTTCAGAGGCTGAGATAAGTAGAATCCTACAAATTGCTGATGGTGAAAACTCAGCCCACAAACCCTATAATGTCTGACAGGGAGCAAGGCTCTTCCAAACCCCACAGAAATAGGACTGAGAAGAGGCCGTGATGTTGTCCAACCACCCAAACACCGATGCGGTACTGTTCAAGCCCAGCTGCTTCCTAGCCCTGCGACTGAGGGTAAGTTAATTTACCTCCTTGGGCCTCAGTTTCTTCACCTACAAAATGGTGACCATGACACCTCTTTGAAGCATTCCTGTGAGAACGAGAATAATTAGGCAGATGAGCGTAGATAAGACACGTCGACAGAGTAAATGCAGAAGCAGAATAATCAGAAACAGAATCCCAGCTTATCATGAGTATATTATTGGCTTCCCAGTGAGGACTCATCAAGTGAACCTAAATTTAGTATCTTAAGGAAAATAATAAAATAAATAAGCTTGGTATCTTGCCTCTAGCACTTACTGCTTGTGTGACTTGAGTCAGGCTATTTAGCCCGTGGGCTCTGGATTTTTCATCTGGAGACTAGAAACCGCGCCCACCCTGCGGTCCTGCAGTGAGCGTCACACGGGGTCCCACACGGGACCCCATGGCATGGGCCGTGCGCAGAACGTCTCATTTCCTTCGATGCTCTGCCGTCAGACGGGAGCTCGGGAGAGCAGGCGTCTGGTGGACTGTGCCCCTTCCTGCAGCTCCAGGGAGATAAGGAGCTGCCCAAGATGGGTTCTGGGATCCCGCCGAGCCTCCAAGCGGTTTTTTAAAACAACCCACAAAGCTCCAGTTGCCTTCCGCTGCCGCCCGCCACACCTCCTGCCCGCTCGGCCCCGGGATAACCGCGTCCTGGCCGCGTCCCAGGTCGGCTCCCGAAAGCAGACCCCGCCTTGAGCGCACAGCAAGCCTGTGAGCGGGAGCGGGGAACGGCCCCCGCGGACACAGATCGCCCCTTCTCGGGCTGCAGGCGCTCTTCCAGGGCGCGCCGGGCGCACAGCTGGGGCTGGACGCGCGCCAGCCCAGGCCACACTCGCCCGATTGTGTCAGGAGCCCGTGCGGAAACAGTATCTGCTCTGAGCGGCACAAAGCGGCTGTGAGCCTCTCTCTCCAGGTGCTGCCCACGGGGAGTCTCGTCGGGGGCCTTTCGGGGACAACCGCGCACTGTGCTTCACGCCCCCGCCCCCGCCGGGCTTCGGGACCTTCCCACGGCTCTCCTCTGGGCATCGGCTTCCAGACATTCGCAGATGGAATCCAAGTAACTGTGGTAATAGGCGATGTCTTGAAAGGAAGGCGGATCAACACGTCTTTGAGCTCCAAGGCCAGTGCCTGCGCCCACTGTCCCGGCCATGGTCACCCTGGGCGTCACCAGTAACAGGTGCAATCTCTCCTTTCCACGGAGCCGAGACTCACAGACCGGGAGAGCCAGAATGCCCTCGCATGGCTGGTGCTGGGTCCTGCTCCCCACATTCCCACACACGATCCCCCTTGACCTGTGGAGCAACCTACGGGTACTATCCCCATTTGAAAGCTGAAAGAGCAGAGGCTTGACAAGGAGCCTAGGAAACTTGCCCAAGAACACGGTTAAGGAGCCAGGCAGCCTGGCCCCTGAGTGACTGCTTCCGACCACTGCTTATGTGCCCCAGGCCACACTCCCAGGATTCCAGTCTTCTCCACCCAGGTCCCAGGAAATCACCATCACCCGTGTTCCTGTTGGGCTGTCTCTTCAAGCTCCCCTGTGATCGGTCTACAAGTTCCTCAAAGCCGAGGATCTGCTTGTTGTGTGGTCACTGGCTGTGCGTGAGGGTAGCCCACAAGCCTTCCAATGTTGACTGGACAGAAGCGTGAAGAGATCTCTTGGGAATGAATCCACACGTCGGTTTGGAAAAAAACACAATGGAAGAAAATCTAATCTCTAATATGGACTGGACTATGGATCCAATCCATAGTCCGTGTCAGAAACTTCCCGTGTTACCGTGTTTTAATATACAAGACAGCCCAAGAAAGAAATATCACCCTTATTTTAAAGATGGGGGAGCTGGGACTCCAAGGTAAACCACACACCCAACGCTGTTAACCTAGTATCCCCCCGGGTCACAGGAAAATGTTGAAAGTCTATAAAATGGGGGAAAAAAATGGATTGCTGGGTGTTCTTTCTAGAGCTTCTTGTCAGGGTATCTGCCCTCCTGAATAGCTTCACGTTATTCTACGGCTCTGTAATTTGTAGAAAACTGACAGTAATGCAAATAATTCTTGTCCACGGAAATGCAAATGGTTGTCGGTCCTTGGAGATACAGCTGATGACTGCCCTGCGGACACTGAACTGTTTTTGCATCTCCTTGAACACTCATTTCAGATTCCTGGCTGCCTATATGTCTGTGTTCTTCGAATTCCTTACCAAATCTGTTTCTACATTTTACTGGTTTCCTCATTAATTAATGAGCTAAATAAAATCCTTGGCATGTATTCATTATATATTTCCATGAGAGTCATAATTTTACCTTATTTCAATTTTAGCACCAATTAAGATCCAAATCCAAGGCTGTTGGCTCTTTCCAATTAATTATACATAAATACACACACACACACACACACACACACCCCACTGCCGATCACAAGCTTTCATCATTAACTTCTCTGTCAAAGGCAAACTCAGCTCCGTTAAAACATAAAAGTAACGCGAATTTAAATCGGCCTTTTTAAAATTGTATTTTTCAATATCGTCTAATGAGAACTGAGTCAGTGTGTCAGACTTGAATAACACGGCCAGCCATCCGTGACAGCCCTGGGTTCCAACTATAGCTTATCCTCTAGTCCTTTTTGTTCCAAGTAGTTTCTGAGCTTGCCGGCCCCCAGCTCCACCAGACCCAAAGGGCATGAGCCATGTGTTTTTTTCCTAAACTACACTGTGGCCTAGAGCACTCTGGCACATGCTCAGGGCTAAATAAGGCAGGTGGGATTGAGCTGCACTGATCTGAACTGGACCAGTCTTAGCTTCCTACATCTATCCACAAACATTCGCAGATGGAATCCAAGTAACTGTGGTAATAGGTGATGTCTTGAAAGGAACGCGGATCAACACGTCTTTGAGCTCCAAGGCCATGCATGCGCCACTGTCCCGGCCAGCGTCACCCCGGGGCGTCATTTTACTGGTTTCCTCATTAATTAATGCCTCCACACAATGCTGGGTCCCGGAGAACAGTGTTCCAGAGATACTACAGGGTTTTTTTGTCCCTATAGGGTGAAGGGAAGATTTTTAAGGCAGGAAGAGCAGTTGCGACAATCAGCAGACTCCTAGCTAATTGTCCCAGGGCACACCCCCCTCACACATACACACCCGCCATACACACACATACACACACACGCACACACACACTAAGGAGCCAGCTGAACAAACTCTAGAGTCACACAGCTCTCAACTCCGGTCCTAGCTATGCTCTTCAATCCTTCTCTGGGATTAAACATTATCATCTGTGATGGTCAATTTTATGCATCAATTTGGCTAGACGATGGTGCCCAGATGTTTGGTCAAAGACCAGTCCAGATGTGGCCATGAAGGTATTTTTAGATGGGATTAGCATCGAAATCAATAGACTCTGAGCAAAGGGGTTGCCCCTCTTCATCTTGTGAGGGTCTGTACCTACTCAACTGACGACCTTAAAAGAAAGAGACTGAGGTCCCCTGAGGAAGAAGGTCTTCTGCGTGCAGACTGCCCTGGGACTGTAGCTTCGACACACAGCATTGACTCTGCCCTGGGTCTCCAGCCTTCCAGACCTGGATTCCCCTCAAGTGTAGTCCCTAATTCCTTTATCTCTCCTCCAGCCCAGAGTCCCCAGATAAAAAGCATTAAAGGATGATCCAGGGGTGAATGGTGCAGAACTGGGCTTTCTGGGACACTGAGGGATAAGACACTGATTTTCATGGTCCCAGCAGGAGCCTACCTTACTTACCCGCGAGTGTCCCACAAACAAAGGGCCAAGGGAAATGCTAAGGCATGGCTGTGCACCTTCTCTCTCTGCTCTGCAGCATCACCTCGCTTCCCAGATGTGTCCACTTCTTTGACTGAACAAACAGATAGTTCAGTCAGACCACAGAGTGCATATTTGCTGGGAATGAGAAGCTGTCAAGTCCGTAATCCACCACAAGTGAGGCACAACTAAAAAAATTTAGAGATGACTTATTAATATTTGATATCTTGGGGGGACATTTTGCCAGCCCCGGAAAGGTCTGTTCATGAGTATCACTGCTGGAAAGCACTGGAATGTTTCAAGGCACCCACAACCCCACGCTCTTCCATGTGATCGGACACAGACCAAAGCCAGTAGGGTGGCTGCTGTCACCAGACCCGGGATGCTTTCAGTCACCGGACCTGGCTCAGCCGCATGAGCACGTCCCTGTGGGACGGCACCCCCTCGCGTTCTCCTGCTGCTCTGTGTATGTCACCAAAGGGTTTGAAAAGAGAAAGATCAGGATATTCATTAAATTAATGCTGAGGTCACATTTCCCCTATTCTTAAATTCCCCCCCCTTCCATTCCACATTGTAAATAAGTTGGGCCATATGGTCTCATACAGCCCCGGAAATATGCAGTCAAATATATATTGAAATGTACACACACGCGCACACACACGCGCACACACACGCACACGCACACACACACACCAGCACTTCAACTCATTTTTAAGCATTAACTTGCTTCACTCTTAAGCTTTCCTTGCTTGCAGACCTAAACCCCATAGTTTGTAGCAGGACTAACCTACTTCCCCTGAGATCCTGCAGACCGCTGGCCTTGAGGAACAAAGGACCAGAATTTCCAGAAGATAAGGTCCGACCACACTCGAAAACAGCCACCACTGACCGTGGAATCCTCAGTAAGAGAGAGCTGGGAGCCTTGATTCCTGGTACAGGGGGAGGAGACTGGACGGTCTTGCCAGGATGCGGTGTGTTGGGCCACATGGGTATCCTTCACTGAGACACACCTGGGAGCCTTGATCATTGGCAGAGGGGAGGAATCTGGAACCATTGCAAGACAAATGATTAACCGCTGAGCACCAGCTTCTCGGGCACACAGCCTTCTCACCACTTCCTGGACCTTCCCTTTAAAAGTCTCCTGCTTCACCCGGATGGGGACCTGGTCTTTGAGACATTAGTCTGCCCTCTTCTCAGGTTGCTGCCTTTCTGAATAAAGCAACCTTTCCTTTCCCACCCACGCTTGTCTGGCGTGTACTGGTTTTCGAGCAGCAAGCCGCTGAACCCGAGTTCAAAACCAATCATCTGTCTGGTAAAGGACACACACGCATACACACACACACACACACACACACTCTTCAGTATCCCAAACAGAGACAAGGTAAATTATCTCCCGTTTTAAAATTTCAACCTGGGAATTAAAGGCCAAAGAAATTGAAGTCAGAAATAATTCTTTCAAAGTTTTCATTTTTATCGTACACCTGAAATCAATACAACACCAGAATTAGCCAGATGGGAGTTAAAATTTTTCAAAGTTTAAAAAATGTTTAAAACACACATTTTTCATTCTGCTCAGCGTTTGAGAGAGTTTCCTGGTGGGATTGATTTCAGATGGGTTCGTTCTGAAACTTCCATTACCAATCCCTTTCCGTGGAAGGCATGTGACTCTTTGAGCACCTGCAAAGGGATGGAAATCCAATGGCTGTCTCTCATATGTCCCATTTTCCCAAAGAGCCATTAAGAGCCTCCAGATTATCTTAGTACCACCCCCACACCCACACAAGTTAGAAAACCCTAGCAAATTCCAAGCCCTGGAGAATTACAATGGCGGCAACTGTCCCTCATAGAGGTCAGAGATCAACCGAACAGCATAACAGAGACTTTGAAAATTTCTGGGAGAAGAAAAATAAGTGGAAACTATACGAAGAAGTTACATATCCTTGGTTCCAGCCTCATGAGATCACCAGAATATCTGACCAGTTGTTTGACATGTTTGTTTGTTTGTTTGTTTCTACAAACACAAACCCAGCAAGCCGACTTGACCTTCGAGGAGTTTCATGGTGATAGTTGCCAAGTGACTGCTCTTTAGAAAGTGACATTGAGGGCGCCTGGGTGGCTCAGTGGGTTAAGCTGCTGCCTTCGGCTCAGGTCATGATCTCGGGGTCCCGGGATCGAGTCCCGCATCGGGCTCTCTGCTCAGCAGGGAGCCTGCTTCCTCCTCTCTCTCTGCCTGCCTCTCTGCCTACTTGTGATCTCTGTCTGTCAAATAAATAAATAAAATCTTTAAAAAAAAAAAAAAGAAAGAAAGTGACATTGAAGACACCTCAGTCTTCCTGAAAACTTGAAAAATTTGAGGTCTCCATATCTTATTAGAGGCTCTCTTCTGCCTCTTAAATTCTCTTCGTTTCTGTGTCCCCGGATGTTTCTAGCATCCTGATGCTGAACCAAGTACCAGGTCCACCTCCCCGCCCTCCTGCCAGCAGAGCCCATCACGTTTATTTTTAGCTTCTCGTTTCCCGATAATTCCATTTGGGTTTTTTTTTTTTTTTTTCCTCTGCGTTACCCAAGAAGATGGAATGCCCCTTGGGAAACAACCCCTTCCCCTGGCTCACAGAGATCTTTATCGTTTTATAGATAAAACCCACGGTCGTGCTGCTGCGGTTGAACCCACAGTCTGGGGCTTTCAGATCTACGACGATCAGAGTCAATGATGCGAGGACTTCCAAGCCAAGCTCTCGACCCCACTGGAGGGTGCGGGTTCAGAGACTCAAATTCAGCAGGGCTGGGGGACGGGGACTCAGGCCGTCCGCAATTTTAACCATCTCCCTCATGCTAACTGCAACATACAGCCGTGATTGAGAAGCCCTGCTAGGGAGACCTAGAAGGTTCTCTGCTGCTCAGCCCCTCCCCAGCATTGGCCACCGCCATATTCTGACGGGAGCGCACAGCTGCTGCCTCCCCCTCAGGGCCAGTGAGACTCGAGGCCCACAGACGCGGCGTCTGCTGGACTCTGTCTTCCCACCAAGAACACCCTCTTCGTCTAAAAGTCACAGGGTTTATTCTCACAGACAGCCGGCAAAGTGAGCCAAAATGTATGCATTACAGCCCCCTCCACTTCACGGCTGTGGGATGGACAAACACGGTGAACTGACGGGCAAGTGGGAGGTAGATGCTGGGAGTGAAACCATGGAAGAAGCCAGAAGAGTAAAGAAGGGGAGCAGGGGGACGCCTGGGTGGCTCAGTTGGTTGGACGACTGCCTTCGGCTCAGGGCGTGATCCTGGAGTCCCGGGATCGAGTCCCACATCAGGCTCCCAGCTCCATGGGGAGTCTGCTTCGCTCGCTGACCTTCTCCTCGCTCATGTTCTCTCTCACTATCTCTCTCTCTCAAATAAATAAATAAATAATCTTTAAAAAAAAAAAAAAAGAAGGGGAGCAGGGATGGAGAACACACGTGGATCCGAGGCCACCTGAGGCTCCCGGCCTGCTTCTCCTCAGGGCTGAAGAGGCCAAGCACAGGCTTGGGCCGAGAAGTGGGAGGGAAGAGAACAGAAGCCTGAGGGCCCCACACAGGCCTTCAGAGCCGGGCCGCTGGGGGACCAGGAGAGGGTCCAACCCTTGTTCCAGCCAGAAATGAGACCTGTCCTGGGTCGGGGCCAGGGAGGCCCTCATGAAGCTGGTCCACCCTTCCTCTTCCTGTGAAAAGGCAGCCAGGCCTCACAGCGGTGCAGGGCAAGGGCGGGAAGCCGCTGTGAGGGAGAAGCCATTCTGGAATTCTCTGGAATAGAGCTGCCCTGGCAGAACATGGGTCTGAATCTTCTCCTGCCCATCCCGTTGGGGACAATGAAGCAGAACCAAGCCCCTCCCAGGACACATTTCTGTCATGGTACCTGCCCCACGTCCGCACACAGCTACTTAAGATGTCTGTCGGCTGCTGGCCACGAGCTCCTCAGATCCTCTAACACCTGACATTTTATTGGTCACATAGTGGGTCTTCAAGGTGTTTTATCCCTTCAGACGTGTTTTTCACTTTCAGGTACTAGTGCTCAGGAAGGTACGAGACCCTACTCGGGCGGCACAAGGCAGCTTGTGAGTACAGGAAGTAGTACTCCTGGAACCAGCCGGTAGATGGAAGGAAAGGGATTGTCCTTGGAGAGCCGGGCGAGTGAAGACCACCCGTCCCTTGGAAAACACTGCAGAGAGGAGAACAGGAGAAGCGAGCTCCCTCTTGGCCGCTGGCTAGTTCACGTCTCCTTCTCGGCTCCCTGCCTGTTGTGCTTTGGTTCTTTTTCCAATATGTTTGTTGGCATCCTTTTGTAATTTTCATTCCACTTTTTTTGAGACAGAAATCAGGTATTCACAGAGCTCTAAAAGCTCACAAGTGTTTACAAGAAGTCACAGAACAAAATCCGGCCCCGCCCACAGCCCTCCCCTGCTCTCCAGGCCTGGTCCTTTTGGCTCTTCATTTCTGGCATTTGCTTATATATTTCTAAGCGGTAAGGACGTGTCATCATATTTTCATTCATCAAATTTAGATACTATGTGCCGACTTATAGTAGAAGACTTTACCATCCATCTGCCCTCTTTTCCCATCCCCCACACTCCTCGTCTGACTACATGATATTTTTCATTTCTGTAATTTTGACTTCTCCTGGGTCTCATAGTTGCTTCACTTTTTTTTTTTTTTTTTAAATCGCTCATGTTTGCCAAGTATTGCTAATTCCTCCCTCTCCCTAAAACCTGGTCTGGAAGAAGAAAGCTTCCCAGAAGCATCTTACATGCCGTCAAATACATATCTCCCACTTTTCCCTCCTTTTCAAAACAGAAAAAAATAGCCCATAAAAGGTTCAAGTGCCACTGGGTGTGGTGAAAAAATAATGAATACTGTTTTTCTGAAAATGAATAAATTGGAAAAAAAAAAAAAGGTTCAAGTGCCACTTCTCCAGAAGCACACTGACCCTCACTGTCACGGGGGTCTGGGTGGCCACCCCCACCCTGCGGCTGCCCTGCCGCCGCTGCCCTGCCCCCACATCCGTCTCCTGCGTGAATCTCTTCCTTCATCTGTTCTCTCGTCCTGTGTATCAGTTCGGCCTGCGAGCTGCTGCCACACATAAACCTCGGAATCTCAGAGGGGATCACCATGGAAACATATTTCTCACCCTACAACATCCATTTTCGTTTTTGGCAGGTTGGCTGCCACACAGTGATTCAGGGACCCAGGTGCCTTTGATCCTGTGGCTCTGCCCTAGAGACCTTCCCTTCCAGTTGATGGATAGAGAGGGGAATGGGAAAAAGGAACACCTATTTTTTTTTTTTAAACTGTTTTGGCTCAGAGGCAATCCTAGCCCCAGGGCTGCTCAGACCCTGACCCCCAAGATGTAGTGGCCTGGCCCCGCCCAGATGTGGGGCTGAGAAGCTGGGAAACTTAGCCCCTGGTGTCCCTAAGAGTCTCACTTTTCAGCAAAGGCTCCACACGAAAGCAGGACTCTGTGGAGGACAGCGGGCCACTTCTGCCACATTCCTAAGGCTCAGGGTCTCCAAACTCCCGGACCCAGCCCCATTTTCACAGGAAGCCCCAAACCAATTAACATTCCCACCAGGATGTTATACATCCAAAATCCAGCAAGCACACGAATGTCATTCCTTTGTATTGTTCTGCTGTTGTCATACATCAGTAGCAAACAAAGAACAGAATACAACTCCTCGAGTCCTGTGGCCGCCAAGCACACTCCTCGGCCCACGCCGTGGTAGGACCAGTCGGAAGGTTTCGGGCGCCCCGGGAAATCTTGCTGCTCAGCCAGGAGAGGGTCCGCTTGGCAAGAGCTTTGTTACCTATGTTCCATCTCCCCCACCTAAGCCTAGTGGGTCCTTGAAGGTATTTTTGAAAAGGTCAAGCTCTGCTTGGTGAGAGGAAAAGGGTCTGGTTTGCATTTGTTTCTGGTGAAAACAGGAAGTGTTTACCCCCATTTTATGAAACGTGTCAGCTTTTTTAAAAAGCAAATGCTCTGTGCTGCACACAGTGATTCAAGCCTAAGGAACACATGCAAGCAGCTTCAAGTCCCTGCACAGCCTGTGCCCTGTCCTTGTCCTCCTGTTGCCATCAGCTCAGCCAGAGCAGCGGTCAGAACCTCCCTTGCATGTAGGGTCCCTGGAGCTGGCTCATGCGATGGGCACACAGCGTGATGACTACCCTGATCTTTGCCCGTCTCACCTCCATGGCTCCAGTGGCCACTGTAGGACCGCCTGGTGGGGGCAGTGGGACCCCGCCTGTAACACTTGACATGACGCTGGTTGTGGGGACCGGCGTTCCAGCTCTGCCTTTTACTAGTCAGAGGATGTGTGACAAATTACAGTCTCTCTGAACTTCTATTTTCTCCATAAAATGGAGTGAGTGGGGACGCCTGGGTGGCTCAGTGGGTTAAGCCGCTGCCTTCGGCTCGGGTCATGATCTCAGGGTCCTGGGATCGAGTCCCACATTGAGCTCTCTGCTCGGCAGGGAGCCTGCTTCCCTCTCTCTCTCTCTCTCTCTCTGCCTGGCTTTCTGTCTACTTGTGATCTCTGTCCAATAAATAAATAAAATATTTTTTAAAAAATGGAGTGAGTGATAGTTTAAAAAAAAAATGATCTGAAATAACAAGGATCATGAAACTGAGAGTCGTACCCTAACTTACGCTTTCCAAAGCCCAGACACTCCAGTATCGTGTGCCGTGACTTGCTGCGCGGCAACCCCAGAGAGCCAACAGGAACAAGGACAATCTCCCACTCCACAGATGGAAAAAGCGACACCCGGTAGGACCCCAGGAGAGACAGCAAACAGAACAGGGGACAGTCCAGATTGCTCTAAATCAACCTTGTGGGGATGTACAAGGCACCAGACTCTGTGCCAGTTGCTTTGAAAAGAGATAGAAGAGTGTGTCCTAATCTGGGGCGCAGGGTCGAAACGGGATGACACAGGGGCAAGTGGACGAAACCCATTCCCTGACCTGGCCCGGCCTGGCCTAACTCAGCAAGCCGGGATGAATCGAACGATACAACATTCGGCCACCATTGAGAGAGCTTCGCGTGGGTCAGCTTGAAAGAGAGTCTGGGGAGGGTGAGGCCAGGCCCAAGACGTGCCTGAGACTTTCGGCGGAGACAGAAGGCCGGCCGGCAGCTGGAGAATGGGCGGCACTCCGTCTGCCGGAATGACAAGCGTCAAAGGTGCGTTTTGCAGGTGCAGCCCGCGGGCACGCCTGCCGAGAAGCTCTTACGGGACGTGCTTCAAGGAGCATATGGACATGCATACCGACCCTTCATAAGGAACCCGCCCCCCGAAAGCCATGTCTCAGTCTCGAGCTTGGTCAAATGCTCCCATGGACGTGGAGGACGTGCTCAGTTTCGACGTCTGCCCTTATCCTAGCTCATGTTTTCAGACAGTGGACATTGACAGCCCTCATCTATTCCTTGTGTCTGAATTTCTGTTTTTATACCTTAGCCACGGACTTGACGCGGTTGTAAGAAGATGTCTACGGCCAGGTGCGGCCGCTGCCACCGAGGGAGAGAAAGCCAGGTCTCCTCTGAAGCCCGAGTCAAAGCCATTGTCCTCGCTTCCTCCTCCCTGGGGCTGGCAAGTGGAAGACCCCCGGTCTGGAGCCTTCTCAGGTTGGTGTTGCAGGGGTGGGGTGGTGGGAGTTCAAGTAGGATGGATGCAAACCAAGGTCGCACATGTCTCGAAGTATCAAGGTAAGATCCCTCGCCCCAGTTTTTCTCCAGGTGCTGTGTGGATTGGACAGACCTCAGGGCATTGGAGGTGACTCAGCTGTCCTGCCACAGCTCCTGCGAGAGGAGGTACCTATTATGGGAAGAGAGGTGCCCCAGTCCCCAGAGAAAGCCACCTCCCATCCCAGGGTCCCCCAAACGCCATGCAAAGTCTCCCACCTGACCATCCCAACTCAGTCCCAAGGCAAACAAGACCATAATTCCCAGTTTCAAAACAGCTTTGGCTCCCTTGAAGCAGAGCTGCCCACTGGCCCCCGGAAGCAGATAGACGTGCGTTCAGACCACAGGACACCCCGCGTTATTAGAGCGCGACCACACACATGGGGGTTGGCAAGCAGTCACCCAGAATCTCTGCTCAGCGGCCCCTCTCTCCTCCCCACGTAGGGGGCAGCTCTGGTTGGGAGCCTCTGCCCCCGGGCCCAGAGTACAGGCCCGCCAGGCTCGAAAGCAGAGAGCAGGCTCTATCCCTTCCCAAGGGGCTCAGGCACAGCTGCTGTTCTAACACCAGGTAAAGATGGCTTGAGGATCTCCCCTCCCCCGTCTCCATGGGGCTGAAGAGGCGAGGCATTCTCCAGCGCTGGGGGTGGAAAGATATATTTAAAACCCCTCTGGCTTCAGTCAACATCAGTAACTTCCATCGCTTTGGACAGCACAGCTGACCCCTGAGTGCCCCGTGACTCAGGTCACATTCCATCAGTCAGAACCTTGGACAGAAGGGTGACGAGCACCCCAAACCACAACCCCCAAGGGTGCGGGTGCTTTAAGCACACAAGACGATGGCCGATAATGTCCACACGGAGGTCTCCCGGCGCTTCAGAGGGGGAAAATTAGGATGATGGAGTTGGGGTAGTGCCGTGCCCAGCTAAACTCAAGAGTCCCCCTTTCCAAGTCAGTGCCACGCATGTCCTGTGAGACGGTTGACTGAGGGCCTCCCAACCCGGGTGCACGAATCAGCGACCGCTCATTCGCAGCCAGCGTCGATGGAAATAGGTGGTCAGAACTTTCCCGTTGCTGCATTCTGCGGAAGGCAGCGCTAATGACGATGTGAAGGGCGACCCATCATGCCCAGAGTTGGAAGAACCGAGTTGACAAATGCAATATAAAACACACATGCCTGTTGTAAACCCGAGTCCAACATCATTTCGCTAGCTCCCATTTCCCGTCATGTCACGTCCATGTTCGTTTGAGTTTTATTAGTGTGAGAGTTTTAGCTACACTTAATTTGAAGCGCATTTTGGTTTTATTGCTGTATGAGGGCTATGGTTTTTCGTTGGTACATATTTACACAAGATTCTATAAAAATAACTTAGTTCACTGCAACGTTTCGGAGACGACTATATTATTTGGAGGAAAAAAAAGGAATATTGAGTGGGGTTTGTCCACTTTGCTCCCCTTCTGGTCCTAAGAAACGCATCGGTTCACATACCATAAACTGACTTCTGTGCAAAGTCAGATGAGAGTGATTTCACTGTAGAAACCGAGATCTCTGTTATCATCACCTTTTGTACCCTGCATGAAAGTGAGAACACAAACTTTTGTCCAGAACCAAGTTTCTCTCAATAAATCAGAGGTTAACCACATCGCTCAATCAGCAAGCACTGTTTATTTTTTAGGATATCTCTGAATTATGAATCAAGACGACAAGGAACAAAAACAAAACTATCAAGCCACTCTGGAAGGAAAAAGACGAAGTTCCCGAGTGAGTGTGTTGCTTGAAAACCGTATAAACCATTTCTTCTTAGCTTGGCTCTGTCATCCATCTCGGAAAAGGATGTTTTTACAATCAGAGCAGAAATATGACTGGCGCTCGGACATTTACATTTCTTTGTTGCAAAATGAATGTAACTTGTGCAGATTCCAGCAGCAGAGAAAGCAGCAGAAGTAGCGGTTACTTTCCAAAGTGAAACTTAAAACCACAATCTCCGGGCACACAAAAGGCAGAATGAGTCACCGGAAGAGGCCACTTGCTTGCAAAACTCATTAAAGGCAATGCAGGGCTGAATGGACTTCCTGCGCCAGTGAAAAGCTAGCTGGCATCAGGACAGCCCCTCCAGGCTCCCACAATTTGGGGGAGGAAGGGGGCCATCAGAAATCTGGGTACAGCCCAGGTCTGCCGTTCACACGCACCCAGCTGCCCGTCTCAGTGAGTGGGCGGAGTCCCCTCCCGGCCGCCGCCAGCCCACGAAGATGCCGATGCCAGGAAGGGGGCTGAGGCTGGCAGCCACGCAACCGAGGGCTGCCCCGGCACCGCCCGAGTCAATCAAGCTCCCATAGTGAGTTTCCAGAGGCCTGCCTCCTGGAAAGGAGCAGCTCATTTTCTAGCCCGGCCAGGTTAGTCCAGGGCAGAAGCAGCCCCTAGGACCCGGGTGTGGGCCTCCACTGTGTCATCTGGAAACTGAGCGTGCGCCAGAATCCTGGACTAGCCTAGGTGGTGGGACCCGCGCCCCTGGTCTGGTTCAGTGGGGCTGGGGTCGCACCCAGGGACTTGCGTTTCTAACGAGCTCCCGGTGCTGGAGCTGCAGGCTCTGAGAATCACAGATCTAAGTGGTTCTTCGACCTGAACAACAGTCACCCACAAACTGCTCCCTCCTCCGAGCTGGTGAGTGATGTCTGGCCTTGGGCTGTGCCAGTCGGAGGCACTCTGGCGCCCAAACAGTCCCCGTCGGGCACTCCTCCCCCTCCCCACCAGCCCTCAACACACCTGGCCGGTCTCCAAGACAAGCACAACAGGGAAGGGCCTTTGTCAAGCCCAGATGATGTTTTAAAGGCTGTGCCTCCAAACCAAAACTGACTGTGCCCCCAGGTGGCCGCTTGGGGCCTGCTAGATTCCAGGGCCCACCTCAGTGGGGTCACATTCAGGGTTCCTGAAGGCACCAAGCATTCCCCACCGACCCACCCGTGCAGGGATGCTCCACAGCTCTGGGATGCAGCACGTGTGGGAAAAGTGGTCAGAAGCAGGAGGAAAGCATGACGGGGGTTTTAAGCACTTCTGTTTGGTGCAGAGACGGATGCCCTCCCACCACCCCCAGGCCCGTGGAAGCAGGGCAGTCCTGCTCCCACTCACCCCCGCCCCGTCCTCTGCCCCCTCTGAAGACAAAGTACAGACACACAAAGGGAGGAAGAGAGATGAGCGCTGGCTGATGGGCCAGAGCTCTCCCGAAGGGCTGGTGAGAACACTTCCGCCACAACCAGGAAATCCAGAGTTCGGCTTTTCACTTGAACGGGGCCTGCCCAGTTTCCTCCACGCCCGGGACTATGTTCCGGGGCTGCTCCAGGGCCGCACGGCCCTCCCTTTTCTAGGGACGGGCACTCTGAGGCCCGCTGTCCGCGTTCCCCAGGCTCCAACGAAAGGCTGCTGCGTCCGGCTGGCTGCATCAGTTTCGAAGACCAAGACAGGAAGTATTTGAAATATTCAGGTGTTTACAGCTGAGACACTGGGGAAATCCAAGCTGCCGAACTGGTTTTCCTGCACGCGTGTGAGAGCCGCTACAGCACCGGATGGAAACCGCACGCTGAGCCGAGGGCGCCCGAGGGCGGGAGCAGGCGAGGAGGATCCGGGCCAGAGAGTCCGGCTCAGGCGGATTTTTACTTTACAGATAAGAGAGTCTGCAATCTGAAATCAGAGGAAATCTGCCATGGTCAGCGCCATAAGGGGAGCTTGTTTTGTTTTCAAGACACAGAAGCGTTAACTCTGAGACGCCGAGACAGCCTGCTCCGCTCGGGCTTGGCGAGAAGCTCGGCCTGGGACCCCAGATTGCCGTCTTTTACACCTTTAGGGCCCCATACTCTTAAACATTTATCCCAAAACACCTAGGCGGATGCAGGCCAAGCAACAGGACGTCTTGGGTGTGGCAACGATGCACAAAATCAATAGGAATTATGACCATTTGCAAGTCATCTGGGCGACCTAGCCAAGGGCTTTGACTGATTGATTCATTCAAAAGGAAAAGCGAGTGAGGTGCCTGGGTGGCTCAGTCAGTTAAGCATCCGACTCTTGATGTCCACTCAGGTTCTGGTCTCCAGGTGATGAGATCAAGTCCCACCTCAGGCTCCATGCTCAGAGCAGGGTCTGCTTGTCCCTCTCTCCCTCCCCCTCCCCCCCCCACATGAGTGTGTATGCATGGGCACACTCTCTCTCTCTCTCAAATAAATAAAATCTTTAAGAGCAAGGGGGCCAGCCAGGTGCCGCTGGATGAAGGCAGGCCTTTGCTGCGACGATCCCCGGGTGCCACAGGTAAGTGCTGAATCCGACTGCACACCTGAAACTAAGACCCCACTGTACGTTCACTGGAATTTACATGAAACTGGAAGAAGACCGGGTCACATGTGCCACAGAGAAGACTCCAAAAACTGAGGCCGGGGAATGGGAGGGGAGGGAACCTGTACAGTTTATACTTTAATTTTCTGGGTATCATTATAGTGTTCTAACATCTTACAACCCTTTCTGCTGGGGAGAGACTGGCCAGCCCCCTCCCCGGGGCCGCCAGCGGCCCAGCCGCGGCACACCTGTAACGCGCCAACCAAGCCATGCAGAGCCAGCCCTCCTCTAGCTGGTCCGTGCGTACAGAAGGCGGCATTTCTCCGCCTTAAACATCCCAGGGCTGAGCACCAGACCACCAGGGACCACGCCTCCAGCTTGGAGGCCACAGAAATAATTCAAGCTGGACCCCCTGCCCTGCCCCGCCTCTCCTTTGGAAACCCAGGAATGGCTCTGGCCTAGGCTCTCCCCTCCCTCTGGTGACTTCTGCCTTCCGACCACCCTAGAGCCTCCCCACGGGGCTCTGCATGGTGTGAAGTGCCTCCCATGGCGTTACACTCAGGGATAAGGACCTTGGTTTCCTGAGCCTCTCCAGTGTCTCCTCCTGCAGCAGCACCTGAGCACCTCATTCAAGACCACGGACCAGAGCCCGCTGGGTGACACATGGGTCATGGGCCAAGCCCCGGGGGAACCTGCACGCACCACACTTAGCTGAGCCCGCTCTGCTCTCGAGTCATTCCCACCGGGAGGAGGGGCCCCGGACACAGCCTCCCCTGCCTTCCCTCCTCTCCCCCATGTTCCCCCTTTGCCTCCGGAGGAGCGACAGCACCGCACCAAAGGCATCAGGAAAAGACTGGCTCTTTCATTCCCAATATTGAACAGGTCCATAGCCTTAAGGATTTTTTTTTTTGAGTAGACAATAAAAAATGCTTGATTTCACACCCTAGAAAGCAACTTAGTAGCTCACCAAAACACTTTGAAATTCACACGCCTGATTTGCAGAGAAATCGCTCATCCGTCTCCTTTATTACAACAGCTTTGCCGCCGGCACGACACCGTGAGGCACCGCAGTGACTGGGGTCACCGTGCCGGCACATACAAACACAGATCAAGTATTGTAAATAAAATATATTTGAAGTGGTGATCTCAACCTAAAATGGAAAAGGGAGTTCCCCTTGGAAAGTCTAATCATCTGTCCATGTACCAGGTATGTAGTTCTCCCTAGTTACACGGGATGATCGTTGGATGATGTCCCGTGGAGGGGCTCGTCTCCACAGGGCAACTGGGAAATGTGGGGTCCAGACACGGCATGCCGGCACACGACCAGCCACGGGGCTACTGGGTAACAGGTGTGTAAAGGCGGATAAGCCAGCTGAAAGAGGCAGGAGTGCGGCCACGTACAAATCTCACTTTCAGAAGCCACACGGCAGGTGTGAATGTTACAGCCCCTCCAGGGGTCACGCTCTGGGCGTGATACACACCCGAGTGTGTCACCTCCTGGAAGGCAGGCTCTGTTTCTGAGTGCAGTGGCGTGGAGGCATAAGGTACAGCAAAATTAGGAGGGCAGGGTTACAAGCTCTCCCACGTCCACACAGAGAGTGACTGCAGCTGGTTGTCCTGATGGAGGGTATGCTGGGTGGCAGGACATGGGACACCCGACCCCTCCTCAAAGCCGGATCCTCCCCCGTGCAGGGGACAAAGTACGCCGGCCCCTGCAGGCACGTGACCTCATGCTCAGTTCACAACGCTTCAAGTTCACCCCGAAATACCCTCAGGACAGAATTAACATAGCCTCTAAAGGTCACTAATGAACCAGGCCAGAGTAGTTAAGGCAGAACTATCTTTAATTATTTTTAATGCCTCCAAAAGGGAATCTGCACATGCACGTTCCAATTCTAGGCAAGTCTGTGGTCGACGACACAGGCGGACAGTTCTGTAAAGGCTCCCCTTGCTAACAGAGCCCACCAGTGACAATGAAGGCAACACCTCTGGATTTTCTTTCACAGAAAGAGTAAAATTTCATTCATCTGTTGCAGGTTCTGACTTCATGACAATGCAATTTAAATAGGAAAACATTTGCAATCACTGGGGTAAAACACTCTTTAAAAAAATAATACTTCACAAAGTAAAGCAAAATCTTTTACGAAAATAATTCTTTCACTTTTCAAACTGTTCTCTCCAGAGGCCAATTTTATAAACGAGGAAAGGAATCATCTGCCAACGTGAAGAATGTCACTCGAAGTATTACCCACTCGCCCTTGACTCAAGCGGGAAAAGCGAGGGAAAATAAAAAGTATTACCCATAAACTCAGAAAGAAGTTCAGTGTTGTGAGATCTACAGAGTAAGGCTCTTTGGATAGTGTAATGTCTCTATCCTTTTGATGTGTTCATGACAGTTACAATAACAGACTATGGCTAAAATTCTCCTAACAATAACCCAATCAGAGTAAAATAATAAATAAGAGTATCTACAAAGCTCATAACGTCTTGAAATGATTTTCGTAAAACCACCTCCTTTCTTTGGAGAGCTCCCAGCAGAAATCGACACCATCACCACAGGGCAGGAGCTCTGCTCGAAGTTTCCAGCTGCACCCGGCTGGAGAAGGGAGCCGGCAGAGCATCGCGCTCCTTCCAAACACTGCCCTAGGAATGCTGACTATAATCTGAATTTAAGGCATTGCAAACTTAGAGAGAGCCAGACAAAGCACATTCTAAATAAAATGCCTGCCACAGAGGCATTAAGGCATATAGTCTTAATGGTCCAGCCTTGGCCACAAAAATGGGGGGGAAGTATACCAACTATCCAGGCTATCTTTCATCCAAGGAATTAAAGAACTTATGGGCTACCCATCAGACCTGCCGGCAAACACTGCTGGGAGACACCCCCAGGCCGCGCCTGTACAGTGAGGGGGAGACCCCGCGGGCGCAGGTCTCGAGACCCGCCGCCTTCCCGCCGCGCGGGCACAGGTGGCACACCCCGTGGGCAGGTGGAAACAGGCCCCCCTCGGCCATGTCCCAGGGGTGCCTCAGCGGAACGGTCATCGGCAGGGAACCCCCGGCAGCCACCAGGCCGGAACTGCGAGAGGGGACGCGGGGCAGCGCAGCGACTGGCTGGCAGCCGCCACCGAGGGATGCCTTCCCGCCCTCCACGCACCCGCGGCCTCTAAAGTGCGCCACTCACACCCACTTAGAAATGTCCACCCCGGGGCATGGGGCAGGGAGAGAAATGCCCCTCCGATTCCTTTGCTCTTAAGCAAATGACCGCCCACCAGGCTACGCGCTCCTGCTCCATGGCTCCCAAGGCCTGTCCTTTAATCGGGGGCGCCAGTCTTCACATGACGTCAGGAGGCTGCCCGCAACACCTTACGCTGAGGAGGAATGAATATCCTGGTTTTCAAAAGGGGGCGGTGGCTCTCTCCAGAAGGTAAAGTTACTGAAAGTGTCTGAGCAGGGGAAGTCCGAAGAGTGGCTTCTTTTCAGCAACGGGAAAACGTGGTCAACCACTTCGCAGAGTCTCACGTACCTGCAGGGAGAACGAACATCATGGCCTCAGAGGGACTGCCCCGTGCCCTGGCCACGCGGAACACCAGCCAGGTCCCCCTGTGCTGTGCCTGGAAGCTAGGAGAGACCCACAACCCTGGGAACAGACCACCCTGCTTAACCCGGTGGCAACTGTTCTGGAATAATTCCTCACTGATTAACAGGAAATCAGGGTGGGTGCCAAGTAGGACTCAGATAAGGCCCCCCGGGGACGAGGCGGGTGAAACCTGACTTGGCACGGAAGACCAAAGAAGGGGGACAAGTGAGAAATGGGGGACAGGAGGAAATCAGCGTGACAGCGGACAGCTGCCTGCCTCGGAGCTCACGCCCGAGCCTGCAGGAAGAACCACAGATAAAAGTGCGTGTTTGGTGCAATACAGACAGCTCTGCTGTGCAAGGAAATGACCCTGGGCCTTGGGTTAAGGAGACACAGACTTGACCTTCAGCTCTGCCATTTACCAGCGGAGTGACCTTGGGCAAATGGCTTCATCCATTCTAAGTCACAGTCTCCTCAATTGTAAAGGAAAGGAAAGGAAAACTGCCCCAGCATCCGCAAGAGAGTGAAATAAAATAACGTATGCAACAATCAAATAACATATTCGGTGCTCAGTGAATTCTTCTACGTCCATTATTAACATTAGCCCTCGCTAATTGTTAGCCTTCGGGAAGAAGCCTTAGCTCGCCTGAGGGACAAGAGACCCGGGATCCACTCCCACACTCAGGAGCTGTGTCAGACTGGGCAAGCATCTCGCCCTCTCTGGGCTCCGGGCCCTCCATCTTTATGGCATATGGAGTGGGACCAGAGGAGTGTTTCTCAACATTCTCTCCCTCCATTTTCTGTGTATTCCCAAGATGCTACGTCCTAGTCTCCTTGGCCTATACTACAAAAAGAAAGTTGCTGTATTGAACATGCATTTTCAGACCTCCGGGCGCCTCCAACCAGAAATTCTGACAAGCTCAGGCCTCTCCACATGTCCCCAGAGTCTCTGCTGCCCGTCACAGGGTCCCTCTCCAGTTCCAATTTGCTAAAAACCAAAAAGGGCTTTCGAAACAAACTCCAGGAATTAGCATGTTCTGAGGCATCAAATACCTTATTAACTAAGGATGAGAGTGTGTATTTAATAAAGGAGCCCCAAAGGGCTTATAAGGAACATCGTGCTTGCACAGAATGGGGAAAATCTCCCCTAACAAGTAAGAATTACGTCTTTCCTGGGGATTAAAACAAATTTTTAAAATGCCTCCTGGCTTGAAGACCTACTTGCTTGAGTTCTGTGGCTGTGGGAGGCAGCCCTTCCCCATGGGGAGCAGCTCATGGTGTGTCGTCAGGGTGTGTGACAGGCCCCCGATCCAAACTGCCCAGTGCTCTGGGAGCCAGCTGCGTCCCAGCCGTGCCCAGCCGCGCCCCAGCCCTGCCCCTCTCGCACACAAGCCACAGCAAAGAGCACGGACAACCCCCCCGGTCTGCCGTGGGCCCCTACCCATCCGATTTCTTGGACACGGTGTCCTCGGATCCAAAAAGACCGTCCCAAGTTAGGTGCCAGAGACAGCATGTGCTCTCCAGGAGATGGAGGGGCGCTCCCCCACCCCCAGGAAGGGCCTCCTGTCCTTGGCCAGGCACAAGACGGCACGGCGCCAAGTTCCTCCCACACAGAGATCTACCCAGGCCAAGGTGCCTGAACCTCAGAGTCTCAGAGAAGGGGATAACCCCACAGGCCTCCGGGGTAAAGCTTCTTGGGGCTGGGACCCCGTCCTGCCACCTCTCTTGTGACAGACCTGTCACTGGGCTGTGGCCATTTCTGGGCAGTGCCTCATCAGTTCATGGGTTTTCTGACCCTGAAGAGTGAACTCTTTGACCTTCTCCAAACCAGGACACGCTTTCATGTGGGGGGGGTGCAACACTGGGGCATGCGGGAGAGAGGGTCCCCGATGCTGCTGGGGCCACTCCGGACATGGCCAGGGGAAGGAATCTGTCCCTGCTCTTGTTTTGCCAGTCAGGAGGGAGCCTGGCACTGCCCCCTGTTCTGAAGGGCGGGGGAGGCTCTTGGCTCCGTCCTCCTCTCTCTCCCGGTGTATCCTGAGAACTGCTTAGGAACAGGCATGACTGGGGGAAGGAGGCACGTGGGCAGGCCCTTGGGCTCTCTCCAGCCTACAGCTGGCCCCCATGTAGGCTAAAGTAAGCTTGAACGGGCGTAAGGATCACCCTGGATGTGAAAATGTGCTCTAGAAGGAACCTAAGTCTCTCCTCTCCCTTAAACCACCGGAGGTGCCTGGAGAAGACTGTTCCCTGCGAAGGTGCTAGAACCAAAGCCCTAGTTCAACTCCTGCCCACGAGGCGGCCTCCTGCAGTCCTCCCCGGGGTCACTCAGGGCCACGGGCTCTTTTCTAGGTCTGCGTAGACGGTGCAGCCCCTGAAGCAGGCACGGCAGGAGGACGGCCGTCTGCCCGGTGCCGCCCGCTGGGTAACACTCACCCACACAAGGCCTGAGGAAACGCTCTCTACTCTCAGGCGGGAGCACCCCGGACCCGGCACGCCCAAGTCAAGGAGGGTCTGCGCCGACCAGGACGCGCCCTTTCAGACACGAGCCCACTCAGCCCACTGCCCCAGGGGACTCCGGGGCTCCGACCGCAAGTATGAGAGGAATTCTGGCAATTTCTGGTGAGAGCAGTGTGGCAGGTCGGCGTGCGAAGACACAGAGTTTCTCGTCCGTAAATACAGCTTCACATGACACCTCGATTCGGTTCCATTTCCAATTCGCACTCTAGGCTTTCAACCCTCGCTTGGCCGATCGAAACCACTAGTTTTGAAATTCATGCGGTTCCACTCAGTGGCAGAAGCTAACCACTCGTTTAAACTGTTGACCCAGAGGGGCCTGATTTAATGCAGACTGTCCAAAAATTAAGTTTTGGACAAACTGCCAGGAGTTGAAATGTATTTTCTTTGTAGGAATCCAAGATGAAAATATAGGCAACAAAGGACAAAAAGGCAGAGTGTGGACTGTGAACACGGTTCCAAGATGGAGACGCTAACAACGTAAGGACACAGCGACCCCCCAGCCCGCGCACGACACTCACGAGGAGATGTTGGTCTTTGCGTGTTCCTGTATGAGCTCTCCTTTGGGATTGACGGTAAATATTCTGTTCAAGGACACTCCTACTTGCTTATATGAATACACATCCTGTATGTGGAAAAGTAAAATTAGGGGGAAAAAAAGAGCGCATTATAAACACAAATACGGGATATTTCAAGTTTGATGCACTATTATAAAATTTTCATTAACCAGAACTCTACTTCCAAGTAGTGCAGAGAAAAAAGTGTCTCTGGACGTGAAATTATTAAATCCGTTTCCCCCTGGGGCCTCCGCGCTCATCCTGCTAGAGCTGAGCTCATGAGTAAACAGGCTCCCAGGGCCCCCTGCGATCTGACAGCCCTGCAGGCTATGCTCTGACCCAGTTTCAAAAGGGGGATCTTCTTACTGGGAAGTTGATACCAAACGAGATCATCCGGAGCGCTAAACTCTGCAGCACGTCTGGGTGTGCACCTAAAAATCTCCACGCACGTCTATCACCAGACGCTACAACGCTCTGAAAACCTGCAATGCCCAGTTGCGCCATGGTGTGAAGGCCTGGCTTTGTGCTTCTCCGCCAGTAGCAAGGGTCTAATCCTATTCTAGGTTCTTCTTGTTCGACTAAATTAGCAAGTGGTTTGGAATTTGAAGGTTCTAGCCCCACCTTTCAAGCTTCAGACTGAAACCCACCAGCCAATCGTCAAAGAAAAGTAGAGACGGTGAGGTAACTGCGCATGTCCTCACAGCTAATTCCAGCGGGATGGGACTCTGGCTCCCCGTGGAGTCAAGACCCGCCCTGCAGATGGCTGCTGTCAGAAAGGGCGGTTATTTCCAGACCTCTTATATCCCCCCAATTTACTACTTACAGCCGGTCGGTTTCCAAAAGCAGCATAAAAGGGTTCTGTATTTGGAAAAAACAGGTTTTTGATGTCTGTCAAACACTGGACTTTAAACTTCTCTGGCTTCTTCTCAATCACTTCTCTGTTCAAACAAATAAATAAATAATGGATCAGCTTGAGAGGAGAAGCTTCCTTAACATCAAACTATTTTTAAATTCACGGAGGGTGAATCCGGACTTCCAAGTCTTCCCACAAAGCTAAAGACAACGGATTTTACTAAAGACCTCCACTGGTCATCCAAGGAACAAAGAATTCCTGACACAGGAGAAGAGAGAACATCTCCAAACTCATTTTATGAGGCTAACCTATAGCCTCATAAGCAAAACTGAAAGAAGAAAAGCATGAGCAGAGTGTGGGCCGATCTCACTCATGAGTGTCAGAGCAAACTTCCTAAATAAATAAGCATGTGCAAACTGCCGCAAAGCACCAAAATTTGATTCCAGGAATGCAAGAGCGATTCAATACTTTAAACCAACGAATGCAGACCAACACATTAACAGATCAAAGGAGGAGAAAACATACCATATTAATAGACACAGACAGGTGGTTGATACGGTTCAACAACGAATCAAGGTGAAAAGTCTGAAACCCGGAATAGCAGGGCATACTCCGAACCCACAGCAAACGTCTTGGGTAACAGCTAAGCAACAGCTGGCCATGACCACCATTTCCACCCAACACCGTGTGGCAGGTCCTCGCTGGCTCGGGGATGGAAGGAAAACATAGGTAATGAGGATTGGAAATGAAGGAAGGGAAACTGTCGCCAAAAAGGTAGATTCAAAAAGAGAATTTACAGATGAATGATCATCATTAAAAAGGAATCAATAAGACTGCTGGTTATAAAATCAATGTACGAAAAAACACGAGTGTACACGAATCAGTTGCACTTTCATGCATCAGAAGCAACAAGCAGGTAAAAATGTAATTCTGTAAATAGTCATTTAAAATTTACAGTGTTTAGGAATAAACCTGTAGTGGAAGATGTGTCAGACTTTTATGGATAAAATCATAAACTTTATTAAAATAGATTAGGGATGTCCTAAATGAAAAAAGACACCATATAAGTGAATTGGAAGACCCCATATTACGAGGAGATACTGACTCTCCCTAAAATGAACAACAGATCCATTGTAATTTCAGTCAACCTCTTGGCAGGATCTTGTCCGTATGTTTTCAAAAAACTCGATCATCACAATTACACAGAAGAAAGAGCAAAGGCCAGAAACCAAATCACACCTTTATGGACACTTGATTTATGAGCACAATGACAGCTCAAAGCAGGAGGAAATAGGGCATTGTTTCAGTAATGATGCTGGGACAATGGAACATCCCTAGAAGAGAAACCCAAAAAAGGGAGACGATGGGCCTCTCCTCAATACACAACAATCAGTTCCTGGTGGGTCACACACCTGCTCCTGAACGTGGAAGGCAACACCATCAGATAAAATATAGGAGCCTCTCTCTCTGCCCACTGCCAGGGAAGCCCTTTTTAGTACCCAAACAGCACGAACTACAGGGGAAATGACACGTTCGAGCACACGAAATGACCAATTTATGTTCACCACAAGCCATAAACTGGGGAAGGCTCTTCGCGAAACTCGTGAGAAAGGCTGCAGGTATAGAATCCATCACACACACATAAATCACAAAGAAAACTGGGCAAACACTCGAGCAGGCACTTCACAGAAGATGAAGCCCAAACGGCCCGTAAACACACGAGGAGAGACCGTTCACACCCACCGGACCGGCCCAGATGTAGATGGCAGGCAACGTGTTGACAAGAAAGCAGGGCACGGGGAGAGCCTGGACTCCGCTGTGGGTGCAGAAATGGGCTCAGCCACTTTGGAAAACAGTTCGGAATGAGCTAATAATGCTGAACCCAAACATCCTCCGTGGCCAGCAATTCCGATCCCAAGTGCGCACTCGCAGCAACTCGTGCCCGTGTCCCCCAGCGCAGACCCAGGAAGCGCTGCTTCGAATGGGGAGATCCTGGAAATGACCCAAGTCTCCACCAGCAGCGGGTTGTCCTACACCAGGACACCACACGAGTCAGAGCGGTGGGTGGCAGCTCCACTCGGCGTTCGTGGGGACAGGACGCTGAGCGAGAACAGCGGGCTCCAGAAGAACGCGACGCGTCCCCACACGGGCCACACGTGTGCGTGGATGACCACATCGGTTAGGCCTCCAAATACGTGCACTAGAACTGTTCCAGAAAGCAGGGAATGATGAACACGGGATTCAGGGAGGGTGGCTACGGCCGCTGCTTGGTGGGGCGGGATGGGAGCGACCAGGACTCCAGACGGATCCGCTGACCTTCGGCTTTACCCGACAGTGGGCTCACGGTGTAAGGGCCTGTTCAGCCAGAGCGGCCCCCGGCTGGTTGAACTGCCATTTTGTTGTAAAACGTAAATTGACTCTGCCCCACCCCCCCCAAGGGGAACTTACTTAAAAACAACAATCTGAGGGGTTGGAAGTGGTGGAGGGGTGGGAGGTTGGGGTCCAGGTGGTGGGTATTATAGAGGGCACGGATTGCATGGAGCACTGGGTGTGGTGCAAAAATAATGAATAGTTTTTCTGAAAATAAATAAATTGGAAGAAAAAAAAAAAAAAAAACAAGTCCCGAAACCAGTCCCAGGTAACAAAGCCCAAGTACAAGGGTGGGTCAGGCCAGGTGGAGGTATCCAGTCAGCAGGGGCGCACACTGTCTCCGAGCTACCAAGGAGTATGGGCCCCCGCGCTTTGGGCATCTTTTGGGCGCCAATTCTGAACTAGGTGATAGGCTGGTTCAAATGTCTACTAGGTAATTTGTAATTCAGTTGGTCACCCGTGTGTGACCTAGCAGGACTGTGCAGCTTTCTCTGTGTGTTACCATCTCATTGGCCGCCTGTGTGTGGCCCGGCCCAACCACATGGCCTTTGCTCTATAAAAGTTAGTCTGGAAAGCAGGGAGGGGTCGTCCTCTCTATAAGGAGCAGCCGCGGCCGGTCTGTTTGACGGTCGGTTTGTTTCTTGATACTTGGTGCGAAATAAAGCTTTGCTTGACTTTCTCTTTGTATGAGTCTCACTTCTTTAATCATGGACCCATTATCGGGGTACCCATTTTGGGGGGACCCAACAACTGGTGTTCACAACCTGATTCGCATTTACCCCTTGCACGCAGCTTAGAAATACTCTTCTGTACCTACTCAAAGTATAATTTGGATGGTGGCGGCGGCGGCAGCGGCGGACGGCCAACCTGAGCATCGTAAGACCCCAGGGCTGCTCCTGGCTCTGCACGGACTTCCGCGGACTGCAGAGCCTCCCCTAAACCAACACTGAAAGTGTCCTACACTCTGCATCTCGGGACCCCACTGCTGACGGGACAATTATGATTTCAAACTTCAGTCCACTCAGGGGAAACCATCCAAATGCAGCTTCCGGCTCTGTCTCTCCCTCTCCCCTCTCTGTCTCACACACACTCAAGCACCTGCACTAGTGTGTGAGTGTGTGGCCAGCGGAGAGGAGGATGTCACAGGCATCTATCCCGGGGGAGCAGGGCACAGTAAGAAGGCACCTGCGGCCCGGGCCACCGGCGCCCACCTCGCGGGCAGGTGCCCGGGAGGAAGCAGTGAGGACGGCCGACGGGCACTGAGGTGACCTGAATGTGCACACAGTCCCTGGTCCTAACTCACCCTTGAGGTAACTTTACTCCAGCAAACGACAGAGGGGCATCGATGAGTCTCAGAGCGCCTCGGAAAACCCCAAAGGGGAAACGCGGTGACTGGGGAAACAGCTTCTTCCTTCCCAGAGCGAGAGGCCGGCCTCTGCTGCTGCCGAACCCCAGAACTTCACCTCTGCCCCGTAACCCAGTCTTGGGACGACAGAGCAACGGCGAGTCCCCTGCCATCAGGGAGACGCCCCCACACCCCCACCATGAGACTGAGCCCCACGTCGCAGGAATGGGTGCCGCACCCGTGGAGGCCCCTGTCGCCGCCACACAGGAGGGCAGGTAACGAAAACTCAAAGCCAATGTCCACTTGTAAAGGGGAAGCTCCTGAAGCAACAAGACGAGCTGTGGGAAACAGATTCCCTCAACTTCTTTTCTCAGACATGTTTCCCAGAATCATGGCACCTCAGGGCTGAGAGGGGACACCTGAGATCATCTAATCCAGCCCCCGCGTTCACCAGCTGAGGACAGCGACTCAGGAGAGGGAGGCACAGGCTCGTCACCCCACCAGCCTGTGGCCGAGCAGCATCAGAGCCGGGGGCTCCCCGCCCCCACCTGCCGACCGTGCTCTACCCACCGGGTGTATGTGCCTCAGTCCAGCTGAGACCCAGGCAGGATCCTCAGAAGCGCACCCAGTTAAAGCACCTTGCTAGGGAAGGTCACTCTGGCTCGTGGCGGACGGGCCTGTCGATTCTAGAAGCTCTGCAGGACGGCTGACCCACAGACGGCTCGGGCTAGAATGCGGGGCTAGAAGGCCCCGGCTATTAGCCAGGGACGGTCAGGAGCCCCTCCAGCTCCCGAGAGGGGGCGCACGCTGGGAGGTGCCCTTGTTTGGTTGAGTAAGTCCTCACAGTCCAAGGTCGGCCACTTTTGATCGATCATGGACAGTGGGACTTGGGTGAAAAAGATCACCTTAAATGTGTATTTAGTGGTAAATATCAAAGTACTAATGTCTGTGTTTTGCCTGACTTTGCAAATCGTCGGTCCTTAATACGTGATAACGAGTAGCTTCCTACAAACTGTCGACATAGGTCGGGGATTCTGGATTCTACTGAGGCCTACGCTGGCAGGACGGTTCTCGGGACTTAAAATACACAAGGGATCCAGAGGTTTGCCTGAATTTCCTCCGCAGAATGTGCAAGTTTCAGTGCGAGAACTTTTACTACAAGGACAAAAAACTACAAATCACACTAAGCAAAGCTGCGATGGGAAAGGTATCCTCAGAGCTCAAGAAAAAGACCCAGGAGGAACCAACATGGCGCTCTGGGCCCATCTGGATTTTTCTGTTGTCGGCACAGTGAGCAGCAGGTGCTCAAACTGAGGAGAACCCCACCAGAGCGTCTCACCGTGTCCTGAGGACAAAACTACCTGATACTGAGAACCAACCTTTGGCAGAACCAACTTCCTTTATGACCACAGCAGATGACGTTTTGAGAGCAGCCTGGGACGCTGCCCTGGGATCGAGCCCCGGGTCGGGCTCCCTGCTCTGCGGGGAGTCTGCTTCTCCCTCTCCCTCTGCCCCTCCCCTCCACTCCCACTCTCTCTCTCTCTCTCAAATAAATAAATAAAATCTTTACAAACAACAACAACAAGATATGCGACCAGAACTCCCAGAAAAAACAACTCTTCCGGGAGACAAGGGCCGGGTACGTGGTGGTGGCGGGTCGAGGGGCCACTTAAGTCAGCCCAGGTCCCCGATTACACGGAAGGCAAGTTGACTCTCAGGGTCGCTAGGACTCGGCCCGGCAGCCGCCCGCAGAGGGAGGACAGCAGGTGCACAGGCTTGAAGTAGAGAACACTGTTCCGGAAAAACGGGGACAGTTCAGCGAGACTGAGTTTTCAAAACCGCAAAGGAGGGCAGGGGGCCATCAGGAAGAGTCACGTGAGCCGAGCTAACGGATCTGGACCGGATCCCGAGCGCCGTGATGAGCTAATGGAGGGTGAGGCCGGGGGACTGAGCCAGAGCTGCATCTCGGGGGAACTTTCTGGCACCCGCTGCGGGGCAGGCGTACGGGCTGCAACAGAGCAGCTGGGAGGCTCCTCTCCCGGCACTGCCGGGAGAGGAGAGGGGCCTGGACCGGCCCGCAGCCCCGGGGTGCGAGGGGGCCCCCGCCGAGCGCCGTACCTGTGCAAGGCTGAAAAGAGACTGCTTGGGCTCAGCAGCAGGGGCCCCTGAGGCAGCACCGTGCCCCTCTCGTTGACCCAGTGCAGGTAGCCCCTCGTCATGTCCGCCATCCCGATGGCCCGCGCAGAACAGTAGAGAAACTTATAGCCGTTTCTGCAAAAGAGACAAAGCATTCATGGGTCATGGCATCGCCCCCGGGAAAAGCGCTGTGTGCGCACAAACCCTAACCCGATGTGTCCCACAGAAGGGCACTGCCGCAAGCTTCCTTCCCCACCTGGAGGCCACATTCGAGAAAACACTCTTTTGCACTGAGAACAGAGCCTAAACGCATTTCACGGAGTGAAATGGAGCACTTTCAATTCCCTCACTTGGTTTAATCCTCACGGGAACTTCGTTCAGTAGGTATTTTCCCTTGTCTTTACTGCTAGGGAAACTGAGGCTATTCACCAACTGGCCGACTTACCCGTCCCGCTCCCTGCTCAGGACCCCACCGCCACCTGCCAGCACGGAGCCCCCGCCCTTACACACGCCATCAGATTCTCCCCTCTGCAGCATAGTTCCTACAAGCACGTAAATACACACTCCACCCTCTCTCATCCCGTCCTGAAAACAACCACTGCACCCAAGCCCCCCTTCTCAGGTTTCCCTCTCTCCAGACCAAATCCCCCACTCCCTTCGCAGCAAACTCCCTCAAAGGGCTGTGTATCTGCACTGACTGTACGTCTCAGCCCATCAACCACCTCCAAGCAGACTTGTTCCCCTGCCTTGCTGGCCCTGCGGGTCCCTGCGATGCCACGGTTCTCGTGTGGACAGACCTCCCGGCAGCACCTGGCATGGGGGACCAGTGTTCCTCTGGGACCCTCTGTCCTGGCTCCGGGCACCATCTCCTGATCTGCTTCCCGCACAAGCCCCCTGGCTCTGTCTCCACCCAGGCTCCACGGGCACAAGTCCCGGGGTTCTGGGGCCCTGTCCTCCTCAGCACCTAGCTCCCCAGGGGATCGCACCCACTCCCCGAAGGCTCTATACGCCACATCCAGACTGAGGTGGTGTGTACAATATCCGTGATGCTGTGATACAGCACAGATAAATGTGGCCTTCATCCCCACATCCCAGCATGGAGCTTCTAAGCCCTTGGAATTTCCAGAGTAACCTGCCATTTACTGTTAGAAACAAGTCCCTCCCTCCAGCCCAAGTTTATGCTAATGAGGCAGTCCTTGGAAGGGGGGGCTGGTTGCCATAGGAACCAAGCAACCGGAGGGTTCGAAGTTTCAGCCCTACCACCAGCCCCCCACACACAAATCTGGGGAGAGGGAGGCGGCTGGAGACCAAACTCAATCACCAATGGCCAAGGATTTGATCAGTCATGCCTACATAACGAACCTCCACAAAACCCCTAAATAACGAGATTCACGGTTTGAAGAAGTAGGTGAATGCGTCCACGTGCTGGGAGACACCCCAATCCCACGGAGGGGAGACCCTTCCAGGCCTTGCCTCGTGTATTGTACCTCTTCAACTGGCTGTTGCTTAGTACCCTCTGGAATAAACCGAAGAGTCTGCCTAAGTTCTTTGAGCCATTACAGCAAATTAATAAACCTAAGATAGGGGGTTGTGGGGACTCCTGATTCAAAGCCAAGTAGGGGAAAAGTGGGGGTAAGCCAGGGACCCCCTACTTGCAGCTGGTGTCTGGGTTAGGAGCTGTCTTGTGGGCCTGAGCCCCTAACCTGGAGGGTCCACCCCACTTCTGGGTAGTTGGGGTCAGACCTGAATTGAATTGTCAGACACCCAGCTGGTCTCTACAGGGAATTTCAGAATTGCTCCGTGTGACAGCCCCATGCGATGGGTGTCCACAGCGTTGGGCGTGAAAACCGGATCACAAGATGTTCTTCTATCAAATGCAACTTTACTACTTTATTAGGACTCCATTTCACTTCTCTAAACCACTGAAAGCTTAGTGTGCAACATGAGATGAGCTGTTAATATAAAATGCATACCACGTTTCAAAGGCTTCCTATAAAAACAGAAGATCTATCCCATTAAGAATTTCTATATTGATTACATGCTTAAATGCGAAGAGTCTCCATATATTGGACTAAATAAAATACGCTCAACATTTTTAAACTCCGTCTTCCACTCCAGGCCTCTCTCTTAAGCGCCAGGCCAACATGTGCAGCGGCAAACCCCCCATTACTCACAGGCACACAACAGTACCTCCACGTGACGCACCCACAGCCCAAACAAGCACAGGTGCTCCTGCCGCGACCTCCCCACTCAGCACGCGGCAATCTCTCGCCAGCCCAGGTGTGAGGCCAAACCTCAGGACCGCCCGGGCTTCTACTTCTCCTCACAACCACCACCCTCCCAGCCCCCCTACATCAGCGGGCCCCCTCATCCCACCCCAACCAGGACCCCAAACCACCCCCCAAGTGCCCTGTCACCACCACAGCCCTCGTGCACGCCTCTGGAGCAGGGCCTCCGGCCTCTATGCCCACAGCGACCCGGAGCCCCACACCAAGGCACTCAGAAGGAAACTCAAAACCCACTCACATCAGGCTCAAAACCCCTCGAGAATCTTATGCGCCTCAGATATAATCCAAGTTCTTTGCCATGACCTATAAGGCCAGTGAGACCTGGTCCCTGCCCCTCTCTCCAACCCCGTCTGCTCTGTCCCTCTGTCACTCTGTCCCTCTGTCAGGTGCTCCATGCTCATTCCTGCGCTGGGCGCCTGCAGGCGCTGTTCCTCCTGCCTGGAACACTGTTCCCCACACCTCAGGCCCGCTCCCTCCCTCCCCTCACATCACCTCCCCGGAGGACCCTCCCCTTGCCCCTCCATTTAACCACCCTCTCTCGCCCTCACTCCAGACACTGAAGACACCGAACCCTTGCTCTGCTTTATTTTTCCTAGTGGCACTCATCACTAATATTAGAGGACAATCCCTTGTTTGACAGTATTTCTCATGAATCCATAAGCCCCCTGAGGGTGGGGACTTTGTTTCATCCCTTGCTGTAACCCCAGAGCCAAATACAGTGCTCGGCAAATCACAGACGCTTAGTAAATATTTGCTGCATGAACGAACACAAACTACCCACTTCCAACCCGGCACACGGTTCCACCAAGGACCGTCTTTGCTGGTCAAGGAACTCATCTCGACACTTGCTTAATAAATAATACGCTCTCTAAAACCAGGACACAGGAAAGGTTTAAGATGAAGAGAATCCAGAAATACCAGCTTGTTTGGAATATGGGAATGCATCTGAAAATCAAGCAACCTTTTTAATTAAACATCTTTGTATTTTAGCTGTCTAATTAATGCAATTTAAAAAAAAAAAAAAAACCACTATTTCTGTATATAGCTCTTCACATCAAAGTTCCTAAAAGCTGCCACCTGCAGCGGCTTGAGATGCTAATTTTATTCAAAACTTGATTTTCAAATACATTTCACGGTCTGATCAGGCCACTGCCTTGTTCTCACTGTGCAAGTATCCTGCTTCAAAGGCCGTTACTAAACGGGGCTGGAAAATCAGCCTGAAGACATCCTCTGTGGGGGGCGGGGGGAGATGCCAGTTGGTGGCGGAGCCTTCGCCCCCATGACAGCCGTCTGTGATCCCCCCAAATGCTCCAGTGGCACTAAGTCACCAGAGCTTACTCTCCAGGGAGAGGCTTGGGGGTAAGACCCCACACTCAGAAGGGCAATGCACCCCCATCAACACACCCCCAGGGGGCGCTCCCGCCCCGGGGCCCAGGCTGGCCTCGGGATGCACACGGGGCCCACCCAGCCCCGCCCTTCAGGAATAGAAGAACGCACGGGGAAACCTACCCGCGCCAGCGAAGGCAGAATACAACGCGCACAGGGATCCCACTTACTCGCCTCAGATCTCAGCAACTGCAACAGGGCTTGGGGGAATACCAGAGCCAAAAGGAAAGAACATTCCACGTCCAGGCTTCGCACCAACGGTTTCTCCATCTGTCCCAGCCTCTGTATCTCCTTTAAAACACTTGGCCCAGGCCAATATTAAAATAGCTTGGAAAGATTATCTTTGAGGCTATCTGCCAAGATAAGCGTCTAGGCTGAAGTTTCCCCACTACTGACATCTTGGACTGGATACGTAATTGTTGGGGGGCAGGGCAGAAGCCCCGACAATGCCCACCGTGGGACATCTTAGCAGCACCCCCGGCCTCCCCCCAATAGGTGTCCGTGACACTCCCCAAGCGGGACAACCAGACAGGTCTCCGAACATCGCCATGGGTCCCTGGAGGCCAAAATCGCCCAGTTGGGAGCACTGTTGTGGAGAAAAGGACTTCTGTAGCCCCATTTGCAGGCCTAGGGGAAGGATAATTCCCTGCTCCCGTAGGATGGAAGGCTCGGCGCCAGACTTACACTTGTTATGCTCAGCCTGACTCTGCGATAGAAGTCTGCTCAGTCCTGGGACTCTCGCGGAGGCCCAGCTTGGAAAAGCTCGCCCCGCTAGAGCGCACACCCCGGGGACCGTGAGCCCGTGACCCGTGGCTCCGAGTTTTTGGCCGGGCAGAGGCCTTGGGGGTCACCTGACCTAATCTTCCCATCTCAGAGATGAGGAACCCCAAACAGGGAGTGGGCACAAGGAACGCGCATCCAGGGCAGGCCTTCTAAGGACTGTCACTTTCAGAGCCCAGGCCCCCCAGTGCCCCCTCCGACAGCCCATCCCTGCCGGCAGCAGTCGAGAAGAAGACCTCGAGCGGAGGAGGGCACGAGCACTGTGGGCAGGAGAGCGGAGACCCTACCGAGCCTGCTAATGGGGGGTCCGCCCTCGGCATCCTCTTCAGGCCACGGACCCCCTCACCTAGCACGGGTCGCTGAGTCATCGCACCGGCACAGATCTTTATTACCCCGATATAAAAATATGCATCAGTTAAGGTGCCAAATCAGAGACAATACCGTCCAGATTTAGCCCCCAAAAGACCCATGGGTTCAATGATCTAGATATTTTGGGAAACAGTCCTTCACTTTCCTTGTACTTATGGAACATATTGGAACCTGAAGGAGGGTTTTATATCTGCCACTGGTATTGGCTCTAGCTGTTTCGGTTTTTCTTTCTTTGAGAGAGTGCAGGTGAGGAGGTGGGGAGGGGTGGGGGGGGAGAGAATCTGGAGCAGGCTCCACGATCGGCCTGGAGCCGGACGTGGACTCGATCTCACAGCCCTGAGATCGTGAACCTGAGCTGAAACCAGGACTCAGACACCTAACCCACTGAGCCACCCGGACGCCCCCTCTCTTTTAATCAATAACCATGCAAGCTGTTTTCTACCCTCTGAACAAGGTAACAATCGGCCCTACAGATAATTTCTCACAGCTGACTGCATTCAAAAAAGTAACTACATTTGGCCAAAAAAAGTAAATAAATTTGCTCTTGTTCTCTGTTGTTTTCAGGCAAGAGGCTGTCTGCAAGACTGGGTCTTCCATCAGATAAATACTGCGGGGCCTAAAATGTAAGTACAGCCTAAATTCAGAAAAAGCAGCGTAAAGACAGAGTGATCAGTCGGCCAGTCCTGGAGTTAACAGCATCACATCCCTAGTACTCGGGCATGCTGACCTCTCTCCACCTAAGGCCTGCGGGCCGTCAGTCCCAGGA
This sequence comes from Neogale vison, assembly GCF_020171115.1. Taxonomy (NCBI): domain Eukaryota; kingdom Metazoa; phylum Chordata; class Mammalia; order Carnivora; family Mustelidae; genus Neogale; species Neogale vison. The sequence goes on from NC_058098.1 coordinate 135,860,063, forward strand.
GGTCATAAGAATGACCTGGACTCATGAGAAGAGGGAGCCCCCGGCGGGACCAGTCCGAGTCCCTGCCCCTGACCCACGGCAGCGGCCCGGGGCCCTGGAGGAGGAAGCACGTGCGGCCCTGCCGGGATGGGGGGCAGTGCTTCAGTCGAACCAACAGTCACCACGGAGCGCCCCACCTGCACTGGCGCCCCACACCAGGCCAAGCCCCGGGTTTCCACAAAGAGCTCAGTGAAGAGGGAAGAGTGGCCTGGGGTGGCCAGTTCTGGCCTGGCAGGACGCGGTGAGGACTGTGACATCTTCACGGGGCCTCACGAGCTGAAAATGTTACGGCAAAAATCACCCTACGCCCGTTAATCAGAACCAAGGATGCTCAGCTGTTCTCTGTAGGCTTCCCTACTTTGCTTCCCAAAAAATCTCTTTTCTGGGGAAATCAACTGTGCCTTTTTTCTTTTCTTTTTTCTTTTTTTTTTAATGTACAGTAAGAGAAGGAGTAGATTTATGTTCCAAAGCCCAGAATGATTCAGGCTGTGAGCTTCTCGGTATCCTGACTCATGAGGGTTTCTTCCGACTAAAAATAGACACAATGTTCAGTGTCGTGCCAGTCCAGAGCTCCTCGGTGGATTAGTCCTCCTCCGCGAGAGGTCAGCCGCGGTGAGGCTGTGGGGAAGGGACCGGCACACGCGCCGTCCACGGGACCGCAGAGGGCAACCCGGCTCTACCGATCAGATCTTCGAAGGCCCTCGCCCTGACCGTCAGTCCTACTTCTGGGAATCCACCTTACAAGGGCCCCTCCCGACATGCGTGCTCCTTCTTATTTATTTATGGGCTCATCGTACATAATGAACCTCCATGTAAGTGCTTCGCACATCAGTCTGGGAAACACTGAAAAACGCTGGAAACTCCCTCCTCCGGACACCAACAGAGGACGAGTTAAAAACAGCACAGTTCATCCGCATTATACAACGGGGGCTGCACTGGAAAATGAGGTAAATCTTACATGTAAGGGACAGAAAGACGCATTACTAAATAACGCAGGTGTGCATGTGTCAGGGGCCGTGGGGAGAGCGGAAATGGATTTTAAGGACACCGAGACAGAACCAAACTGTGCACCGTGGCTCCACTCCGGGAAGTGGATTAGCTTGGCGGCAGGGTGGAGAGGAAGATAATGACCTTCCTACTCTCCAATTCCTCTCATTTTGCTTATTTCTCTTCATTTTTTAAAGAAGCATGTACTACTTTTATAATTTTTTGAAGAAGAAATCTGAAAAAGTAAGGTCAAGTCAATGAGGGGGGCCCCCTAAGAGATCAGAGGCCCTCAGTCCCACCAGGTTACGAGGCCCCATCCCAGCCACGCGGCCCCCACTGCCAGACGCAGTGGCTACTTCCTGACATCCCGAGCACCTGTCACTGGGCTGAGCACACAACAGGCACTCAATAAATGCTGGGTGAGTGAATGAAGGAGGGGCAGGAAACTCTGCTTCCTTCATACGGGCAGCGCTCTCAGTGCCCCTCCCAACCCCCACTGTCACCTCCGTGGGCCGGGGGTGAGCACATCAGCTCGGGAATCATGGGTCCAGTTTTCCGGCCTGACACCCACTTAGTGTGTAATTCCTCACCTTCCTCAGCCAGGGAAAGGTGGGGTGTCCTGCATCGGCCTAAGGCACCTTCCAGCTCAAGCGGCTAGAGAAGAGAAAGCACTGGAGGGAGAGGTTTCACGGGTGAGGAGACGTTAGTCCACAGAAAGGTGGAGAAAGTGACGAGCCAGTGTGGGGAGGCAGAGAGCCTGACGGGCCCTACGCCAGAGCCAGACCAGAGTGAATGGAATGACCGTGGCACTGAGCAGACCAGGCCTGAAGGCACCCTGCCTCCCCTTAGCCGCTGGGAACGCAGACCGACCACTTCGGAGGGAACGAATGATACTCATTGTCACAGTAATTTGGAAAAGCTAGTAAGGGAAGTAACACGTGCCCAACAGAGGCCAGCAGTTTAAGATCCAGGCTCCCCCCGGGACATGCCAGTATGGCCCCAGAGCGGCCGCCCTACTACACTTTGGCCACACAGTGGAGGACCCCCCCAGGCCGGTGGACAAGAGGAGCATCACAGCCGAAACCTGCCAGGAATCCGCACCTTCTCAGCCCGAACAACGCGGCTGGGCCGCTATGAGCTGTCACCCCACCTGAGGGGACAGTGCTCACCTGAGGGGACAGTGCTCACCTGAGGGGACAGTGCTCAAGACGGACTGAATCTCAAGACCTCCCCTAATGCCACCACCCTTCTTTGGCCAAGAACTTGGGAGCCTCCTATCACTTCCTTCCTTGTCTTCTGGCACCGAATTCATGCTTGGGAACTGGCAGGCTGAGCGCTCACTGTGTCCTCAGAATCCCCCACACCCCCCACTGACCCTGCCTGACGGAGGTGTAGCCCTCTTTGCAAGTCATGTTCAAGGTCGAGGTTCTGCGAGCAAGGTGTCGTGCGTGCACCAGCAGCGCGCGGGAGATGGGGACGGGCGCTCGGTACTTACTGGCTCACTTTATGGTACAGCTTAGCGATGCCCTGGTGGGTCCAGTCCTTGCCCAGGGTGGGCAGAATGTGGCCAAGAGTATCAGATCTAAATGAAGACAGAAATGAGAAAAATACAATAAAAGGGGCAGGACAACAGAGAAGAAAGCCCATTCCAATTCACCGGACCAGAAACGCTTCATAAAATATGTCGGCAGGACTCCCGACTTTCTCGCCGGAGAGAAAGCCCAAAGCTGGAGTAACCAGTAAAAGGGCATCTTCTCACTGACCACGCATCAAGTCCACGACTTGCTAAATCTAAGAGAAAAGGCCATTTGCAAAGATGCTCTTGGGAATCACCCACGTGAGCAACCTCAGGGGAGCGAGCGCCACACCCCAACTACAGCTGTTTAGGGCGAGGAGCGAAGTTTCCAGGGCTGCACCAGGACGGAACTGCACGAGCCCCATGGCGCCGCAGAGAACAGAGATGCCGGCTCCGGGCCTGGGCTCCACAGGAAGGTGAACTCACCCACGGCCCCCGAGGCAGCCAGACCTACCTGGTGATGGTCCCATCGATGTCCGAGATGATGACTTTGTCGTCCCAGTTCCACAGGTAGATGGTGCCCTCGCAGCGACACGTGCCTTGGTACTGGGTGGTCACGCTGAACACCACGTCATTGGGGCCATTCTTCAACTTCAAGCTTTTCTGAAAAACAAGATTCATGTGCCCACGTGAGGGAAGGCCCAGACTGAAGGCTATTTGGATTCCATCCCATGAGACACTAGATTAGGATTATTTCTTAAACTCACTACCCTAGGCCACTGTATAATTCTGCCTATAGGTAAGCATGGTTCTCGCCAGGATTTGGGCAGAACCCGGCTCTCCCCCTCACTTCCCCATAAAGCAAGCTTGCCCGCTTCCTGCAGGGTTGACTGACAGGCTAGAAGGCTGACCACAGGAATTCACTTTAGAATGGGACACACTTCCTACTCCATGAATAAATAAAAGGGCCGCAACGGGGGAGACAAAGCCAAGTGTGGAAATATGTTTCCCTGAATAACGCAGACCCAAGGAATTCGCAGCAGACACAGAAAGCAAAATTACCTTTCGGCGGTTTTGCATCTCACTGCTGGGACCCTCTCGTGCATGCCCACTGGCTGCCGACTCAGGTCCCCCAGCATCACTGGCCTGAGCCACGTGCCACACAGCAGCACAGAGGCTGCCAGGCTGCAGGGGTGCACTGGTGGCATCAAGTGGGGGGGTCTGGGCCTGACCTTCTCCCATGAAACACCATCACAGCTGAGCCCCACCCCCCTTCTCAGGATTAAAACAAAGGAGGGAGGATATTTGCTCACTGACTGTCCAGGGAAAGAAGGGTCTGACACCCCCACAGAAGAGGACACTGTGACCATGACGGTCCCCTGCCACCCGAAACCCTCTAAACCCCAACACAAGTGCTTGATTTCCCCCAATTTAGGAGATGCACTTGAGTTAACAAACATCTCTCCAAAAATGGAAAGAGCCTGGGAGCTTCGGGGCTATCAGTCCTTCACATCTAAGGATAAACCAGCCTCCTCGGGCCGCCCTCCTCCGACACCTGGGAACAGGAGGCTCCAGGGCTCCATCAGGGAAGCCAAAAGGGAAGCGAGACCACGGGGCTGGCCTGGCCAGGGGCTGGGCTTGGGGCCAGGGAGCGGGAGGGGTACCCAGACCACCAGGCCGCGGAGTCTGGGCGGCCCCGCCTCGGCCAGCGCCCGCGACGTGGCGAGGGCAGAACCAGACACGCACCAGCTGCTCGGAAGTGAGCCGGAGGGTCTTCCTGTAGCTGACGTTGGACAACAGAGGGAGGTGGCTTGTGCTTGATGGCTTGGCAGCTGCTTGCTCTTCATCACTGGAGGACGATTCGTGCTTTATTCTGGAACACACAGTGATGTAATCACCAATTAGGAAATGCATCTGGGTAGCCATTAAAAATGCATTAGGCCGGAATCAATGACGGAGGCAATCGGGTGTCTCCCGAGTACCGTCTCTCGGGTGGTCATTTACCATATGCCGTTACATTTATCAATGAAGGCTCACTAACCCCCATTCATACGCCTCCTGCATTATTCATCTGGGGCTGCCGCTCCTCATTCACTTCCCTGTTTACCAGTCATCATCGCTCGATTTTAAACCAAGACGCTGCTTCTTGCTGAGAAACAGGGTTAGGCCCCCTCCTTCCCCAGGAGGATGCTCGCAAACATTCTCTTCTGTTCCAGGTCCAAGGCTGCAGGCCAAGAAAGGAGAAGTCCAGATTTCTGCACACCCTGACTGATGGGCTCCATGCTTATACCTCTCCAAATGCACATCCCCGGACAACTAGGAAACTGCGGGACCCCCTGACAGGTGGAAACAAGGCAGGCATCAGTCCTCCTCCGGAAGCCCTGAGCGGGCTGTCCCACCGGCAAGGGCTGCACACCTCATCCGCCCGTGCAGGACCCCCAGGTCCAAGGCTCCAGACTCCTCCAGACTTCTCTGTTTGGTGCAAGGCTGGGGATCGCAGGTGGGGAAGCAGGCTCTTTTTCTTTAGCCCTGCTTCCTGCGACCGTTACCGTCCCAATGTCTCAACACCATACGGAGTACTAAATGTTTGCTAAGCCTGCGTGGGAAGGGCCGAGTGGCCCCGAGCAGGCAGGTCCCATCCTCGGGCGCACACCTCCCCACGAGGCTTCCGGCTCCAGCTCCCCTCCACGCGAGGCTGACCCTCCTGGGAGCTGCACCTAATCTTTGTATCTGGACGAGCTCCGACTCTCAATGCTCAAGTCCCCTTGTCCTCCGACCTCCCGTTCACTCCTACCTCCCTTCCCCGTCCTGTGCAGCCCGTTGCTTACTCGCCCTGCGTGTTCATTCCGGAGCAGTCCCTGCAATCCAGGACCGTCCCAAACTAGGGAGACATGAGGGAGGACACCAGGACACAGCACCCACGTCTCCGTTATTTCTAAGAGGAGACGGGCCTCTTTCCACACCCAGAATGAGCGGCCCTTCCCCAGGCGCCTGCTGCGCTGCCCCACAAGAGGGAGCCCGTGGGCTGCGGGCTGGAGGCCTGGAGCTCCGTCACCAGATGCTCCCGGTGCTGTGCTGGCCGCGGTGGATACGGCAGACAGACCGGCCCCTGCTCTGCCCAGGCTCTTCGTCTAAACCATCACAACGCAGCAGGACATGAGCTCTGATGGCAAAGCAGACTTGGCTGTCACCAGATACGGTGACTGTGCTGAATGAGCCACAGGGACAGGTCGCTGACGTGACGGCTGGCATCCCGCTCGGTACGTGGCGGGGCCGGGCTGCGTGTGCATGGATCGAACCCGTGACACTGCGTGGTTTCCAGATGCAGTGAAAACGGCACGGGGGCTGGGACCTGAGAAGCGCCGGCTGGCACCGCACAGGCACCAGCTTGGCGCCCACCCCAGCTGCTGCTCCTTGCGGCCCTGCTGTCCTCATCTCAAAACGGAGAGGAGCAAAGCGCGTCACACCCACCAGCACACTCGGGACAGGAACAGACAGGAAGGACGGGACTGGGAGACAGGAGCCCCACTCGCGGACGGCCTCACGACCAGACGATTCCTCTCGGGGCCTCTCGCTCGTCTGTACAATGACGTGCTCCAAAGCCACAGTCCTTTCCAGTTCTGCCCCCCACCCCCCGGCTCCTCTGAACCTGCAGCCCACAGATCCCCAGTCGCGGAGACACAGCCCTGGAGCCGACCCGGCCGGACCTGTGGGAAGCCAGGCGGGAAGCCAGAGACAGACCAGGCCGCAGGCCCCTCGCTGAACCGGGAGACGCACAGCTCCGCCCAAACGGCCTGGAGGGAGAGGAGATGCCAACGGGAACCAGAGCTCTGATGACACCAGACTGACGTGTGCCCCCGCTCGGAGGGTTCCGAAGGCAGAATCGCTGTTCATGTCCATCGGCTGCTTAGAAAACAAGGTTTAAGAACCCACCAACTCCGTGCAGCACGCCAGGTTCGAGGGGAAACGGACGCAGACACGGCCACGGGAGTCGTACGCTGGCTGCTGGTAGAGCTGGCTCAGGGCGAGGCGGTGGCCTCTGGGGGCTCTGTCCCCCTCCAGCGCACGCAACAGCGCCCCCAGCCCCGGCCCCCATGCCTGCAAGGGCTCCATGAGCTGGTGCCCGCTTCCCGACACCGGCAAGAAGAAACCAACAGAACGAAAGGGCTCATCTCGCTCGAGAGTCTGTGTTCAGAGAGTAGCTGCGAACACCACCTCACTTCGCACTTGCCACAGTGCACAGCCTTCAAACAGTATTTTAATGACTTGTGTGGTGACAAGCGTTTTGCTCAATTAGGAGACTGCGGACACCACTCTGCCAATCACGTCTGTCAGTCAGGAGAGCACTCCAACACCTTCTCCCCGCCGGCTGCACGGATCAGACCCGGAGGCTCCGCGTCTGCGACACCAGCAAAAATGAAACGATTTCTGTTTCTCCAAAGAACTCTGTGTTAATACCTTTCAAAATCTCAATTCCTTCTTGCAAGAGTCAATGCTTCCTCTTCCAGGTTTAATCAAGAAGTGTAGTGACTAGCTCAGTACGGGGAATGGTCTTGGAGGACTGCTAGCTAACAGGGAACAGCATCTGTGCCCATGTTCAGAGGAGTGGTAAGAAAATCGGCGCTGCTTCTACCGAACCTCGCCAGCTGATGCCACAGCTCGGGAGGGGCCGTCCCGGGGTCTTGCTGCTCGTTACCCGATCCGCCAACCCCCAGCGACCTCCCTGGTCCTCCCCGTGGCTGCTGGCAAAGGGAGAGGACCGACCAGTAGCAGATGCCCTGGTGTGCCGCACTGTCACGTTCTGTGTTGTTTTTTTTTTTAATTTATTTATTCTAGAAAGAGAGAGAGCATGCGCACACAGGGGGGCAAAAGGAAAGGGAGAGAGAGAATCTCCAGCAGACTTCCTGCTGAGCTCGGAGCCCGATGCAGGGCTCAATCCCAGGATCCTGAGGTCCTGACCTGAGCCGAAATCAAGAGTCCTCCGCTTAACCGACTGAGCCACCCAGGCACCCCATGGTCTGTGCCTTTTCAACCTTGGACCAGGTCCACCGAGAGCCGCCTCCCGACTGCGTCCACCAGCCACCGCAGGCACACCTCCTGTGTGGCCCTGCTGGGTTTTGCATTCTGGTCTCCTTTCTCGCGAAGATGCCGTGAGAATTACATCAGCTGCTACACACGGGGTCGCTTAGCCCCATGGAGTCGGCATCCTTCTTAGCCCCATTTCCCAGATGGAGGAGGGGTCACCGCAGGGCTGATGAACTCACCAAAGGCCACGCGGAAGGTTGACAAAGCCGCTGCTCTATGTCCTGCCCGTGCTGCCTCTCATGTTTGGACATCGTGGCTAAGACAAAGATGGTTCTTGGAAAGAATTCCAGGAGAACAGATGTTTCCAGTGCAGCTAAACCCCAGGGTTAAACGCTCAGGACAGTCGGGCTGAGGCCTCCCCCATGTCCCCTCTCATTGTGCTGCGTCTCTCCTGGGCTGCCTCCCCCGCTGCTCTGCACATGAGCGTCACACCTGCTCCTCCGTCGAATACAGAAACCAGTTTCCCAGAGCCAGGACTCTAAGCCAGGTGAGTCTGACTCCCCGTCCCTGTGTCTGTGGCCTGCTGCTGTCCACTCGCGGGCGTGGACAACGACCCCACTGGCCGTTCGCTGGCCTCCAGCCCGGCTGCTGTGCACGTGCCCTCACGGGACAACACAGCCTGCACTCCTTCTAGAACACACCACTCACTCCCTCCCGAGCACACGCGAAGTCACACTCAACATTCCAGGTCGGGAAGGTATCCAGAAAACCACGCTTGATGGCCCCTTTCCAGAGAACAAGCAGGGGATGGAGGGCAAAAAACTGAAAAATCAACTCTGCTTCCCCCTCCAGGGTGGAAGGGCAGAGCATCAGGTGGGAAGCGGCAGTGCGGGCCCGCCCCATGGGAAACAGCAAGGGTGTCCCCGATGGTATTCTAGCCGAGAACTGGTGAGGCCTCTTAATCATCTTCAAAAGGTCCCGCACATTCTTCTACGCACAGAGCAATGAAGAAATCAGGTTTCTTCCTACTTCTACCCGTATGGGTTTCTAGTTCCACAAGGAACGATTGTGGATGCAGAGCGACGGCCAGGAGGCTGAGGACGTGCCGCCCGAGCCTGCCTTCCCTACGGATCGATAATGTGCTGCGAAAACTTACCGATGCAGTCATAAACTCCACAATGCTTACGAGGTGCCCGCTGTGTGTGAGCCACTGGCTTAGCCTCTAGGATCCAAAAATGACTGAGATCTGCACCGTGCCTCCCATTAGCTTGTTGGTATTTGCTGCTTGCTAAGTAAGGAAGGCGACCCAGGCTTGCGGAGCACAGGCATAGTGCAGGGTAAGGCACTCGGTAAAGGAGCCACGTCGGCTCACTCAGCATCGACGTACAGCGTCAGCATCGGAACCAGTGTGCGATGGCCGTGCCCTCGGATCAGCTACCTCAAATCCCACACAAACTGACGGACCCGAAGACAAGACGTGGTCAGTTATGAATCGTATCAATACGGAGAAAAGCCCTGATGAGCCCCAGTAAGTACTGGAACCACAGAGAAAGGCAGTTTCCTCCGGAAGGGACCGGACGCCCACGCTGCTGTCAGCCCTCGTTTTGTCACTGTCATCATCGCACCGTGGCACTCTATGTCCAGGCCCATCACACACCAAGACCCTAGAAACGCTCTACTTTCGCGACCTCCCAGAAGCCAGGCAGGTGTCGAAGGGGGCGACTGGGGCGACTGCATCCGTTCGATCACGGGAAACCATGTGAGGGAAAATGGCTCCAGGTCACTGGGTCAGTACAGAGCCGGGGCTGCAAGCCAGGGCCGCCTGTCTCTGGAGAACCCTGCCAGCGCCCGGCGGGCCTGTGCCATGCCCTGGGACGCAGAAAGGAGGCGCCGCAGCCCGCGTGCACTGGTGCCGTACCTGGTGGCCATGCCGAGCGCCGACGCCTGCTCCCCGGTGCTGTGGCTCTTCCCAGCCAAGCCCTGCTCCGGCTTGCTCTCCTGGAGAAGAAGACAGGAGGGAGTCACAGGGTACCAAGGAGAGGGACCTGCGTGACACAGCTGGGGCTTCAGGATGGGCTCCCCTAAAGCCTGGGGCATGGCCCCAAATGCCGTCCCCAATGTTACACGCCCCAGGCCCGGCAGGTCCCAGTTACTCCTTTGCTTGGAAGTGTTCAATTAAGCTGAGAAAATTTTTTTGACAGAAATGAGTCTGTTTTCCATAAGTGTTTGTGGCACCAAACCAAACTTCATAATCACTGGAGCTTATGCAAATGCTTTATCGAGGGCTGCCTGGATACCCGAATATTTTCAAAATATTTTCTTATAATTGCTGATAGAAATGCTCAAAAATATTTTCACACCATATTTTGCTTGGGAAAATGTGGAAGCCTTCTCTCTTTTTCAACGCCACACACTCTTAATAGAAAATGCTCCTTCACTGTACTGGGAAGAGCTCTGGAAATCTACGAGACCTGGGCTCAGTTCTGCTTCTCCCACTTGGGAAGCTTGGGCACGCCCTGGAACCTTCCAGAGCCTTGTCTCCTCACCTGTAAAAGGGGGGTGATAACATCCATCTCCTAACGCTGTTGGGAGGACCACAGAGAAGCTGCACCTGCACCTACACACAGAGCCTGGCCCACAGCAGGCCAGGGAGGAGAAGACACCCACTGGCCCCACAGACTTCATGGGAAGTCATCAGACAGAATCAGCCAAGGACAAAGCGTGTACAGTTAAATCCCATTACTTGGGATCATTTGGTCAGGAGGTAGGTTAATGTTTTCAATGTTAATATAGAAAATGAGCAAAATAAATAATGCATCAGCATAACCATCTTAACCCAGGATGAGTACAAACTACCTACCTACTAACTACTAACTACCTACTAACTATCTACTAACTACCGCTATCAATAATTCTTTAACAAATGAGTTCAAATATATCTATCTGAAATAAATGTATTTCAGTGTTTTTAAGAAATGTTTAATTTCATAACTGTTCCTTCATGCTGGTAATCCCCTTAATCCAGACTGGTGACAATGTGACTACTCTACAATACACAGGCCTTTGACATAGGAAATAGCCCTCTGCCTAAGTTCTAGAACATTCTACTCTCTAGTAAGGGAACTAGAAGACCCTTCATGTTTTAAGTCACCTAAAGTAAATCATATGTTTGCTCTAACTTGTTGTATCTCTTGAAGATAATGGGATAATCAACAAAACTTATGAACGTTAAGAAAATGTCAAAGAACAATTTTATCTTGATAAAACTCTTCCAACAGACTTTTTCCTTTGGAACTCATGGAATAAATTCAGTGAGGTCACTGGCATTTCTGTATTATAATAACCAACTTGATTGCTGTCCTTGGGGTTTCTTTACACTATATTCCAAATGTAACAGCATTCCCTCAAATAGTCACCAAACCCCTCTTCTGTATCCAGTATGGGCACCAGGGATATCCAGGGATCAGAGCCAGACATGGTCTCCATCTTCCTGGAGTTCAGGATGTGGAGGAGAAAGAGATGTTAATCAGTCACACTAATATGTGTACAATTACAAACACTGACAAAAACGTATGAAGGCAAAGTTCACGGACAGGACTATGAGAACAGAGAACAGCAGCCCAGACTAATCTGCTGAGAAAGAGTCTTTTGAGATGCTACTTAATTAAGTGAAGGGGGTGGTGAAGGGGTCCTGGGAACACCCCGCAGAGGAAAAGGCATATGCAAAAGTCCTGGGGTAGAGTGCATGTTTAGCCAGTGACGCTAAAAGAGGGAGGGCAGGGGGAGATGGACAAAAAGGGCTAAAGAGGGAGGCAGGGGTTAGGACACACAAACACGGTGAAACATGCTAAGGATACTGGTCTTAATTATGAGAGCCCTGGGAACCCAAAAGCTTTAAGGAAGGAATAACATAAATTGGACCCAACCCTAGTTGACCAATGTGACTACATCATAGTGGCTGAAGAAGAGAGGGCAAGAAGAGACAGTTGACCATGAAAAGCAATCCTGGGACAGACGGTACTAGCCGACATTTGGGGGAGTAGTACTGGGCAGCGATGGGTACAACTGAGAAATATTTAAGATGGTAAACTGATAGGATGTGGTGATGAACTGAAAAAAAAGGAAATGTCTAGCCTGTGGACGTCCTTCCACGTAGTCCTTCTGACTATGGTCCAACAAAGGAAGAATTCACAAGAAAACCATGAGTTCACTCTTGGAAATGACCCAGTTTAAGGTATCTTGAAGGATTCGCATGGAGATGTCCCCAGTGTTGGCTACTTGAGAAACGCATGTGAAGTACAAAAGAATGTCTGGTTTGGAAATCAAACATGGGTGTGAGTAGGGCTGCCTAGGGAAAGGTAGGCAATCCAAGCAGAAGAAAAGACCCTAGGACAACCCTCAGTAACCCCGCTTGTGGGGGCAGAGCCAGGGTGAGGGCAGCCTCAGGAACAAGAGTACCAGGAGGACACAGGGCCATGGAAGTCAAGCAAGCAAAGGGCTTCAAGAAACGGATGGAGAGGCTGACAGGTCTGGAAAAGAGCACAGGCATCTACGGATGCAGACAGCAAAGTCCCACGTATTTAGACACACCATCTAAGTGAACGGACTGATGAGAATTAGTCTACCACTCCAAGAATTACCTCACATACTTACAAGCAGCAAAAAGGCACTTGACTTAAAAAAGAAAATTAAACTATCAGATTGAATCCCTTCTTTTGCCAGACGAAGAAATTCCAGAGGAGTGGCGACTTGGCCACGGTCTCCCAGCCAGGTAACAGGGTCAGGAGGTGAAGCCACGCCTCCCCTCCCCCGTACCTTCCCTGCATTCTGGGAGGGCTGCCCCTGCCTCGTGGCAGAGCGGCTTATGAAGACTCAGTATTATGGTTTGTGTTTCCTTCTCTGACGTACAAGCATGAAAACACACTTCACTACACAAATGCCCAAAGTGGCTGAGCCAAGTAGAAACACCCTTTTGTCTTCCATGCTTACCTCTTTGATTGTGGTATTTCTTCCCCTCCATGAAAACCACCATCTTCCTCCCTTTCTGGGCATCTTATCCCTCATGATAGATTCCACAGTGGCCTGTTTTAAATGGATGGTAACATAAATAATGGAACCAAAAAAAGATAACTTAGCACATCCAAACCAAAAGACACACACATGCAAATTAAAGTAAGATTAAAAAAAAAAAATCAGAGAAAACACAACATACTATTTGTGGACTAAAAATTTTCGAGAAGCAAAACCTAATGGCGTCCAAAATCACATGAAGATAACTTAAGCATGAAGACTTAAGAAGATGTTAAAGGAATAAACAAACAACAAATAAAATACAACACAAAAACAACAGAAAAAGAAAGCATTGAGAATCGTTAGTGATTAGTTAAGACCAAAGGTTTCCAAATTAAAGTGATTTACTGGTTAAGCTACTGTTACTCTCTCAGTATGATGATTATAAAATTAAAAAATGAAATGATTAATACAGAGTATAGGGTAAAACGTTTTAAACAAAGAGTAAAATGCACAAGATCTCTTTAGTAAATGGAAAATGCCACATTGAGACAAACTGAACCTTAGTAGATGCAATTTGGGTTAAAACCTCAAGTATTAAAAGAAAACTCATACTCTCGCCCTAAAGAAATGAAAGTTTAATGAAGGAAGATTAAATATTAACTAATAATTTTCTAAGTACTGCCCAAGAAGAAAATATCTGTCTTGAGAATTCCAACACCAAGGACACAGTATCTCCTCTCCCCGCCTCGTTTCACAGATCGAGGAGAGGACTCCCCGCCCACTCTCCCCCGTCTCCCTTCTAGTAACAAAAGCGATTTATGTCTTTCGACCAAACAGGATTCAGGTTAAGTGAGAGATTAAAAAAAAAAAAAAAATTCACATATTCCACCCCCCCCCGCCGGTGTGCTTCTTTTTAGCATTTAAAAGTCTCTACTTGATACAAAAGAAACTGAATTCATGGAAAAGCAAACCATGAGAACACTATTCGCAAAGAGGATAATGCGGACAGGTGTGTATTACCCTATTCCTCCTAAACTCATCCATAAATGTAACACAACCCCAATTAGAAAAAAAAAAAACTAGCAGGATTATTTTCCATACCTAGACAAAGCGATTCTAACGTTCATTTATAAAACAAAAACTGCCAAGAAAATTCAGACAGACGAGTATTATTAAGTTGGTACGTGCCTTACTACATATTAAAATTGAAAAGCTATCGTAATTAAAAGAATGTATTTTGGTACATGAGTAAACATATACATGGGACAGAAGACAACGTCCAGAAAGGAGACTAAATTCATAAAGAAATAATCATACACACTGTAGCCCTAACTGCATATTGGGGGGGAAAACGTTATCTAGCAAAAGGTACTGAGATAATGAGGTAGCTATGCCGGACCCGGTCACTTGCCTCCCTGGGCACATCATCCCCTCCCTTTCTCGCCAGCACATTGGAAACTGTTCAAGAATCGGGCGCCACAGGTTCTGACCTCGCCTGGTCTACCCCATTCCCGCTCGTCCCACTGTTCTGCCAGCAAGTGGCTTGGAGGTGATCATGTGACCAAGTTGCGGCCAATGAAACGTGAGAAGCCAGTCCCTACCCTTCCTATTGGAGTAAGGCTGTTTGAGAGGAAGAAGTCGGGGACAGTGACCTTGAGATCATAAAAGGAAAGGCAAGACAGTCATGGGGAAGCTGACCCTGAAACTACCAACCTCGAAGATTCTTACGACGTCAGATGAAAAAGGCTGTTATTCAAGCTACTCACAGTCATTCTGTTTCCTACAGAGCTTCCTGATTCATAACCAGCTGGGAACGAACTGACTGAGCTCCTGATAGCTCACTCACTCACAAAATAAAATCGAGACAGATCAGACATTTAAGAAAGTGCTGGGGAGGGGTGCCTGGGTGATTCAGAGGGTTAAACATCCGACCCTTCATCTCCACTCAGGTCTTGATCTCAGGGCTGTGAGTTTAAGGCCCGCACTGGGCTCCACACTGGGCGTGGAGCCTACATAAAAAAGGGAAAAAAGAAAGTACTAGGGGAAAAGCTGGCATATTTTCATAAGTTTCGGAAATGGGGAAGTAGGGCCGTTCTAAGTATAATACAAGATCCAACAGCCTTAAAGGATGGACAAATTCTACACTTAAAACTAATTCTACATTAAAAACACCACAAACAGAGTCAAAGACCTACTGACAGCTTGTAAAAAGATTCAGAGTGAGTACCACAAAGCCTCAGCTACGGAGCCATGCGCCCATCTTCTGTGAGCTAAACCCCTGCAAGCTAAAGGGTATTTCTATTGCGTTGACGTCCTGAGCACAGCAGGTGTCAGGAAAGGAACCCGGAGGAGACAGGATGCGGTCCGGCGCTGCCCCAGTCGGGAGGTTTTGCCCCGATGAGCAGGAAGGCGAAGGACATTCAGGGTGCAAGTGAGGCAGGTTCTAAACTCCTGACCTCGATGGTCATGAACATCAAAAGAAAACCATGTAATTAACTTTGTGCTTCTAAAGCCGAAGTTAAATTCCAGCCGCGCAGATTCGTCTACCCATGATAGTGCCACCTCTTCCAACTCATGGTCAAGCTCACCTTTGGCAAAGGTTTCTGGAAGGCCTGCATTGCCAGGAGCAAAGGCGCTGCTGTCGTCCAGTTATAATATCTGACGTGGGAAAATGAAACAGATGTCAAAGACCGTGGCTTGGACTGAAAAATCTTCCTAGTGTCACCAGAAACAGTCTAGGAAAGCTCTGGAACCCCAGCTGGGTCCTTAAGGAGCCCAAGACTGTTGCCAACACCCCGGCCTTCCCCATTTGCCCCTCACCCTGCCAACCCCCCAGCAGCCACTCTTGGGGGCCAAGCCGAGAGCAGCGGAGGCGGTGGGAGCCCGCGGCCAGCTGGAGGTGCGCCCGAGCTCCCCGGCTACCGAGCCACCGTCGCGCCGAGGGCATTTCTTGCCACACTTCGTGGAAAAGGCAGCGAGGTACCCCAAGTTAGGACCTAAACACCTGACTTCCTCTCGGGAAGGAAAGTTTGCGACAAAAACACCTGCACAGTCCCTGACCTCAGACACCAAAGCTTTCACGGGTCGCTAAGCAGTCTGTGCTGCAAACGCCCGTGGACGATGCGGGCCTGAGGCCCAGAGGCCAAGGGCTGAGACTAGATGCTTTCCGGTACAAAACCTAGTCCGGGGGCGCCAGGGTGGCCCAGTCAGCCACACGCCCCACTCTTGGTTTTGGCTCAGCATGATCTAGGGTCACAAGCCCGAGCCCCACCTCGGGCTCTGCACTCAGCCACGAGGCTGCTTGTCTCCCTCCCCTTCCCTCTGTCCCACTCTGCTCATGCTCGCTCGCTCGCTCGCTCTCTAAAATAAACAAATAAATCTCTTAAAAATCCAGTACGGTGAGTATTAAAACCCACAAGATGGACACTTACACCCACCTACCAACTATAGAACAACACAGTGCTTTGCCTACAGTGAAGAGGTAATAATAAATTTTAACAAGACTTCACCTTACGTATTTCTGAGGTCTATTGTCTGGATCTTTGCTTTTGAAAAACTGAAATGCAAACCGTACTGTGAGATGGCCAAAATGACTTCCAAGAGGAACCTACTTATTCCCGATCTTCACCACGAGATTGGGGTCATCGATGAGAGCCGGGTTGTCCACAAACTGTTGATACGACACGGCTTGTTCCAGAAATGCATCTGTGAAAGAGATCGGAGGAATAAGGAGAAAACAGAAGGAGTATTTTGTTCGGAAAAACAGGTTTACGTTTCCCTTGCTAGTTCGCAAGTGCCGTCTCGGAGCCGACACGATCCAGCTGCGTAGACAATTCTTCACATGCGTTTATAAAGGGGACTGAGTTTGGGGGCAGCGTCTGTGCAGAAATGGGGGCGGCTGGGGGCAGTCCAAGGCTTTGGGCAAGCGTATGCCCAGGCAGCGAGGCGGGGAGCAGGCGTGTGAAAATCCAGTTTCCCCGCGCACCTCCGGAAGCAGGTGACTGGTAAGCAGGCTCGGAAACCAGGCCACCCAGTTTCAGTCGCTTTTACCGGTGTGAGCCTGTGCGGAGCAAGTACTTAATTCCCTCAAGCCTCAGTTTCCTCATCTGTAACATGCGGATCAAGCACCACGCCCGCTTCCTCGGTGGCTGTGAGGCTGGGAAACACAATGTCAGCCTAAAGCAAGGACTCGCTCCATGTCAGTGGGCGAGGTGCTGGTCACTGTCACATGGAGGAAGAGCAGAAGACACCACGAGGCCTGACCTGCTGACCCAGCCCCACCACGTTCTGGGAGGCTGGAAGGCCTCAGCCCTGATTCTAGCTTCTGTGATGAGCTCTGGCCTCCACTCGACGTCCCCCGCTCAGCTGGCCCTGGCTTGAGCCTTGATGCGGGCTCTGACCACCTCTCTGTCACTAATTTGTCCCCATTCCTTCCCCAGGAGGGAGGGGGTCCTATAGACCCTGAACAGAACCAAGACCCAGGAGATCCCAGACCTGTCCAGCAGGAAGAGACCCGCTGGTCAGGAGGCTGACCCAGACTGGCCACAGCAGGTACCTCTGGAACCCGAATTCATGCCGCTAGGTACTCTCCTCAGGGGCTCCTGCTCACGGGCTTCTGGCCTCATCTGAGCAGACCCCTGGGAGGACACTCAGTGCAAGTGTACAGGAGAGCGTGTGCCATGGGACACCAGCCCCTCGCACCTCTTCAAGGCCCCAGAGTGGCTGGTGCTAGAGATTTGGACATGGCTGGCTATTAGAGGGGAGGGGGTCTTCGAAAGACTTCTTGTGAGGGACTAAACCAGCTGGATCACATTGGACTATGTATTTCAGTTCAGCTCCAGGCGGATGGATTAGCTAGCTCAGGTTCCAGAGCAAGGAGCCCCAGCCTTTGTGTGAGAAGAACTTCACAGAGCCCTGCGGGGACTCTGGAGTAGAGACAGGAGTCTAGGATGGCAGCTCAGGGCAGGAAGGGAAGAGGGTGGTGAGGGGGTGAACTGCACAGCCTCACCCCTTCCCCACTAGAAAAACAGACCATGGTGGGGGGAGGGGGGCTGACGAAAAAGAGAGAACAGTGTAAGTGGAGGCAGTGGTAGAGGGACAAGAGAGCGACACTCAGGGCCTCTAATGCCACTCGAAGGGTTCGTCAGTTGGTGACAGCTGATGCATCCGCTGGGGGTCTTAGGACCACCTCACCACGTAGCTGTCACGAGACACTGGGAAACCACCGTTCTGAATCTGATGGACACCATGAATTAATTCACCACGTACGCCAAGCCTATGAGCACCCCTGAGATCCAGCTGGCAGCCGCCCCTGAATGTGCTCAGATCCAGAAGTCTCTCCCTCCCCAAGACCCCACAGCCTTTCTACACACTTCCAGTGCCCTGTGACTCCGTGACCCCAACATTCCCCCTGGGCTGCGGGCTCCCAGAGGGCACCACTGCAGGGCGGGCACAGGCAGGGAGACATACACAGGTGCTCAGCAAACACGCCCGGCGACAAGTGGCCCCGAAGCCGTGTGTGACCAACAGAAGCATAAGGCCCGTGAGCTACAGCGAATCATGGGTGCTCTGGGGAACCAACCAAGTGAAAAGCCACTTTCAACAGAGAAGCCTGAGCTTCCGGACGTTCTGGCCGCTGGCCACGAGGGGGCGCTCGTGGCTCAAAGACCGGCGTCAGGGCCAGGCTCCGGGCCGTACCTTTGGTTATCTCCCGGTTGTCGCTGAGGCCCCCGCACAGGGAGATGGCGATGGACGGCAGGTCCCTCAGGCTGTCCGAGGTGCTCTCCACGCCGCTGTCGATGCCAGAGCTGCCCACGGACTGCGGAGACTGGTTGGCTGACCGGGCTCCGTTGTCGCTGGTGTGTTTGGCGAGCCCGGAAGGATCCCCACTGGGAGGAGGAAGAGGAGAGGTGACATCGCGCACCGCAAACGACTCCCGCCGCGCTGGCCCGCGGAGTAGCAAAGGAGGTCATCTCAGGACCGGGACAAAAACAGACAAGTGAATCCAACTACTTGGGGAGAGACAATTATTTTAGCCTATTGTCCTCCCTGTGTCCCCTCCCGAGCCTACGTGAAAGGAACGGCAGAGAAAGCGCACTGTCCTCAGAGGCCACAGATCTCTGCTACACCCTCCGAGGAGCCAGCCCTCCCTGCACAGCACAAAACGGAACAGGGGTCTCAGAGGCCGCGGGAGAATCTGTCCTCGGGACGGAGAGGGCTGTGCACCTGCCCCCTCTTAGCCACTGATTTGGGTGACGGGTCACCGCCTCGTGCCCCCTCACAACACGACCGCGGTGTCCCCACGGGAGCCAGCCTCGTGCCTGAATTCCTGTTCAGGAGGTGGGAAGCCAGCCACACAGAACTATCCACACGGACTCCAGAGAAAGTCCATTATTTACTGGTAGATTTTCACAGGAAAACCGGAGCCTCCCTTTTCTTACTCACTTTCCAATCACATGTAAGGGGGGGAACCAGACTCACACAGACCAACCCAGAAAATGACACAAAGAATAAAAAGAAATTTTACTTTTTGGGAAAATACAGGGCAGCCACTTCAGGGTCCATATCTGTGAGGTCATCCAAGTAGACGCCGTCAGCCCCCAGATGCCTGCTTCGTTTGTCTGGAAGAGCAAAGGGGTCAGGTCAGAGCCCTGGTCCTCCACGGACTTCTGAGCAGCTCCAGAAAGCACTGAAGCATAATGCACATTTGCTCTGAAGTGTCCCCACCGCGCAGGATTATGAGAGCTGGAAGTCAGCAACGCGCAGGCCTCAGAGGCGGACTCGCCAGGTCTGCGCGAGACCCCACCACTGCCAAGAGCACGCGTCTGACCGAGTCACGCGACGCTGCTGAGCGACACCCCCAGCTGTGAAGGGCCTGATGTGTCCTGAGCACTTGCTCTACTGAAGCCATCGCCACCATCATCATTCAGTGAGGAAGGTTTTCATTAAACACATCCTGGGATGCACAGTCCCAGGCCTCGGGGCCCACACGGTGCGTCCACGGTCACTGTACACCACGACCGTGGACTTCCTGTTTCCTTCTGCCAGAGATTGACGTCACTGGTTGATAGAAATCTAGAAAAGTGCACCACGTGGTTAACCACGTGGTCAACAGGACAGGCTTGACGTCATTCCTCCTGCCGGGCGACCAGGCGTGTATTCAACCAGCAGTTCAGAGCAAGACTATTCTGAGCACAGAGGAAACAGAGGCAAACCAGGCCAAATGGTTCTTGACCCCACAGAGCACGCACATTCTAGTACGGGAGCTCCCAGCAAACACAGATATAAACAAGTGACCCTCGCAAACAGTGACCCGTGTCATGCAGAAATTAAAACCAGGCAAGGTGCTGACAGAAACTGAGGGGGAGGGGGTGAGGAGACCAGGATTAGCTCAACAATCGGCTTCCTCTGGAGCCCCAAGACTTCACCCCTCTGGATCCCAGCACCCCGATCTAGAGAGTGAAAGGGCTTGTGACACCACCCCCCAAGGGCTCCTTCGGTCGGACTGTATAACTAAATTCTGATAACATCTTCAGCGGAAAGCTGTCCCGGTCCAGCTTCCCCCTTGACATACTCAGGCCATGCAGAGCCCCACATCTGCTGGGACCCGCCAGCCCTCCCACCTTTTTTCCTGGAAGGAGAATCCATCTTGCTTGCTGTCGGGGCTACGCTGGCAGAGAGGGGTTTAGGTTCTTCGATCGTAGGCAGAGGCGGGGCTGCCGCCCCCAAGGCCTCAACGTCTTCTTCATTCGCAAACTGCATCTCCGTGGGAGGCTTGTCCGGCTCCGGAATGGGCAGCCCAGGAGGCCTGGCTATGGTTGGTGACTGGTCACTAAATGCATCCGAAGACTCACTCTGGATGGCCTGAAAGTGTATCTTATCACAGATTTTTCTACTGTTTAATGGGCTGCAGTCTTTCATCTTGTGCGGAGATGACTATGTCAAAGGGGCAGAGAGACAGACAGACAGAATGGTCAGGGCGTGGGCAAAGAGAAAAAAGGAGTTAAGCAAAGAAAAACAATGAACCCATTAACATCTGCACAACCGTCTGCCCATTTGGCAGAGACAGTCAAGCCTCGGGCGTCACCTGGTGATTTCCCTTCCGCCAAAAGAATCTAAACAGCAGAACGCCAGTTCCAGAGCGAACAAACTTTCATATAAAACATTAACGGCCCTTGAGAAGGCAGTGGGATCGGGAAAGGCCAACAAACAGGAGGGGCTCAAGTCCTCAGTGTCCATGCACGGGACGGGCAAGACAGTCGCGGGACGGGCAGGTCGCAGCACAGCGACAGTAAGGGAATTACAATTATACAACAGCATGATGAATGTCGCCAAGCTAATCTCTGCTGTGAAAGGCAGGAGGGTGTTTGTCCTTCGGGGGGGCAGGCTGAGCAGTAACTGCAAAAGTGGGGGCTTCCCAGTGGCTGAGTAAGCCCTGCTTCTCTCTGGACACACTCACGGCGTGAAAATGTTCCAATCTGTGCACCTACGATATGGGCTTTTCCCTGTACCCGTGCTCTATTTCAATAAAGTTTACCCCCAAAACTAAGTCAAAAGTGGGTGATTCGCCTGACTGAGAAATTAACATTTCTGATTCTGCTTCTCCAAGGAGTGTCCTGTTACGGAAAAGATTTGTCCGGTCAAAAACAAGAATGCAGTTTATGGGTTGGAGGGAAAAGGGAAAGTGTTTGTTCCTGTAGCCGATCACGGCTTCTCGCACAACAAGAAAACGCGACAGCACGTCTGGGGTTGGAAGCATTTTGCCAGAAGGAGTGATGCGTGAGCACTTCTCCAACGACAAATGCCATGAGTCTGAAAAGACGGCTAGTTCCGTCAGCGCTACCGCACGCAGGCAGAGAAATCAGCATTTTCCATGAAAGCTAAATATACCCCAGAAAAAGAAAGAACCCACAACTCTACCTCAACAGACATTCCCTCCAAAAAGTTGCCCATCTGGATTCTCCATAGGAATGCTTTCCACGTTTACTCATTCATTCATTCATATTACAACCCTCTACTGGGGATACAAGAAGTTGTAGCATCTTCTAGAAGCTTTACAATATTAAAAAAAATGTTATAGTAATATATTCGAGATGCTTTTAATAGACTGGAATATGAAATGAAATTTCTTCAAAGAAAAGATCATGCGTTTCATGTTTTTGGAAACTATCTTCGATATTTGGCAGAAATGGGGGTGGGGGGGGCTTACCTTTGCCGCTTGTGGTAATTCTCCCCAAAGCCAGAGCATTTCTAGGTTACTCTTCTGCATCGTCCTGTCGGTGGCCTTATTGACCAATTCTGAATCGCTTTTAGGTGTTGAAGGTCGAGAACCTGAAGGACTTAAGAAAAACACAAATCCATGATTAAATTGGGAAGGGAAACTTTTTTAGATGTTTTTTGGTCCAGAATCCTACGGTTCAGCCCAGAAAATGCACACAAGCTTCATGACATTCCCCTCTGTGGCCACCAGGGGTCCACAGAACACAGAGCCAGGAGGAAGACGCTCCCCTTTTGGGGAACCTATCCCAACCTGCCCCCCAGTTCCAAGTAAAGATGAGAAGAGACATTTAGAAAGGAAAAATTGAAGAAAAGAGAGATGAAAGTAGAATGGAAAAAGTGTGTTCTCCTCTCAAAACCATCGGTCTCTCTCCACCTCACCCTGAGCTCCCCACTCCTGTGGTCTCAACTTCCAAACTGCGTCTGTCGGCTCTCGGCGGCAAGGGGGGTCCTACCCATCTCAGATACGTACCCATTATATTCAATTTTTAAAGGGTTATGAATCTGCACTGGCTTCGAAAACAGGGAAACTGTATCACGTGCTAATTTTGCCACAAATTCCAAATGCCAAGAATAAACCCAAACTTCCTAACACGCCAGGAGCCTCTGTGTTGAGATTTCATTAAATATCTTCCAGGAATAGTTCAAAATCCACCTGTTGGCTAAAGCTTGCTCTGTAACAATATATCATATGGCTTAATTCTCAGGCCAGTTTTTAAGTGGTTGTAACTTGTGTTCTTGTCTCTATAATGTTTCCTATTTCTCCTCTTGATACCTGAACAAAGTTTTCCCTCTGTCCAGCCAGAGTGACCAGCCCAGAATCATCACCTTGTCTACAAACTTCTCACAGTATCCTAAACAACATCTGGATGAAAAAATATATCCATTTAACTTCTCCCTACCTTCTCCTGCATCAATTCCCCCAGAGTAAGACAACGGTGTTACATGAAGCCGCCATGTTTTCCTTCTGCAACCTTCTTCCACAGCCCTCACACTCTCCTGAGTCCCCTCCTGGCCTCACAAACTTGAGTTAGATGTCAACTCCCGCAGAATACAGCTTCCTGTCAGGACAAGGAGCAGTCACAGATGAAACCTATCAAACCAACAGGGACCCTTAATGGATAAACTGGTCCCAGATCTCTTCAGTCTGACCATTTGAACCAAAGAGACTCACCTCTCTCTCTCTCTCTTTCTCTCTCTCTCTCCCCTCCATTTCACACCAAGAGGCTCAGAGGCTGGTTCATCACCCGTGGTACCCACCGTCCACCAAACCACCCACGTGGTACGTGGCTATAGTGTGGCCCTCATGCTCTGTCTCACCATATGTGGAAGAGGACCCTGAGACAAGGTGTCGTGGGAGCGCATACGATGGGACACCTCTCCCAACACATGGACACACACACCCCCTCTTCCGCCCCATGGGAAGTGGTCCCACAGGAGGAAGGCTGCGCGCCCACACATCTAGGTGGTAAGGTGTCCATCACCTCCCAACCTCTCTTGCTCCTTCTAGTCCTGTAATTACGCTTTTCTCCAAAGGGTCACTGCTTCCCTGGCACCAGCGTGTCCATATTATATATTCGACATCAGCGCCAGGTCCGGAGGGCGTCGTGGCCTCCAGTGTACCTACAACCGTGACCAGCATCCAGTTTGTCTCCAAAGTCATCACAGAAAAGGTCCACTGTGACTGGCTTCCTGTCCTCCGCAGCGCGGCATCCAAACCTCCAACCCCTGGTCTAAAAGCTCCTGCTGTTCTATTTTACCACATAAAACACGAGTGATGTTTTGTGGAACAAGGAATGGTTGTACCCCCCGCACTGTAGTCAGCAGAGCCCTTCAGACAGAGCTTGCTCTGGAGCCGGGGGGTCAGCGAACTTTGTCAAGCTTTGTGGGTCACGCGACCTTTGTCAGAGCGCACAATTCTGTTGCAGCTGCACAAAAGCGGCCCTTGACGATACGTGAACAAGCCGCAGCCCCACAGAACCACGAGGATGGATGGGGGGCCACGACTGGGCCACCGGCTGTCCTTAGCCAGCCCCTGCTCTAGAAGAAGGCAAATGCTGAACACAGGTGTCTTGTGGTGCCAACTCCAGAATTCCTGCTATTCCGACCCCTGGCCAACCCCACAAGCCCTAGGTCTCCACTGAGGTATTCAGGTTTGCAAACTCATCCACAGAGAAGCGAGCCCTGAGCTAGGAGCACCACCTCCGGCACCCAGCAGGCCACCACCCTAAATGGCGGCAACACCAGCCTCCCTCAGAAGGATCCTGCACGCAAACACCCGCGCACGGTCTGTGGAATTCAGGCTGACAGAAGGTGAGTCGGGGAAAGGCTCCCAGTTCTGGGTGTGATTCACAAGGAAGATGGTGGGTCCAAGGTTTCCCATTATCAAATCTTAGTCTTTTAAGGTTAAGGGTTGTTCAAAAAAATAAGCTTACAAGATCTGAGATTGGCTTTTGTAAATAATGCCTTTATTAACCACGGAACAGTTCTGAGGATTTTGCCAGTCCCACTTGGGCAAGTGAGTTCTAACTGTTCACAGCTTAGTTTACCTCCTTTCAAAATGGCCTTTCCTCTGTACATGAAACCCTCCAAACGAAGCATATCCTGAGACTTGGTTCTTTAATCAAAAAGGAAAACATTTCTCATGTAGAAGTCAGTCAGAGCTTCATTTGTTAACATTTAGAAACCATATAGGTCCACCATGCAGCTTGGAGTGTGGACACCACGGAAGGAATGGAGGCAAGAACCTCAGACCACCGGCATCTGAGAAAAATACAAACCTATGATCCTAAACCTATGCTACATTCCAAAATTCCATTCTAGAAATGCCTTGGAAATAGGATTCCATTATTCAGACAGTCTAATCAGCAATTTAAAGAGTTACAATAACTCCCCTTACACAAAAGATCTTATAAACTTGTATGGTGAACAACCCTTAGGCACAAAGCAAAAATCATATTACCAATTTTTATTTCATTGTTCTGTTTTGCAAAGCACTCCATAAAATTCAGAAGAACTATATGCTTAGCCATAATTTCCAGAGAATCCAATTTAGTCATGGGAGAAAATCTAATAATCTACAAATGCTTAATCAAAGGAAAAAAAAAAAACATCTCTATGTATTTTCTTCATAAGTAATTTGGTTAGTCAAGTAGATTTGTAAGAGTTAGATCAAAAGTTTCATTTACACAGTCTATGTATTGTCTGCGTAAGTAATTTGGTCAATGGTAAACAGGCTTGTACGGGTTAGATCACAATTTTGATTATTGAAGACATCCAAGTGGGGAAAAAGCCCCTCTACCTTTCTGAAGCGTGGAAGTGGGAAGACTGTGGAGGGCAAGAGCTAGAAAGGCCTCCCTCGGCTGCAACTGCCAGGCAGGGGGCAGTCCTTTGGCAATCTATCGGGCTACGGGATACCACGTGATATACATTAAGAAAAAGAAAAATCACAGGTCAATTCAATTAAACTTCATATAAATTATTTGACTCCTCTCCACAATAACATTTGCAAGAAAATGAACATACTTAGGCATCTGACAACAGCAGAAATGACTCTGTTGAAATCACTCAGAAATCAACATGAATTTTTTGAACACAAGAACAGGAAACTGCCAAAAGACTCATTTCACTTTCTATTTCATCCAGATGGCCGTAAAAGATTGCTATTCTCTGGTCCGAATTTAGTGCTTAATCAAACTGCAGTCTCCAAAGAGTTGATCATTTCTGCTGCCAGTTGTCTCTTCAAAGAAAAGACGTACTTCCAAGTATGGAAATGTATCTATTTATCCTAATTTGTCGTTGCATATGACAGCAGTCAGACCCGCAGGATCTGACACGGCCGCTCTTCTGGATTCATAAGGCAAATCATGGAAGACGGGAGAACATACCCACGGTTGCTTTTTAAACATTTATTTGAAACTCAAAATTAAGGTAGAGTGTCTGAACAGATTTTCCAACCTAACAGTGGTTTCTAACCATCCCACCTAATTTTCTTCCTAAAATGCCTTTTAAAATTCTTTTTAAAATTAAAATTTTTAAAATTCTCTAAAATTTCTTTTTCCCTCCTTAGGGTGCATTTCCACAGACCTCGGGAGATGATGAGGGAGGTTCCAGGAAGGTCTAATATCTGCACTTGTCCATTATGACAGCCACCAGCTGCACGTGACTATCGAGCACGTGAAGTGTGACACGTCCACACCAAGGTGGTCTTTCCATGTGAATTCACAATGATCTCAAAGACTTAGTGTAAAAACGAGAATGTGAAAATCTCGTTAAGAACTTCCTGGAAACGACTTGATGGTATTTTGGACATGCTGGGTCAAAGGAACTCAATCATTAAAGGTAACTTTCTCAGTTTCTTTTCACCCTCTAACAATGGCTGCTGGAAAACTGTAAACATCCTGGGTAGCTAGCGTTGTTTCTACAGCACGGGCTGGGTCTGCAGACAGACCTCCACGAGGACACCCCGCAGGCCTCCAGCCCCACTGGGGCAGACCGATACGCGCTGTCCTGGACCCAGGCGCGGGACTGATCTAGTTCTCTGGGACCCGGACTCCAGCACGCCCTGCTCACTGTGCTGTTCCACTGACGAGATCGCTCTGGTGGAACTGGGAGGGCTCTGGCTGCAGGCAGGGAGCCTTTGCAGCAGGGTTCCCACACTTCCACTACAAACCACAAGTACACCTACAAAGTAAGGAATAAGAACGATCCAAGCCTGGGGCGCCTGGGCGGGCGGAGTGGCTTAAGCATCTGCCTTTGGCTCTGGTCATGATCCCAAGGTCCTGGGATCGAGCCCCACATCGGGCTCCAGCTCAGTGGGGGGGGAGTCTGCTTCCCCCTCTTGCTCTGCCCCTCCCCACTGCTCATTGTTCTTTCTCTCTCTCAGATAAATAAAATCTTAAAAAAAAAAAAAAAGAAGATGAAGAATCCAAGGATGTCCGTGTCACTAAGATCGGTGTTTCTCAACCTCTTTCCGTTGTTTGCGTACCCCGACAGCGGAGGCTTTTTCCCTGTCATGGTCCTCCTTCCACTGTGACCCTTTAATACCACAGACGGACTCCGAATTTGCTTATGTGTGAGGCCCCATGGAGGCCACCAGCCATTATAATACCTAAGAACTCTCTGCTGCCCAAGAGCCAATTTTTGCCCCAATGGGGGTGATACAGCCCCTGCTGAGGACACCCGGTTTAGAGCTGCCCCCTCCCTGGTTCTTCTGCGAAGGGCTCACATATTCTCAGAGGTCTGGGTCTTCAGGATGGCAATCCACAGCCTGAGCAGGCCTGATTCTCCAAGTTTCTACCCCAACTCTAGGGCATCGTCAGAGTTTTTTTCAGGGAAATATTCCTGGTTTCAGCAGAAGGGGTTAAGCACGGGGAGAAGGCGTCATTCTAACAGCTCAGAACCATCTTGGTGCTCTGGAATCGTACTTGAGGGCTAAGTGTCAAGAAAGGCTCAGCCCCGTTTTCTCCTGCTGACAATCAGCACTAAGGAACTGGAGTGGCTTTTCTTTCAAGGTCACCTGCGGGGAGTGAAGAGCCAGATTTACAGCTTGATTATGACATCAGAAGTTTATGGTTTGCACGTGCCCTTTTTCAATCCGAATCTATACCTCCTACTCTAACCCGCAATTTTTCATTTTTTACTTATATTTCACTATTATTAGACACGCTTCCTGTCACTGACTTTAAATCCTCTGGACGGGGGTGGTCGAACGCACACACTTCCCCCAGCAACTCACCTGGCGCTGGGTGACCACTCTCTATCAGAATTAGGGTACGATGCTGACTGAGGGTAAGTCATGACAGGGGAAGGGCTTTCCTTAGAAACATCTTCTTGGAATACAGGTATATCATTAGGAAGAGTTCTGGAGGGGAAAAAAAAAAAGAAGAAAAAGACTAAAGTCAAAGAATTATTAGTGATTATGTGCGACAGATTCATAATGAAGGCAAGTTTCCCTTTTATCTTGATTAGCTAAGTTCTTTGTCAATGAACACGATCTCTTTCTGACTCACCCAGGCATACTGGAGGCAGTAAGGAGGGAAAACGTGAGACACAGGCACACGTCAATGTGTTTGTGCTTTGGTTGGATTATAAAGCTCATTAAAACGACTGCATTCGGGGCGCCTGGGTGGCTCAGTGGGTTAAGCCTCTGCCTTCGGCTCAAGTCATGATCTCAGGGTCCTGGGATCGAGCCCCACATCGGGCTCTCTGCTCAGCAGGGAGCCTGCTTCTCTCTGACTCTCTGCCTATTTGTAATCTCTATCAAATAAATAAATAAAATCTTTAAAAAAAAAAAAAAAGACTCTATTCAAGTCTCTGGGCGGACAGACGAGCGTAATGGTGACCCCGCTGGTCATGTTACACCGCGGCCCCGAAACGGACCCAGGAGGCTGAAGAGTCTTGCTGTGCACAGGAGGCTGCCAAGTGAATGACCACACACAGACAATCCTTCACCTAGCAGAACAAATAAATGATATAAACCAAATGACTCTAATAATGACAAAACGACTGCAAAGCTACCTTGTTTCAGGTAGAATGCACTCATTACAAAAATACGATTCCCTCTTGCAGTCACACAGAGGCCGTCGGTCCGTACTTTTGATGTTCCCTGAAATATCCCTCACTAAGTTCTGGAATTAAAAGCCATGCAGGGACGGCAACTATAATAAGCCCAACCACTAGTTTCTGAGCCTACAGCAGATGAGAGGCTATAGTGAGGGAAAGTGTCACTGCCAGTTTGCCTGTATCTTTAGCCGGAGGGGGGAAAAAGTCCTAATCTGAATAATGAAGCAGAGGGACACTCCTGATGTTCCTTATCCCTTTTTCATGTTAACAAGATACAAAATAACTATCAAAAGTTATACTGAATTTTAGGGGCGCCTGAGTGGCTCAGTCAGTGAAGTTTCCTACTCTTGATTTCGGCCCAAGTCGTGATCTCAGGGCCGTGAGACTGAGCCCTGCGTCAGGCTCTGTGCTCAGCAGGAAGTCTGCCTGACAGTCTCTCTCTCCCTCAGCAACCCCCCTTAAAAAAAAAAAAAAAAAAAACCTGAATTACATAAAGATCTGAAATATCAAATATACTTTACAAATGAGTTTTGTCTTAAAATTGGCCATTTTCCCTAAAATAGCAATACACAGAAACCGAATTTCACCACCCAGGTAAAAGCAAAGAAAGTTGAGCAAGACGACCATGAAACCTCGGGCCTAGTCAGAACTGGAAAGGAGAAGTCTGCTTGGAGAGACAACTGGTCACGTTCCGCACGTCCTTATAACCTGAAAGCTGTCACAGATCAGTCCCCAGCCACACATCACCCCAAAGGCCGGGACTTCAGTCAGGGCCCAAATAGGAGCAAGCAGGCTCTGAAACAGGGCTTCGTGCATGAAGTATCCGTTTGCTCGCTTCTCTGTCCCTCGGTTCCGTCCTAGATGCTGAGGCGGCCAGACGAGGACCGACCACCTTGTAGCTGTAAGCCAGCTCAGATGTTTCTGCCCCTTGAGGTTGGGGCCACAGAGTTCTAACACTCAGTCTAAGATGCATTCACAGAAGAATAAGGAACACTGGGCACCTGGGGGGCTCAATCGGTGAGCCTTTACCTTCAGCTCAGGGTCCTGGGACCGACCCCCAGGGTCAGGCCCCCTGCTCAGCGGGGAGCCTGCTTCTCCCCCTCCCTCCCTTTCTGCCCCTCCCCCTGCTCATGCTTGCCCTCTCTCTCTCTCTAATAAATAAATAAAATCTTTAAAAAAAGAAAAAAAAGAATAAGGAGAACAAACGCGCCTGACCCCACACAGGCCCAGCTCTCACGCACGTTTACCTGCTACTGTCCAGGGGGTCAGCCTGGTCATCCGAGCTCATCTCTATGGGAAACATGTCCTCATCCTCAGATGTGTTCATGTTGTCGTCTCTTTTCAGGGTGTCCAGCTGGGACTTTCTCCTCCTTTTCCTTCTCTTCTTCACTAAAGAGCTGCTCGAAGCGGCCTCACTGGGAGGTAAGGCCTGGGCGGACGCGCTGGGGTCCAGGCTTCTGATCCTGTCTACAGAGTTCCTTTTCAGCTGACACTCCATGCGCGAGGCCCCCTCCGACAGGATGGGGGAGGTGGCCAGGTACAAGGGGATCACCTCCTAAAGGGCAGAAAAGAGATTTCAAAGAGCCTTATTAATTTGGGTTTAAGGGGCAAGGGGTGCCAAAGGCTGGCCAGTGTTCCTTTAGGAGTGCGAGCGCCCTCGGGGAGGGCTATGTGGGGCGGGGGGACCAGCGGTCATGGCCACCTCGGGCTGGAGGCAGTGCCAGATCCGGACAGCCAACCACGAATCAACAATGCACTCTATGGCATTTTGTATGGAGTCCCGCATTTTTGTAATTATAGCAAAGCGAGGTAATGAGTGATTTCAGGGCACCCAAAGTGTTTGAAGTATCCATAGTAAAGAGAGAAAAATGAGCTTTGAGTCATCACATTACCTGGGAACTGGGCTCAACTTTGCATTTCAGTGCAGGGGAAGGGGGTGAGTGTATATGGTGGCGTGTGTGGGTATGTGTACGTGCCTGCACATGTTTGCGTGTAAAAGAGAGAATGTGTATACATTTTTTAATATGCACTGAATTAAGATGATAGTAATTAAAAACAAAAATACAGCTGACACCCCCCACCCCAAGTGCCTGCCTACACCAGAGCCATCCAGGTATTCGGCCGTTAGTCAATTAGATACCTACTCTCCTCTTAAAAACTAAAGGAAAAAATACATGGCCTGTCCATTTAAGTTGTTTAATAATGATTTACCATATAAGTTGTTTAATAAGGTATAATAATCATCTAAAAACTATAACAATCATTTTCTTATTAATTATTAATAATTATTTATATTCATAATTATAGTTCATAATTATATATAATTATTATTAATCGTTTTTATTATTGGTTTATTTATTAGGAGACACTTGGTAACAAGAAGGAAAGAACATATACAAAGGAGAAGAGAGAAACAGAACCCCCCTGCTGACCCTTTACAGCAGGTTCGAGAACACTCGAGGTGCTACAGGTGTGCAGAGAACATCTGAGACCAAGCCTTAGGCTGGGAGGTGAGAGGTCATCTCGCCCAGCTGCTCAAGGGGCCAAACCCAGAAGAAAGGCCAAGTGCCAACACGAGGTTAAAAGCAAAGAAGGGTCTCCACATGGGCAGGGAAGGGGCAAAGCTCCATAGGCAGAGGGGGCCCGGATCCTGGGGCACTCAGGTGATGAGGTACACAGGCTTCCCCGACTTGCAGCAGCCTTCCAGGGTAGCCAGGGCCATCCATAAGGGGCAGAACATACCCAGTCCCGCCCCCCCCAAGCCCTGCCCCACCCCCAGGCACCCTTCAGGCCAGCAGAGCAGGCTCCAGCCCCTGCAGCTTCCATGGAAGCCTCGCCCAAAACGCTTCTTCAACTCTCACAGCGTAAAATCTGTCCAAGCTAAGGGACAACAGAAATTTGGAAGGCAAGCATCCATCTAAGATGGCAAGAATTAATAATTACGAATGAGTGACTCTCAGAGCCGTCCCTGCAGACAGGGACATAATTACAGAGGTCGGGGGCACAGGCCGAGGATGCTGGTCCTCCCGTTACATCACAGCTTTGAGGAGACCAAAAAGAGGAGGAGGCTGGGACCATTTTATTCTGAAACTGAAACCATGTGCATTCATTTTTGACCCTGGAGCTTTTGAGCTGTTCTTTGGCATCACGCTATCTTCCCATAAAAAACTAGTCGAAGTGGATTTTCTTGAGGAATCCCAACACAGCATCCCTTCCACATTTTCTCGAAGAAGGTAAGAGTGAAAAAGCGGTTTCTCTAAGAAGAAAACATCGGGATAAATCTTCATGACCTTGGATTTGGCAAAGGATTCTTAGACAGAATGCCAAGAGCAGAAGCCACAAAAGGATTAAAAAAAAAAAAAAAAAACTGGATTTCATCAAAATGTAAAAGTTTTATGTTTCAAGGAATATCATCAAGCAAGCAAAGACATCCATAACAAACTAATCATAAAAAGACAAAAACCCTATCACAAAAAGATCTGAATAGATTTTTCTCCAAAGAACAAATACAAGCGGCCAGCCAGCCTGTGAAAAGGTGCTCGGCTCAGCAGTCATCAGGGAGACGCACGGCAGCACCACGATGAGGCGCCCCTGCTCGCCCCCAGGACAGCGAGACCCGCGGTCCCAGGGCAGGTGGCCATGCGGATGTGGACGAGCCCGAAGCCAGCGCCCTGCCTGTGGGAGCGTCAAACGGAGCGGCCGTTCCTAGAACACGGAACACACCACTAGCATGTGACGGGGAGCTTCTGCTCCTGGGTGCGGACCCAAGAGAAACAAAGCCATTTGTCCACACGAAAACTTGCGCAGGAACGCTCACAACAGCATCCTTCGTGACAGCCAAAAGGTGGACACGACCCAGATGTCCACGAGCCCACGAAAGAGCAAACCAGTGTGGTGCGCGGACACCCCGGGCGATGATGCAGCCCCACAGAGGGATGAAGCCCGGAGCCCGGCTATGGGACGGGCGAGCCCCGAAAGCTTCATGAGGAGGGAAGGAAGCCAGGCGTGATGACAACATACTTGGGACTGCGTTCGTGGGGAAGCTCGGAACAGGGAAACTGAGAGAAACAGAAAGTGAAAGAGAGGTTGCTGAGGGCACAGGAAGGTGACGGGGCGGGGGCTTGGGGATATAGGGAAGCGACAGCTCTAGGGCACAGGGTTTCTTCTTGGGCTGATGAAAATGTCCTAAAATTGACCGTGCGACATCTCTTTGGAGAAAACTGAAAACCACCAGACTGTACATTTGCAACAGAGAAAGCGTACAGTACACAAACTGTATCTTAGTAGAGCTGTTAAAATTGTTTTAAATTACACAAAATGAAAGTGATGTGGTTACACACTACACGAACATTAGAACGTTCAGCCCTCTGAGACCTGACATGCCAGAGTAACCTGTGTGTTTTGGACAACAGCTCGGCGTGATCCGGTTCCCGTCTCCTCGGACACGGCACGAGGCAGCAGGCCAGGACTGCGGGGTCTCGGACACGGCTCGCACCCGCCCCGCGGGGCTCCCAGATCCCCGGTACAGGTCAGCAGCCACGCTTCTCTGCGGCGACGGTCTACACTGCCCCGCACAGTGTCACTTCTCCACACAAACTTCCGCTGGGCCCTCTAGAGAAGCATCGCTCAAAACTCAAATCTAGGAAGTCCCCATGGCCGCCGGCCTCCTTACCTGATCATTATCGGTCTCTTGAACAAAAAATGCTTCTCCGTTATCTCCCAATTTCATGTGCAAATCCACGGACTCCCCGTTGATTTCTATGTCAACCTGAAGGAAAAACACACTTGACTCAACCAGGAAACCTCGAGGGGGGTGCCCTGCCTTTGTATACATATCCTTTACCCACAAACACCCCAAATGATGGCACAGTTCCACGTCTCAGTCAGGCAAGCCATAAGAAACAGCGTCTACCTGCCCCAGCGCCGACCCCGCGCAGGGGTGCCCCGCGCAGGACCGGCTCCTGGAACGTCTGCCCCCAGGTCAGGACATGGGGGCCCCCAGCTCCTTTCCCCTAGAGAGGCTCACCCCGCATCCAGCAGCTATGTTGTGGAGCCACTCAGGCCACACGGACGGGCTATGTGTAGGCGTCTTGGCCATGAGCCTCAGGTGACAGCCCAGCCAGGAGCCCCCGGGGCCAGCAAGGGACAGCATCTTTGGACAGGTCTTCTGGCCGAGGCTCCAGAGGGCAGCAGGTGGAGACAAACAAGCCCTGCCGCCCTTGGTCTGAATGTCTGAGTCACACAAATCACAAGCTTAATAACTAGCTGATTTTTGCCCCTATGTCTTGGAATAATTTAACACAATTCGAGTTTACTTATCAATTCGGTGACCAGTCCTTCCCAGGGTGAAGCCACAGCTCCGGAGGCCTGAAGCTCTGTCCGAAGACAGAAACATGAGGGGCTCAGTCAGCAAAGCATCTGACTTTGGCTCAGGGCATGATCTCGAGGTCCTGGGATCGAGCCCCACCTCGGGCTCCCTGCTCAGCGGGGAGCCTGCTTCCCCCTCTATCTCTGCCTGCCTCTCTGGCTACTGTGACCTCTCTCTGTGTCAGATAAATAAATAAAATCTTCAAAAGCAGAAACACGATGATTTTAGATTTTAGAGAGAGAGCCTGGCCCCCCAGGCCGCTGGGTCCTCTGCTCTCACCACTTTCTCTCGGGAGCGCAGGACCCCCATCTTCCCAAAGCGCACGTGGAAGGGCGAGCACTGGAGGCTCCCGTTGGGCTGGCGGACGACGATGATATCGATGCATCCGGACAGGGTGGCAGGATTCAGCCCCTTGTAGAGTTCCTTCACGGTGACGAACACCTGGCCCGCCAGCTGCCCCACGTAATTCATGGTCTGAGTCTAGAAAGAGAGACAGACCCACCGTTGGTTAATTCCAGGAAGGGGGTCTGTCTGGAGCCAGTCCTGATGAACTTGCCGTCGTCACGCTCGCTCGACGGCCACACCTCGTTCAGACCCTACTGTTCCACCGGGACGGGCTCCACGACGCCCACCCCCCACCCGTCTACCCCCACCCCCGTCAGCCAGCCCACCAACCCCCACCCTGTCGACGCCGGAGGGCGCTGGGCTCTTCCCCCCCCGCGGCCCCGGCACCTGCTCAGCCGTGCCCTGCTCTGTCGTCGCGTGCAGGTTTTGCAGCTAAATCTGAAGACTCGGGAGAAAAGAGACGCACTTTATACCTCTTGGGCTCTAGCCCCCACCATGCCAAATAGAGTCGGCATTCAAAAACAGTAAATAAAAAGAAAATGGGTAGTTCCACTTGAGAAGGAGAAAAACTGAGTCTTGTCTGGAATAATTTCCATCCTGGTCTCGGTCTGCCTAATCAGATTCTGCCCCACAGCGGCTCCAGGGGAAACACAGGCTCTGCTTCCGTGTGTCTGTCCGGCTAACCGTGTGTCTGACCGGCGTGTCCGTGTGTCTACGCAACCAAGGACCGGTCAGCAAACATCCGGCATCTACTCTCCACCCAGCCTGGTACTGGCACACAGAGATCAGTAAGACGGCGTCCCTGGGCCCTGAAGGGACTCACAGGCTCGTGAAGGAGACAGACGTGAAACACGGGGAAGTGAAGTCCATGTCCGTGGGGCTGCGTCGGTTCTAAGCCGACAGGAGGGGCCACAGCCGAGGGAGGCGGACACCACATGGAAGGGGCTGCAGCGGGCGGGGCGGGGGCAGACGCCCACGGGGACGGTGCCCAGGAGCCCGGCTGGGGGGCTGGGCCTGCCACAGACAAGCAGGGAAGGATGGAGAGTTCGCGCCACGCCGGGAGGCCCGGACGTTTCTAAGGAGCGACGTGAAGCCACTGCAGACTCGGGAACAACAAAATGATGATTTGACCCATGAGCTCAAAAATGCCTCGCGGCAGAAGTGTACGGACCGGCAAGAAGGGAAAGAAAGCCGGAAGACTAAGCGCTGGCCGGGGCGGAGGTGCCGATGAGAAGACGCCAGCCCGCCAGGAGGCAGGGAAGAGGGAGGTGAAGCGGCAGCTGGAGAGATGCTTGGGGCCAGAGGACCCAGTGAGCTGGCGCCATGCTCTGGCCCTCTTTCCACAGCTCCGGCTCCCACGACCGCCTTGGTGACCGTCCTTCCCTGCCCCACTGCCCACCCCGGCAGACCCCACTCTCTGGCTCCATGGTCTGGCCCTGTCACGTGCCGCAATGAGACTCGGACACCTCAGAGTGGCCCGCAGCCCAGAGGGG
Organism: Neogale vison; assembly: GCF_020171115.1. Classification (NCBI taxonomy): domain Eukaryota; kingdom Metazoa; phylum Chordata; class Mammalia; order Carnivora; family Mustelidae; genus Neogale; species Neogale vison. Next base: position 135,895,689 of record NC_058098.1, read on the forward strand.
CCGACCCTGCAGCCTTCCTCTGCCACTCGCTCCTCCTTGCTCTGCCTCCCTGGGCCGCCTGCCCTGGGAGGAGCCTGTCCTCAGGGGACCTGTCTTCAAGGGACCAGTGCTCAGGGGACCTGCCTTGGGAGGTGCCTGTCCTCAGAAGTGTCTGCCCTCACTCGGGGTGACTGCCTCAGGGTGCAGCTCGCTTGGGGCTGCCTCCTTGCCGGCCCAGTTTAGCTGACCCCACAGGTTGGCCCAGGCAAAGCTGTTCCCCTCTCCTCTCAGTGCGCTTAACACTTCGGTGGCCTCCTGAGGTCCACCGTCTGAGCATGGAAGGTCTGCAGCTGTGACTTCCAGTCGCTGGATCCCAAGACCTCACCCTCTCTCCCAACCATCACACCCTGATTCTTCAAGGTCACCAGCTACCCGACATGGGGGCGCGAGGGACCCCGCTGACCCCACTCACCGCGGGTCCCTTACAACGATCCCAGCGGCCACCACCTTGCTGTGCACACTGCCCCTGACCTGTCTGCACAGTTTGGTTCCGTGCACTTTCTCGCTTGGATGTGTCACTATTTCGCCGTGTGGTTCTCCTGTCACTTGGCAAAGCCAGATTGTCCTTGAGGCCGACGATCAAGCCTTGTCTTTGCCAGTTAAAAAAACCAAAAACTACTTTTCATCAGCCTCACCTCAACCCCTGTGACATAAGCAGCAGTGAGTTAGCATCCCCACTTCACAGATAAGAAAACTGAGGCTCCCAGGTGGTTGGTCACGAGCCCTGCACACCATGCCCAAACATGAACCGCCGATTCAAGGCTAAATTAGAAGCGGCCGGAGCCGTAAAAGCAATGACAAAACCTACAAAGAACCCAAGAAAGCCCTCATGGCTCATTTTACAATCTTAAATGACACCCCATGGATTGATGGACCCATCTCCCTGGGACAAGCGACAAGCAGACCCTCCGTGAACACCAGCACAGATGCTCCCGGGCCAGTCGCCCTTGGACAGACTTGCGCCTGGGGCTCTTTCTCCCACCACTAACGCAAGTCACAGGGAGGCAAGATCAGAAAATCACGCAACTTCTGCATCTGTGAGCAAACTAACTAATTCAGGCAAACCGGGACAGGAGACAGTTCCGAAAAGAACAACAACGCAAAAAATGATTCCTATGACCCTGATATTCCTTTTTTGTGTTTGGGGTTTTTGTGATTTTTTTTTGGAAAGCTTTATGCCCAATGTGGGGCTGGAACTCATGACCCCAACATCAAGCATGGTGTGCCCTACTGTCTGAGTCAGCCAGGCACCAGGAACCCTGACATTTCTAATAGAGAATCATTTTACAAGAAAAAAAAAAAAATGTCACATCAATGTTCAACGCAGATCTTAACCTCCAGTGCTTACGGAGAGGGATCAGCCTCTAACCCTGCGGCAAAGCACGGCGGTAGGAACAATATTTTTGTAAATTCCTTCCTCGTGACCTTGTGCTCCTTGATTTTCACAACACTGTAGGTACGAGGCCTTTCACACCAGTGAACTAAAGGACAAGCAAAAGTGCAAGGAAGTCAATACCCAAGGGCACAGGGTACTGAAGCCACCTCTGTTTTGGTTCCACAGCCCCCCTCCTGCTTCGTGACCCTCAGCTGTGGGCCACACTGGTCCCTGAGTGACAGGTGACCGCCTCCTGCAGCAAGGCTCAAACCCATGCCCACGCCCTTGCCGCTGCTCACGCAGCCCTGAGGACCCACTGGCCAACATACTGTAGTCACAGCCGAAAGCAAGCTCCTGACTGGATGGTGTGACCACGTGTCCGCGTCCCAGCCGCTCATATGTAAGACGAGGACGTTAGCGTGATGACCCACAAGATCCAATTCCAACTCTGACCGGCCCGAGATGAAGCCTGAAGGGGCATCTTTAATAATTCAAGCTAAATGGGGCGCTGCTCTCTTGTCCTCACAGCAAAGTGTCCCTCTCCCCATCAGTGATCAAATTCAAGGTTATTGCACAGAATCTGAAGATTTCAGATTGACCCTGGGTTGTTATTCTGAAAGCCTCATTTGAAAGGAATAAGGCCAGAAATGGGAAGTGACAGGCAGCGCTCCCCACCTTGCAGAGATGGACTCTGACTTCCCAGGTCCTGGTCCTGCGATCTTCCCTCCGTGCACGCCACGGGGCCGGCCTAATGTCGTTCTCCCACCACGAGTAACTGAAAGTTGCTTTGATTATCTTTAGCTACTCCCTCTGTTGAGCAACTTAGAGGCAGGGCATCTGTTCCAAAAGTCTTAACAAAGGATGATAGGGTCACAGCCCCACCTGGCACTACCGTCCCGGAAACTGTCCTCAGCACCAACAGCGGCTGCTCTAACTGACCGCTGAGCGCTTCTCACGAAGGAGGCCACCTGGACGGCACTCTCTCAAGCACAGGAAGAAGAAGCAAGGGTTGGCAGGGCTCGGAAGAAATTGGAACCCATGTGCACCGTTGGTAGGAATGCAAAAATGGTGCGGCTCTATGTATGGAACAGTACAGAACACAGTTCCTCCGAAGATCAAAAATAGAATTACCATATGACCCAGCCATTCCACTTCTAAATATATATCCAAGAAAAGCAAAAGCAGGGTCTCAAAAAGATATCTGCACACCCATGATCACAGAAGCGTTCTCACAACGGCCAAAAGGTAGAAACCACCCAAGTGCTGATCGATGGACGAACTGAGAAATAAAATGTGGTACAGACACACCACGGGCCAGGAGTCAGCCTTAAAGAGGAAGGAAATTCTGATATACATTATATATGCAACAGGGATAAACCCAGAGGATACCATGCTAAGACAAATAAGACAGTCACAAAAGGATTAATACCAGATGTAGGATTTCCCTATGTAAACCCCTAGAAACCAGGAGTGGATCTGAGATTACCAGGGACTGCGGGGAGGAAGGAAGGGGTTAATGGGTTAGAGCTTCACTGGGGAGAGGAAACAAAGCTGGAGCCCGATGGTGGCAGGACAGCAACAGCAGGAACTGTGCTCACACAAAGTGTACTGAAATGTGCACTTACAAATGAGTAAGACAGTAACCATTTATGTTACCACCGTTGGGGAGGGGGTGAGGGAGGACGCTGAACTAACCAGAACTGATTTCAGAGAGGCGACTACTGTTTGCTTGGGCCCAGGAGGCCTGAGACAGGCTTTCAGGGAAGGGGGGCACCAGTTCAGCCCCAGCACCTGCTCGGCTGAGGGGTGCAGGCAAGCTGGGGGCAAGCATGGCTCGTCTTCATCTCCGCTCTTCAGGATGTTTTCTAAAGAAGCGCTGGGCAAAAGCTGGACGAATACAAGACGAGACCGGCTGGACACCAGCTCCCAGTTCACTGGCTCAGTTCCGTCGGGAGGAAAAGGCTCAAGGAAGAAGCTAATCGGATTTACCTAAAGAAACCGGACAAGCCAGCCTCAGATGCACACTCCCTGCACCTGCCCCTTAATCCCATGACTGCCGTGTCTCCCGCGCTCACAGACACAGGATGCGCAGGGAGGGCAGCACTGGGAAGCAGAAAGCATCTTAACTGCCTGCACAGTCACCAAAGTACGACCTGAAAAGAACAAAACAAAATGCTTCCACATCCAGGTGAACAGCTCTGAGGTACCGGCTCTGCATTCACCCCAAACCAAATTACTTCCAGATCTGCTGATTTCAGTCTCCACATTGGGCAAGCAATGGCTGCTTCCCCGACAGGGCCTCATTTATCACACGAAACGGGATTCCTCTACTTATTCCAGCTTTTCAAGGACAGATGAGCCAAACCTCACAAACACCTCCTTCTGGCCAAACGAGGGTTCGCTAAAAGGTACTGTGGATTATCAGAGCAGTTCCGAAATTAGGAAACATGTAAACACATGTATCTGTATGTGTATATATATATATATATATATATACACACACACACATATATATACACACATATATATACACAAACACATATATAATTAATATATTTATTTTAATTATTAATGTTAGTATATCACTATTATAATTATATACCATATAATTATATACCATTATATATTATTAAATTAATACTAATATTAATATTAATTATCTATTGTATTATATATTATAATTATTAGATATTATACATTTATATGAAATGTTTATCAAATATTAAATATCATATAATTATTATGTATGATTTAATTGTATATTATATCATATGTGCAACATATATAATGTATTGCTTGGGATGAATGTAATATATATATAATATGTTATATATAATTTATTTTATGATATATAATGTAATATACAGTGTGATACATAATTATAATTAATACATAACATAAATATAATGTATTTATATTATAATTGATATATGATTATATGCAGGGTTTTTAGTGTGGTATCTTCTGGCTTTCCAGAACACTCTTTGAGGCTAATTTTCTGAGGCTGTTCCATCTCACGGAAATACCCTCTTTTCAGAGAATCTTCCCTGAGTTGGAAACTCTACAGTTCTTATATTAGAAACAGGCAGATAAAACACTAAGGAACATAAAAATCCAAAATCATAGGTCCACCTGGGATTCTGCTCACAACATTAAAAATAAAGTGTGTTCAACTTGAACTACATCGACTACTAAATATGAAGATTTGAATTACTCTAGACGAAGGCTCTTAGCTGTCAATTCAGAAACTGCTTCTTCTACTCATTTGATCCACAAGTGGATAAAAGTGATTTTAATTCCTCTGCAGTTCTCAGGAAATCCCAGGAAAGGGGCCACACAAACCTCCACGTTCCATTTGCACAGACTTCGCGAGGCACAGAAAACCTTCCCATGAGCAAGCTCGCGTGCTAAGATCTAAGCAACCCCGTGCCGCACTCAAATCCCCCGTTACTGCCCCCTCTCTGAGGAGGAACCGGGGTGGCAGGCCTGCAGGACATTCAGAGTGGCGGGACCAGTAACAGGACGAGGGCAGGAGCCCAGCTGGAACCCCGAGACTCCGCCGTTCTCCACTGCATGGAGCTGTCCCCCATCTCGGTGCATGAGAAACTGGTATGATGGGTGCCCCCTAGTCAAAGAAAGTCGGCCTTTAGCAAAACAGATGGCAGTGACTTAGATCCGAATGTGAAAGAATGTTCAGCCCATGTGGACAGGGTGTCCAGTGCTACAGAGATGACCACACACTGGAATTAGAGTCAGAATTGCAGACAGGACGTTCCAGAGCCAGCGGCCAAAGCACAGTCTAGGAGATCAAGCTTCCACGGGGAGCCGCTCTTTAGAGGGAGTGAGCGCTCCATCGAGGGTGGTCTCGTGGAAGAGTCTGAACCACCCTCCCGCCAAAAGGTTGTGGAGGGAATTCAAGAACCCGGTGGTGCTCTAAGTTCATGACCCTGTGCCCTGGCCAGAGCAACATGAAATCAAGCCTTCATCCCAAGCAAGAAACCAAGGGTAGTGGGAGGAAGGGGTTTGTTTGGGAATTTTGTCCCATCACAACAACCGCCCAGAGGTGGCGACCACGGGTGCACGAGCCACCCTTCGAGCAGCTTGGCAATCCCGGGAATGGGGGGGGGCAAGTGCTGCGACGTAAAATCTGGAAGAAATGAAGAACAGCATTTGTTCTCTCGCAGCAACGTCAAGTTCATGAAGGTAACGCCCGAGATGAAGTTCCCTACAGACACCGTTTAAGTAACAGGCTCCTCAGGCTTTTCTTGCCAAAAAACCAGGCCATGAAACACAAAGGATAAGAGTCTGGAACACAGAAACTGCACAAAACTTGGGGTCAGAAGGCCAGGATGAGATCGTCCTCCTCCGAACTTGTGAGCGCTGGGCACGGGAGCAAGGTACGAGGAACACCGTGCCTCTGATGGGACCTCACCAGCTGTCCTCGTGAGCACAACACAAAACGACGCCCTCGGAAAGGGCTCTGTCCTTGGAAAGCTGGGGGCAAACACTACCGGCGTCCTCACCTCCCCTAAGTGACTAGACCGAGTGGACTCGGTCACTGGCTCTCAAGGCGGTATCTTCACAAGTACGCACACCCTCTTCAGTACCCCACCTGGGGTGGGGGGCCAGGGAGGTAAATCAAAACTCAAGGATGAAAAGGTCAAAACGGCCTCCTTTGTGTGGGGAGACTGTTCTGCCTCTTTCGTCCTCAGAATGACTCACCACTTCCTGGAACCAGCCCGCCTCCCGAGCACAGGCATTCTGCCCGGCTCCCCGGCTCTCACGGCAGGTGCTTAGGGAACACCTGGGGCATCTGGTTTTATGGTACATCTGGGGGAGCTCCTCGACCGGAGAACCAGCCCCTTGTCAGCCTGGGGTGAGCACACCCCTAACTTCGTGTTCCTGTTACCAGCAGCAGGGACACACCCGGCTACACAGCAAGCTGCCCTCGAGGGCCAGCAGACTTGGACCAATTTCACCCTGGGGTCCCAGCCTTCCAGCTGCTTCGGTTAGAGGAACGCATCTGAGAGGCTTCTAAACGTGCAGACTGTCCAGCAACTCCAGGCAAAGATGAGAGAGCAGCAAACCAGTGTGACACAAACCACTGCCCGTTCTCACCCACCACGGAAGGTGGGACAATGCCCCGTGGGACCATAACAGAGTTTAAACTACTTAATTGTTTACCATAACGATGCAAAGGATAGAATTTTCCCATCTTGCCGAGAAGGAAACCGAGCTTTAGACCTGGCGTCACTTGCTCAGGGTCCCGGGGCAGGGAAGGGACAGAACAGCACCGGAATCCAGGTTTAGTCTGCATCCAGCATTGTGACGATCCTACAACCCTCCCGTATGACTGGACGGTCCAATCTATGTGCAGGGCGGCACATACAGGCTTCAAATCCCATATGCAGGAAAGTGTAACAGCCAGGACGTGCAAATATCTTCACTTCTCCAACAATGAGGCCAACATGAGCCTCAAGAGGTACGTGTGAATAGCTTGCTTTCTTTTTCCTAAGCTAGTGTCTGGTTTGGAAATGGGTCTGCTTGCCCCGGAGATCCGCCTGTGCGTGCCAGTCGGTCCCAGAGTGACTGGCCAGCCTCGCCTCCGCCATCTCCAGATGGCACACAGGTAAAGCAGGAGGCCTGAAAGGGGCTCATTCCTTCGCTGTTAAAGAAGAGAAAGGGCAGAGGCCCCTGGGGAGCTCAGGGGGTTAAGCATCTGCCTTCGGCTCAGGTCATGATCCCCCACACCTGGCTCCTTGCTAAGTGGGGAGCCTGCTACTCCATCTGCTTGTACGCTCTGTCAAATATATAAAAATTCTTCAAAAAAAAAAAAAAGAAGAAGAAGAAGAAGAGAAAGGGCAGAGATTTTGCTAGTAAAGTCTGAATACTCGGGGATCAAATCACCCCGTCCTCTTTTTATCCCGATCTACAGTAAATACCCGAAAGTGGTCTCTGAGGACAGGTGACAGACCACCACCGCGCCGCCCCTCCTTCCTGCCCCTATCGTTCCTCCCTTCATGCCGCAAAGACTGCACAGACTCTCACCCTGCACCTGGCTGTGGGTATGGCCCCAGGGAGGGTTTGTTCCTGGCCTTGAGAAACAGGAAGTCTCCTATCTTAATTGGCTCAGTTATCAACAACTGAATATTGAGGTCCATTTATAACTTTCCCGAAAAGGGCAGAATTTGCCTTGGAGAGTGAGTACCCTGTCACTAGGAATATTTAAGCCATTGGGCTTTCAGTCAGGACAGTTCTTCCTCAAAAATACACCAAAGGCTGCCTCCCCCGAGTTCTCCCCACAGGTCCTTCAAGGCCCAGGAGGTCTCATCCTGCAGTCTCCGGTTGTCCTGAGGCCATCAGAGGACAGCTAAGTGATGGCCCCTGGTACCCTAAAAGGCATGGAACACGCTGGGCTCAGAGAGACGAGGGGGGGCTCCACTCACCACCCCAACACTGTTGTCCCCAGACCACACTCTGTGTCTCCACGTCTAGGATGCACACCTGACCAAGTCTAAGTGAGAGCACAAACAGCACACTGCTCCCGGGGCAGCCAAGTCGCGTTCACCTGGGAGGTTATGAGGTAAGTGCTGGTATTCAGCCAAAGCATTGAAAAACAGAAACAACAAAAAGACAATTTCTAAGAAATCCCCTGAGTGGCCTAATGACTAAGAAGACTTGCAAGAAAATTACACTGGTTTAGAAGTAGTGTATCTTCCTTTTGTGATTTATATTAACAGCAAATAAGTCCTTCTTCAGAGCCTTGCAAACTGACTTATCCATCGGTAGAAGTGATCAGTTACACATAAATGACAAAAAAAAAAAAAAAAAAAAGGAAGTATGACGCGGTTGCAGCAAGAGGCAGAGAGAAGAACACCCCCCCTGAGAATCAAGATACCTCGGTTTCCTCCCTGGCCTGCCACACGGGGGTGGGGGGGCACACTTCCTTCCCTCTGGCTGGCTACCCCAACTAGCTCCCCAGTCCTCAACACGCTGCTAAGACAAGCTGCTTAAATGAAGGGTAGAGTCCTTGGGGAAAGCTTGAGATGCTTCTAGAAACCATGCAGGTCAGACTGATACTTCCTGCAGAAAACCCAGCCAGCCCTAGCTTCGCCCACCAAAGCCCTGGGTAAAGCAGGCGGAGAACACAGAACTCACGCTCATCACGGCTCAGTTTCAGGACCAGGGGAAGGGTGAGCCGGCTCCCAGATGATCCTGCAGGACGGAGGGTACAGGCGGAGGTGTAGAGAGTGTGTCCCTTGGGGAGGAGACTGTTACCTACCACTCAGGACAAAGAGCAAAGACCTGGGAAGTTTTCTTCTCCTTCAAGCCCCCACCCCCACAATTAGGAGCAGGAACGCCCCATGCTGGAGCGAATCTGTATGATTCCTGGCACAAGGCAGATGCTCGAGCATCAGTTAGCGCAATCTTGAGTGGTTCCAGAAGCGTAGCACTGGAAGATGAGGGACTGGAGGTCTCATAACTTCTTGCCTAGATATTACATCAGAAAAATCAGCTTTTCACCCAAAATCAACGGACTCTCTGAACTTCACAAATTGCCAAGAAACTCTGCTTTCTTGGAAGTTCTGCCAAAATTCAAAACCCTGGCCACAGCGTTCATGACCCTGCAGCGTCTGCTACCTCCACCCGTCTCCACACGATGGAAGTTCATTTAAGGTGGCCTTACACTGACCCAGTAGGAAAAATGGGCAGAATACAGAGCGGGGTCGCAGAGAGACAAGCCCATTCGGTCTGTGATACATGGGATACTCAACCCCATTCATCAGTTAAGATACACAAAGGAGGCCTCTCAGACAGCCTAAACTCAGAGCACCTTGTAAAAAACTGCAGGGCTGGTGACAGCAGGAGAAACCAAGTCATCACCCCCTACTGGTGGGTAATAAACGGGATAAGCCCGGAGGTACATTTGTTTTTGGCAAACACTTCGCCAGCATTCTTACTGCTATAAGATCCGTGTCCAAAACCGTAATTGTGCATTGACTGTAATAGGGAAAATTAGAAACAATTTAAATGTCTATAGGACTGGTTAAATAAACCATATTAACAGAACATCATAAACCTGATTAAAAAGAAAAAAAAAAAAAAAACCAGGGAGAGATAGTCCCACAAATACTAAATCGACAAAGATATCTATTGAGTGAAAGGGTATACAAATATTGATAAAATGAATCAATTTAAGCATTACTTTTACACACAGTCTGAGGTGCCCAAGTAAATAAATAAATAAATAATTTGGGACTGACTCACATACCAAACAAGGTCCACAGGCTGAGCCCTGGGGACCAGGTCGTGGAAACAAGACCTTTGCTTTCACCATTTTCATGGCCATAGCGTTGGTTCTGGCTTTTGTTTTTTCCAGGCGTGCGTATTATTTGAACAGGAACTTCGAATGACCTCAGAGAACTGGCTGAGGCATGGACAACTCCGGCCCACTCAGTGGCCAGTGAAACTGCTGGGACGAGAAGGGGTGACAGGGGGATTCTGCTTTGGTCAGAAAGGTCAGAGGGTGACCACTCAGCTCCTCCGGCGCTGGGATTTCACGACGCTCGGATCTTATAATCCCATGTGATGAGGGTTCTCGGGTCCCTGCCAAGGAGCACAAGAGGCCTGGACCGTAGTAGAGGACTCAACCCTCCGGGTTGAGACCCCAGTCCTCTGGCTCTTAACTATTTAACCCACTCACTAACCGAGCACAGGGCCTGCCTCGGCATCCTCTCTGCACAGCTGCAAGTGCCCTCCCTCCACGTTTGCATCATGGTCGAGAAGAATGTCCTCCTTCTGTGACTTCCGCTTCCGTGTGACCCCCGCCCACTCCACCCCTGCAGCTCACGGAGGGCCGGTATCCCCTGATGTTCAAGAGGGCTGCCTACAGCTCAGGGGATGAGAACGCACACCCTCCTGGAGGCAGGGGGCTGGCGTTCCGATCCCAGCTCTGCCACCCACTAGCCTGTGACCACGCGTCAATGACTAACCTAAGCCTCAGTTTCATGTCTGTAAAATGGGGTGAACACCGTCCGCCTCACAGGACTGGAGGTATGTAAAGTATTTTTCAAAGTACGTGCACCCAATGCAAGCCACGTGCCAATCCCATGCTCACAAACGGCTCCCAGACTCCGAATGAAGGCTCTGGCCTGAACAAATTTAAATTGCACCTGCCCAGAAAGAGAACGGCGGGGACTATCACAGGTTCAAATTAATGCAGAAATATTAGAAGGGTATGTTTCTATTACCATAGGGTGATGATACCTTTGTTCAAAAATCTGAGCCCAAGGGCAACCCCCAGATTGGGCAGCATTCTGAGATTAGGCAGAACTCCCCGGCAGGAAATTCTTGGGCAGAAGTGGTTGCCAAGGAGAGCGTCTCGTTGGGCCATGGTGCCCTGTTATCCCATGACCTTTGCTGCTTGTATGTCGTCTTTTGCAAATCAAAGGGTATGACTAGTGAGACCCGTGAACGCAGAAAGATTTTGCCAGAAAGAGAAAGTACACGTATCCAAGGAGACAGAGGGACCTCTGGGAACAAGGCACATGGGGTACATGTGCTCGCGGTGTCCCAGAACCCTCTAGAAAACAGGTGCATCTTGATCACAGGGTCCATAGCTCCTCGAGCAAGGTCAAGAACATCGCACTAGGAGCAAACAGATGGTTGACACAGAGCCCTGAATGCCCCAACCGCTGTAGCTTTTTTCTGGAAAGCCCCGGCATTCAGTACCAGCAAAAAATCTAAGTTGTTGAAGGACTCACACAGCTTGGTCGGAGGGTTAAAAGATGTGGTCATGCTTGCCGGCCTGAAAAGCTCCCTGCTGCCTCCCGCCTGAGCCCTGTCCATTCGCAAGGTTGTACGGCTCGCCCTCCCCACACACCCATGCACTCTTCCTCACACACCCACCTGCCCTCCCTCCACGGGGGCGCGCAATCTCACACACACACGCACGCGCGCACACACACACACACACACACGCGCGCACACGCATATCATGGGCTAAAACAAGTTCCACAAAGCATTATCTGGTTTCTCCTTTTCTATTTCACTTTTTTGAAATGTCTGTAGGCCAATGAAACTGACCAGGAGGTCCCACAGTGCATGCACTGTGACAAATACTGACCCATGCCTAGACTCAGAACTCTGTGCAGAGCTGATCTCTTCCTTCTCGAGACAGTCACCCTGCAGCTGATTCTCCAGCCTGCCCACAGCCCTGCCCGGCCCAGCCTCGGGTGGCTCACTTCTTACTTCTCAGTTTGCTGAATAAAAGGTGGGGAGAGGGGAGGGGGAGGAGGGAGGAAGAGGAAGAGGTGCACAGGGAAGTGGGGAGGACACAGGAAGGAGAGGGCAGGCCAATGCAGGACATCAGGACAGCAAGGGCACCTTCAGCCAGCTGCCCCCCCCCACTTCCCCAAGCAGGAGCTGCCAGGAGCTAACGCAGGTATTAGGCCCCTCACTCAAGCTTAGAAAGTTCCCATTTCCGAAATGACCAGCTAATAGGCACCTGGAGCCTTCCATACACGAAGAATTAAGTTGGGCCCTGCCTAACTCTTTTCACAAATTCCATTCCAATTTTGAGTGGGCATACCCCATAATAAACTGAGGTAGTATTCAATAAAATGTACAGTGTGACATCCCCCTTCACAGGGGGCCCGCCCCCGTGCTGACAGCGCGCCACCGATCCGTCTCCACCTCCTGTCTTCCTCCTCAGGACCTCAACAGCTCCAAATGCCCCCAACCCAGTCACACTAGGAAGCTGTCGTGCAAACAGGTCACGGCATTAGCCTCTGTGTCCCACACAGATTGCAGTCTCCTTAGTGTTTCTCTAAAATGTTCCAAAAGCCACTCCAATTGCTGCAATACCACCCCCCACCCATCCCCAACCCTCCCCTGCAAGAAGCTGCTGGCAACCCTCACCCACAGCCATCCAAACGCTCGCCCACATCAGTTTGTCTTGTGTACCCTGAACCCAGTAAGAGGACCCAGGAGAGGCCAACTCCCAATAGGAGACATCTGGAGGGGGGTCCCCCACAGTGATGATCTGCAGCCCAGGGGCCAGCGTTGGTCAGAACCACCTCAGCCCTACAAACAGTCCTCATCACTGGTACCCCGTGTTCCTCCGGAAAATAATAACCTCCGCAGTGAGTCACGGCCCCTGTATTCTGTCTCTTGTATATCTCAGTTCATTTTTACAGTAATCTCCTGAATAGGTATGGTTATCTCTACATTTCACGGATGAAGAAACCAAGGTTCAGAGAATTTAAGTCTTTGGCCCAAGTCATACAGTGTAACTGCAAAGCGCTAGCCTCAGCACCCCATAGGCCCATGGTGGCCTCTTCGAACTATCTTTCCATCTCCTGGCTTCCCCTTCCCTCTAGTCCAGGGCTCTGAGTTCAGCTCACTGGAAAAGAGCTGGGCCCATAGACCTCCCTCTGATCGGGCCAGTCTGGCCATCCTCACCCCATCTGGGAAAAACTCTCCCGAGCCCTTCCCGAGGTCCCCCAAGGACACAGAGGCCCTTAAGGCCCTGCCATGAACCCTCAGGTTCTGTCCCACAGAGCTAGACTCAGCAGGTAGGTTTGTGTCTTGCAGTGTGTTCTCTTCTAGAGTGAGGAGATTTTGATAAACGAGATCTGAGGGGGGAGCACACTTGCACAGGAGCCTCCAGCAAGCTCAGGAAGAGCTAAGTTCACGTTCAAGACTCTGGCCAAGCCCAGCTCCACAACACTACACAGCCCTACATACAAACAGGAAGAAAAGCTCCAAAATGCACATCCAGAAATAAACATGCCGGATAATAATACAAATGTTGACAAATAGGAAGAATTATCACAACATAGAACCATAAGTCAAACTCAGATCTCCCAACATGGGGGGAGGGGGGAGTGTGTGTTTATTTCTCAATTACTACCCATTCCTCAACCGCTTCCTTTAATTCGTAAGACCTGAATTATAGAACAGATAAAAATCCACAATCATCATGCCATTCCTCAGATTAAAAAAAAAAAAAAGAAAAAAAAAACTTAAAAATTCTCATCTTTTCCAAAATACTCCTACTATCCTGGGGATACTACTGAGTGCTAAAAAACTCTCTGAGTTAATCTGCAGGGTTCTTTAGTTCAAGTTTCCTGTTTGGTGGTCAAATGCTGGGTTGACATCTACTTTCTCCAGCGACTACGCTCCACGTAAATTAGCCGCCCATTACATCTACACCGCAGCGCTATGGCACTTGAGTTATTTCCAAACCACTACTTTTCATCCTACATTTTCCTGGCCCTCCCCAAAATAAAATTCTTCGCAAGGGCACGGGATGGCACTGACCAGGCCTAGCACCCACTCGGCTGCAGGAAAGATGCACGGAGGCCTGGCAGGGGAGAAAAGGGTAATCTGAGAACCGGATTCCAACCCTGGTCAACCTGCCGGCGTGTGACCTTGTTCACGTAGGTCAGCCTCCCTGGGCCTCAGTTTCCTCCACTGCAGGGCAAAAATCCTAAGCCTCCGGGAACATTTTCACAAAAGTTCCGGGCGCACCGCAGGAACTGCCCGCTCCACCGCCGGAACCCACCCGTGCCCTCTGGATGGAGCCCGTCCCGCCGTCCCAGGGACCCGCGGCAGCCCCGGGGCTCCACCAGGCGGGTCAAGGTCAGCGGCGTGCGCCCCGAAAGGGAAGGCCCGAGGGATGCTGGCGACGCCGCCCGGAGCCGCCCGGAGCCGGAGCTGGGGCCTGCTTCTCCGCCTCCCTCGCCGGAGCACTTCCCCCGAGAGGGCCGGGGAGACCGAGCTCCGTCCTCCCGCGTCGGGTCAGCCCCGTCCCCGGCCCCGTCCCCCGGCTCCGCTACCGCCCCGGCCCCACCGCGCGCCCCCAGCTCTTGGGGCTTCCCCCCGCCCCGCCCGGCCTCGCCGAGGCTGCGGCCCCTGCCTGGTAGCGGCCGGGGTCCCGCCGCGGCTCGGCCTGGGGCTGGGCGAGCGGCGGACGGCGCGGAAGCGTCCACTCACCGTGCGGCGCCGCGCGCGTGGCCGCCTTTGTATGCAAACACTCCGTCCGCCGCGCGCCCGCTGTCAGCGCCTACTGCCCCCGGCGGCGGGGGCGGGGCGAGGGCGGGGCGGGGGCGGGGCGAGCGGGGGCGGGGCGAGCGGGGCCGCGCGAGGGCCTCCGCGTGGCGCGATCCGCTCCGCGGCTTTCAGGGCCCTCCTGGCCCGTGGCAGCGGAGCCTCCACCCTAGGAAGGATCCATCCAGTGCGCTAGCCCTTTCTTCACCGCCCACCTCAGCTTTCCTGTTGGGCCTGTTATCTTAGGCCACATTTCTGATTATCCTACCCAAAGCTGAAGACATTTATTTAATTCTCCAGGCTAGGCTGACATGCTGCGGGAAGCCTCTGAATTCAGGGGACTGGCAACCCCAACTGCAGGGCAGCGGGGCAAAGCGCTCCGAAACCCCCCAGGGCCTGGCGGGCTGCCACAGGGGCCCTACTCTTCAAGAGCGGTGGGACCCAGGCAAGTCCCTTAACGTTACTGACCCAGGGCCTTGGTGTCTCTAACCATGTGGTGGCAGGCAGCCTTGTTAGCCAAATTGCAATTTACACCTACCTTTTCAACATTGGTTCACCTTCCCTTTGTTCAAACGCCCAAGCACTCCTACTTCGTCCACTCATTAAGCAAATACTTGTCAGGCTCTGCTCTGAACACTAAGAACAAGAGATGGGACCTGCTCCTTTGGAGCTTCCATTCTCCAGCAAGGAGACAGGCAAGGGACAAATAATGAAGGAAACAATATGCGGCTACCTGGTGGAGATCGATAATCACAGGCAGTCACGTCTGAACGGAAATCCTAAATGACAAGAAACACTGAAGTCCTACAAAGATTTGGGGGCAGAGCTTTCTAGAGAGCAGAAACAGTCGGTGTAAAGGTCCTGAGGTGGTCCTCTGTGAGCGGCTGGAGACATGCAGTAGCTGGAAGGGTAGCAGGGACCAAACTGGGGGGGATCTTGTAGGCTAACTAAGAAGTTTAGATATTCTGAGAAGGATTTCAAGCCTGAGAATTATATGATCCAATTTACATTTTTTTAAGATTTTATTTATTTGGCAGAGAGAGACACCACGAGAGAGGGAACACACACAGTGGGAGTGAGAGAGGGAGAAGCAGGCTTCCTGCTAAGCAGGGAGCCCAATGCGGGGCTCGATCCCAGGGGTCGAGACTGGGATCATGACTTGAGCTGAAGGCGATGCTTAATGGACTGAGCCACCCAGGCGTCCCTAACTTTAATTTTTTCAAAACCAGTTCTCTGTTATGTGGGAAATGGAGGGTCGTAGTGGGCCAGAGTGGAAGAGCACACAGCACTACAGGAAACCAGAGGAGAGGATACAGCTCTGATGGGAGAGGTGAGGCGGTTGTGAGAAGTGGAAAGACCTCAAATGTATTTTGGAGGTAAAACCCATGGATTTGGTGGATGTACGGGTGGGTTGGTTATGGTGAATCCAGGGTTAAATCCCCATATGGAGCTTGAACAACGGAGAGACAAGGGTGCTGGTGACTGAGCCAGAAGGAAGAAGAAGCAGGCATGGAAGAAAACTCAGGAGTGCAGTTTGGGCCACTTTGAGATGCTTTTCAGCCATCCCAGAGGAGATGTCGGGAAGCATCTTTAGAGAAGCAGGCTTGGCTCTCTATAGAAGACAGGGGTCATTTTCCCCGGGCGCTTTGCCCAGGTGATGTGTCTCCTTCCAGCTGGCCATCCAGCTGGGTGTGTTCAATCTGGTCTTGGGGTGACTGCCATGGAGGCAGCCTGTGCCCAGGAAAGCAGATGACCCCTTCCCATTGGCACTAGGGGAGGAGGGGGGCTATAAAGCAGATCACCCATAACGAGTGACATTCCTCCACAGGAATGCGTCTCTGAGACCACAGCGAAAAGGTTACCACTGCGGCCAGCAGATTGCAGGGCCCCAGAAGGAAACATTCTTGTGCTCCCCACTCTCCTAGGCAGTATTTGGCCTCGGAGTCAAGAAGCAAGGCTACCCTAATGGAAAGGCTTTCTGGAAGGAAACTCCAACTTCAGGCCACTTAAGTGAAGACTTTGCTTAAAATAGATCTTGCATTATTAAAATTTGTAGACGAGAGGTCTAAACACAGACAAAAATCCAGTCCGAAGTACTCATCTACAAATGATGAACGTGGGGCAGAGTGGGGTTGAGGTTCACCCCAGGTCACCCCAAGTGAGGTCTGATGGCTGCCAAGCTTAGCCCACCACCTCAGGGGAGGTGCTTCTCCTGCTCTCCCCATTCCTGCCACCGTATCTACACAGGGCCAGATGCTGAAGGGGGACATTTTTTCAGACAAGTCTCCGGGAGAGAACATGCTCTAGATTACATTTCGCTTTCTGATCCTGCCCTGTCTGGAGTCCCCCTGGGAGGGCCCTTTCTGTGCAGTCAGCTACTAGGCTGGTGACAAGGCTATGACTCAGCCAGGAGAGCTGAGGTGATCCCCTTGGCCAATCCCTGCACCTGCCGTCTTCAGCCCAACTCGGAAGATGAGAAGGGACCAGGGACCGCAGAGATAAGTAAACTTGCTCCAGTCTCCAGCAGGCGGAAGGAAGGGCTGAGTGGAGCCGGGCAAAGCAGCACACACATCCTTGATTCTAAAGACTCAGTTCCACAATCTGGAAAATTGGAGGCAGATCCACTGTGAGGATGGAAATGTCCATGCAAAAGTCATGGCACAGTGGCTGACTTGAAAGATTTCTAAATTCTAAAACCCCCCTACATTAGGAAGCGGCGACTCCCAGAAGGATGTGATCCAGAGAGAGACCACTGGGCTCACTGAGCTCCAGGACACGGCAGGCCACCGAGCCCCCTCCCAGGAGAGCCCAGAGATCCCCCCTGAGCCCCCCTCACCAAACAATGACAATTCTCCAACTGCCCCAACCATTCTGTGCATACGGTGAGGAGAGTTGTAAAAGCAGCCCTATTTGAGCTGGAAACCTCCCCCTTTTTACCCAGGGATTATAACTGCAATATCCTGGGAACTCTGAACTTTTCCAGATGTATTAACCCACACAATGGAAAGGGCTTTGCACGGGGTGGGGGAGGGGGGGACAGGAGGGGTGAATGCCCCTCTTCACGGGACCCCAGGACGCACTGTCACTAAGGGTACGGATGGC